>NC_066837.1:15422500-16022500 GCF_001640805.2 Lates calcarifer | reverse complement strand
TACCTCAAAAGAAGGATTACAAGCTTCTCTAATGGACAGGAACATTTAAAAAAAAAAAATAAAAATAAATTTCATCAGGCAGTCCTTTTCATCTTTTGACTAATAATACTAATTATATTAATAATGATAAATAAGTAATAATACTATAACACAAGAAGTCTTCCAAACTAAATAACAAAATATGTAGACTGTCCATGCCCTCTGGATTGACAGATAGAGGAGTTTTACGAACTGATGCCACTGTAGACAGGATGGTATAATTTGACGGTGCTCTCCAAAACCATTGCAAATCACTGGTTCAAAAGTTTTCTGATTTGACAGTGGATTTAGTTGCAAACACGTCAAAATTCCCATGCTGAGGTAAGGGGATCTCTGTAGTCACGTTATAGTTACAGTGTGTCGTGGTTAAGATTAGGGAAAAACCAGAGTCATGGTTCAAAGTTACCAATGCTGACTGAAGCAAACATGAAACAAACAGCTGTCCCTCACATTTAAGTCATTTTGTTGACTTTTCAGCCAACGCAGCCTCTTCCCTCTATGGACTTTGTGGCTGTATAACAACTGCACAGTACTTCCTCCTTTGTCCTTTGAATGTAAACATGTTGTTTTGGGGCATTTGCTGACAGCCAACTTTTGAGCCTCCACGATAGGTTTCGTGTAATAAAATTGTGAACAATGGCTGCTGGCATGCTGATCACGGATGTCAGTCATTACAAAATGCTGTAATATTATTGCATAACTTCTCCTTGTGACCTCAGTTTTAGCATTCATACACTAAAGGAATGGAGGAGTCTAACAAATTTACAAGTAAACCTAACTTGAACTAATGAGTGTAAAGTTTTTCAGCAAGGTTATTAATTAAGATGAATTTGCTGAATGTACCAAACCAAGTGATCCGAAAACAAATCCAAAGAACTGTCAAATAGGCTAACAATTATAATCCAGACGCAGTAGGAGGGCCTTGGTTTATGATGTCAAAACAGCATTAAAGAAAGGGGAAAATAAGGAAACTGAAACAATGGAGCATGACAAGATTTAAGTGGGAACGGCACATCTGTATTAAGTTTTACAATTCATACTCATTTATCATTTCACGCAGTATACTATTTCACTGACCCAGAACTGTCCAATCATTATCTGTGTATAGAAACATCTTTTCAAAGCTGGGAACCAAAACTAATCTATCATGTCAAACAGATGTACTGCCTTAAGCTATTCAAATGACAACAAATGTTTTATTTATTTATTTTTTTCAAAGTTAAGTACATTGTCTTAATGTTTGTAACCACAGGAGTGTTATATTATGAAAGTGTTCTTAGTTTTACCCTAGTTTGCAAAGACTTATCTTGGTTACTGTCATTCCTACAGGGGCATTACAGCCCTAACATATACACTAGAAATGAGAGATTTTAATACTGAGTTTCAGCACTGTTTCCCCTTTTATAGTATGAATATGCCTGACACAGATGGGCTGTACAGCTGCCATTAAATCCTTCACTAGTTAAAAGATCTCAGACTGCCAAAAGCAAAGTAAGAGCACCGAAACTATCATTTGATTGCACTTTAATGGGACAAGGACAATATGAGAACTAATATGCTTGTGAGAAATTTGCTAACAATATTTCTAGCAGGACTTTTTTGTAAGATTAGCCTGTTTAGATAAGCAGCAGGACTTTCAAAGTTTGTAAAAAGCTGGATGAAATGTTGGAGAAAACATAAAGTTGTAAACAATGCATGTAAGCTTTCTGTGGGACAAACCTTTCTGAAATATTTTTCAAACTAAAAGCCTTTGAAACATCAAGTTACATTATTTTCTCAGAGTTACCACACTCACTCAAAGATTTTATGAAACAATAACGACAGATAAATTTAAAAAATAAGCAAATAAAGTGCATAAACCTGTAAGTGTTTGCTGACTGAGAAAGTTTTCTATAACTGCCAAGATGGGGAAACAAGTTAACACACATGCTGAGTGGGAAGAATGAGAAAGCCTCTCTCTTGTGGGCAGCAAGTTTCACTATTCTCATGATTATTATTATCTTGTCAGGATTGTTTACACCTACATTATTCTTTTCTTCACATGCCACTAGTGATTTACAGCTAAGATGAGTTACACTTCACTTAAAGACAACTCCTCTTTAAAGACCACTGTGTTCAACTTGATATTTTGTCATTTAATATTCTTGAGTTATTTTACCAAATATCACTGGTTATACTACTACAACAAAACCTGAGGTGTAATGACAATGTCAAGAGAATGCTAGAATGCTTACTTTTGTGTGAACTAGAAAGGACTACTTTAAATGGCAAGTGGTCACAATTCCTCAACCCTCTTGTACTCACAATAAAACCAAAAGACTGATGACATAATGGAAACTCTTGTTTTGATCTGAATTGTTTGTAAATTGAAAATCAGGCAATGCACTAATGTGTCCTGTAATGATTTACAATTATGAATGTCAGCCAGAATTTTCCAGTCTGTGCATGCCCACACAGTCAGCCATCATTACAGAGAATGAAACTATTACAATTTGTATTGGAAGCACCAAACAGACCATTGTCACCCTTCTCAGTGGACATTTTGACATGTCATAGCAGGCTGAATGCTGGTGTAATTAAAAAATATTGCTAACTTCTGCATCCATCTTAGGTTTCCTAGTTCCAGGGCGTTGGTATTATGCACACCGTTTCAGGTGCATGGCCTACTGAGACTATCAGCGCTCTCATTAGTTACACAGGTGTGGTCACTTGTCATAACATCTGCAATGAGAATGGTCTATTGAGTGCCAGAGTGAATATTTCCTCTGGGGGCTCAGGCACCCTGAGCTGGACTAGTTCTTCTAATTAGCCCACCAGACCCTGCAGCCACACAGGTGTTTTCACCTGTTGTGGCTAATTGGACTACTGTTCAGGATAAGGTTGGGTGGACTTATACTGGGAATCACATGATGTCACAATCATGACAGTGGAGGAGGTGTTAACTAATCATAACCTGCACACACCTGTAACTTGGCCTAATTAGGCAAGTTAAGTGAAAGCAAAATTGTGCATGTACAATGGGTATACAATAAGAGTGCAGCAACCCTGGCTCCTGGAAATTATTTATATATATAATACTAATTTGCTTTCCTAACCAAATTGGTAAACAAATTATATGATACATAGGAGATACCCAGGTGATCTGGGCGGATGGCAAAGGCAAACAAAGGCACTTTGGATAAGGTTAGGGAAATATTGTAGGTTAAATTTAATGGTAATCGCCACATTGTGTTTGAAGTTACTGTGAACTGTTTTTTTTAGTATTAATCCAAGACCATGATTTTCCCCTAACCTTCACCAAATGCTGCTACTGCCTAAACATAACCACAAAAATGTCAAATTATTACTAATTATGTAATCATTACAAGTGGATACTGTATCGCAAGACTGAATGTTTTGGTTAAGGATGTGGAACAGTCATGGTTTGTTTAGGCTTAGGGACAAAAACTACTCTGTTGGGTTTAGGAAAAGGTTGTGGTTTGGGTTAAAGTAAGTTCTTCCTTAAGGTTAGACAGTCTTTGTTGTCGTGGTTACAATAATGGACACAGAACAGTCATGGGTAAAAGAAAGAACAGTGACTATCAGTTTCACATGACAAACAAACTGCAATCTCCCACTGTCTCTGACCATCTGTGTACACAAGTGGGTGCGGGCTTACTGTGTATAGGCCACCTGATTAGTGACTGAACACTAACCTAATTGAACACCCAGCTCTTTAAGTCTCCTTCAGAGTTATGGCAGCATTAAAAAAATGGTATAGATGATAGGGGATCATGCATCTGCCCGGTTGTGCCATTTTATGAGTGTGTATTGTGTTGTATGGTCTGTTTATTTGATGTGGAATTGACAGGTTGTAGCATGGGTGCTGCTTACTGCAGCACTAATAAGAGCTAGTCATATTAGTGATGCAGCCATTTATGAGATACTCAAAGTCATATGTCATACTTATTTATTGTTAATCATTTCAAGAGTGTTGTATACCTGGAAAAAGACCTCTCATTAACATTATTTTGCAGGCTAAATAGTAGTTTGTTAGTTAGCTGTTTGTTTAAACGGCTTAAAAATTTACTGGCACATGTCAATATTGGACAGTTTTGATAATGAGGATGCTGAGGTCCTTTTTCTTTGGCAGCACTGCTAACATTACAGCGTTTGTTTTGGCATTCAAACTAAAGTTATCAGAGCAACTGTGTATACATTGTGCTTCTGTACCCCTGCCAACTGAGTTGTCAGTCATACACACACAATGGCCCACCCCCATTGAGGCTTGAGGCTAAACAGGCATTTTTGGATATGTCTTCAGGAAATTATTTTTTTCTGTATTTAAATGATAAAGTACAATCAGTTGACACTTTTATGTGATTTTATTATTGCAGAAAGGCAATTTTGTAGCTATGGTTGGACTTAAACACCATAGAGTTATGTCTGAACAGTCTAGTGCTATATGGTGCTTGATGAGATATCTTTTGGAATTTAATCATCCCAAAACAATATTGTAACTTTCTTGAGGCCAGTTTTAATTGCAAAGCAACAACACAACAAACCAAAATGACCCTGATCAAAAGTTCACATAACCTACTTCTTAATACCATGTATTACCCCCTTTAATATCAATGACAGCTTGAAGCCTTTTGTGGTAGTTGTGGATGAGGCACTTTATTTTCTCAGATGGTGCCCATTCTTCAGCCTCCAGTTCCTGTAAATCCTTGGGCTGTCTTAAATGAACTGCACTTTTGAGATCTCCCCAGAGTGGCTCAATGATATTGAGGTCAGGAGACGGAGATGGCCACTCCAGAACCTTCACTTTTTTCTGCTGTAACCAATGACAGGTTGACTTGGCCTCAGTGTTTTGGATTATTGTCATGTTGGAATGTCCAAGTACGTCCCATGAGCAGCTTGCGGGCTGATGAGTGCAAATTTTCCTCCAGTATTTTCTGATAACATGCTGCATTCATCTTGCCATCAATTTTGACCAAATTCTCTGTGCCTTTGTAGTTCACACAACCCCCAACATCAGCGAAGCACCTCCGTGTTTCACAGTAGGAATGGTGTACCTTTAATCATAGGCCTTGTTGACTCTCCAAATGTAACGTTTATGGTTGTGGCCAAAAAGTTCAATTTTGGTCTCATCACTCCAAATAACTTTGTTCCAGAAGTTTGAGGCTTGCCTCTGTGCTGTTTGGCGTATTGTAAGCGGGCTACTTTGTGGCACTGGTGTAGTAATGGCTTGGCACAACTGTACTTTTAATGTGGCTTGTTTCCCTATCGTTGACATTGTTGTCATGGCTACCTTGACTGCTGGAGCGAGTGTGTGTTGTTGCTGCCGAGTTCGCACAATGATGTTCTCTGATATACAGTATAATTTCTACATCTAGTGTAAAAGTAGCTGTAAAAATGTGTCTGAGACAGAAATAAATATGGATAACAGTCTGAGCCATATCTGCCTCAGTTTAGTGCAAGAGATGTAATGTTTGTGGTATGGTCACGCATCAGAATTCAGGGGTCACACAGGCATTCTCCACAATGAATGCAGTGAAAAGCTCATACCATAGCAGCTTGATCAATGAGCATTTGGATCCCCATCTCTGTCTGGCAATCACACCTTCTGTGGTTTAAACAACTGATTACAAACAATTTCATTTCTCTCACTACGCTCAAATATATTTTGACTATCCTGTCTGTCTTGAACTTAAATATAAGTTGTAGTTACAAGTTAGAAGTGAGTTGATTAAATGTTATATCATAAGCAATTGTTGCAGACCTCTGACCTTGAAAAATAATGGACCTTTGAGTAATAAGTCCCAGCTATAGACAGATAAAGCTCTGGAAGCTCTTGTATGTCTGATGCAAATTAATATTGTGGAAGAGCCTGCATGTTGGGCTTCATGCACGGTATAAAACTCGACAAAAACCCTGAAGGCAATTAAGCTGATGGTCTCCAAAGCAATTCGAATGAGAAGAACTCCCCTCTCTGCTCCACTTACTATCAACCACAGGATGTAGGCAGTGGTGGGAGGACCCTGCATGAAGCAAAGAGAGTAGGCAACAGTGAAGAAGTACTTGGTGGGTCGCATGTAATGCTCCAGGAAAGTTTCTGAGTGGGAGAAAGTTGAGCTGTTGCCTGAAGAGATGCTCATTTCAGCAGCCATTAAAATGTTCCTCAGGTTCTGTGATCTTCAGATTTACAGGGTTCCTTTAGGCGAGATAGAGCGGGAGAACTCAACAGCGAGGGATCCCAGAGGCAAGACAACAACCAGAAAACAGTGTAATTAGATGAATCCCATTAGATGAGGATGTGTAACACTCAATGGCCGGAAAATCATTATTAATTGCTGTAACTGGTTAGCATAATACAGAACTAACTCCATTTTGGATTTTCTGTTTGTATCCAGTTATACTTTGATCAACCGTATACAATAATGATAATCTAAGTCACAAAGCAGTTTAAGTTGAATGTCTCTTGCATTTAAAAAACATAATCAAGAAAACGATGCATGTTTCTTGTGATGTTTACCTCAGTTACTGATATCTAAATGAAAAATGCAGGTTACACTTTTATCCAAACTGCTACTGCTTTAGACACAAAAAACACAAGGCTCTTCTGCCATACTGACAGTGAAAATGTCATCAGGACAGGCTTTGTCATGTTTTACTGACTTTAGTTTTTGCTTAAAGGTTCTCTATGTACATTTTTGTTGTCATTACGTAGCCGACATTAGCAGTAACAACTGTTTACTCACCAAGAGCTTCCGACATTGTTACATTGACAAGACAAGAGGTTAGAATACCCTTTGTGCAGCACTACTTCTTCGTCCTCTCATGGTGGAGTGAGGAAAGACTGGACATTACACTGACTATCACAAAGTGGCATCACGAGATGGGACATGCCGGGGCAAGCTGATTAGCATTCTAACATCAGGACAAGAAAAATGATAGAAATAGAAGCAAAACAAGAGTTAACATTAATGTTGCCTCTCACCACTGGAAACAGCTCTTGGCGAGTAAAAAGGAGGTTTGATGCCGAACTTCATCATAACCTGCACTGCTTCCTTTGCATACCAAAAGTACGTTCAAAAAGAAGTAGTTACTGTGTTGATTACTTCGGCCAACAGTGTTTTTTCAGTTCACTTCTGTCGAAACTACACATTGGAGGGTATCTCATTGATCTGTCGAGAGCAAACAACAGGCATAAACAATGTTAAATTGTTTTCTTCTATCTTACATCATTTGCGAGGTGTCTTATTGTCAGTTTCAGGGAGGAAACAGTACAGAGAAAGTGTGCCACCTGTCAGATGATATATTTCTCTCCTTTTTGCTCACTTCCTTGTCTGCTCCTTTGTGCGTCTGTGTTTTCCCACCCTCCTGAGCATAACAGCAAAATTACCACTTTCATCTTCACACCTAGCATCTCAGAAAGCACTCATTTTGTTATTATTTGAATCTTACTTTATTTAAAATGTAATGTCAAATATGTACTTGCATATTTCACAAAGTTTTCAAGCGTGATATGCCTTTGATTTGCTGAAGTTGTCATCCAAGGTTGACAGCTAACTGGTTTACTTTTTATATGTAGGTGAGGCACCAGGGACACTAGTCAAACACCCACACATTTACATACAGAAATACAGTGCACACATGCAGAAGCACACACAACACACTGGTGCCAATGCTGCATAACAGTTAATGCTGTGGGGAGGAGAGAAAGTGACTGACTGCTTAATTTTATTTATTTATTTTTTTTATCAGAGGAATTTTAGAGAGAGAGAAAGTAGAAGAAGAGAGAGCTGTCATCTCTCTTCTGCTAGTGATGGGATATAAATAGCAAGTAGGTTCTCTTAAAAGTCTAGATGAAAACATATGCTTTGTTTCCAGCGTGTCAGCTGTAACATGGCTTTGAAACCTGAAGCAGGGAGAAGATGCTCCTTCATGTCTTCCTCAGTAAGCTAGAGAATAATGCACAACAAGAAGGCTCCTCTGAAATGCCTGACCTAATATTTGACAGATAGTCAAGACATATGTATCAAGGGGACCAAAAACAGATTTAAGGGAAGATGAGCTCATATTGTATTTTATTGTACAATTTTATTAGGTTGCTGTGTCTGAACCAGCAGCCCAAAAGGGAAACTATCTCCTTTCTTCTTCTATTATCAGAGGAAATTCCAGTACATAATCAGTTATATTGCTGTGTAATTGTGTGTAACCTTGTTAAGATAAAAGTTACATTTTCCAATAGTGACTAATGTCGTGTAAGTTGCACAATGACACCCATCAGTGCTCATGACATTTAGGTCTGGAGGACATTCATTCTTCATAAATGATAAGTATTCCAAACATGTATCATAACTACAACATTAGATTTCCTTGCTTGCTCTGAGGTACCTACAAGCTGACTGACAATCCATGACACTTACTGTCCACCACAGATGTACAGTGTGCGTATGATCTGTCAAAAGTAAGGGGAACCCTCTCAAAATAAGGAGATGGTGGAGGACATAATGAGGCATGATATTCATGAGATCAGCCAGAGTTTTCTTATCATACTCCCTGTTGTGTAATTGACTAATCAACATCATCCAAAGTACACAGTCTTTGTTCTCTGGCTAATGCATTCTGATGGGTTCAAAGGCATGGAAAACAGGGAATGAGTGAGCAAGCATGTGAGGGAGCTAGTGAGTGTGTGTGTGTGCGTCTGCGTGCAATTGCATGTGTCAGGAGACCAATTACAATTTCCAAGTTGTACTTCAAATGAGGCACAATGAATCACTGCCCTTCCCTGAATTGGCTCCTGTAAAAAAAGAAAGCAAACCTTGGCTATATGCATGCAGGCGAGCACAAGCATATACAAACACACACATACACACAAAAACATGCCCTTTGTCTACAGTAACTCATCTGTTTCATTTTGGCGGCTTCTATATGAAGTTACATAAGGTCTTTTCCCTGTGATGGCAGCTGCTTTGCTTAGCAGGTGAGGATGTAACAAAAATATTGATTCTGGACAAACAAATAGCTACCGACTCACTGACTGGGCAGAACTTGCAAGTAAACAGAATAAAAAAAATACCAATATTGATCCTAACAAACAAATAGCCACCAACTGACTGACACCAGCACAACTTGTACGCAAACAACAGAGCATGATTCAAATTTGAAATGGAGGAGGCGTATCTCAACAGTTTGTCATGTGTCGATTTAGATTTGCTGACTAATCTTCCCCCCCATCACTTTCTATGTTTGAAAGGCTCAAAGTGCCCCAACTCTGTAAGGTAATCTCACTGCAAGTAATCTTCAAAATGCATGGACACTGGAGGAAGAAAACACCAGCTTCAGAGCACATATAAATGCATAAATATACATGCTGTAGGAGCATAACCCAACACTGTCTCCATGCATCCATTAATCCTTGGTGGTGAGTAATCCCAGTGTGTTTATGTACCGGGCTAATCTCTCTCTCTTCTGCTAAGGGACTGAGCGCTAGGCTCCCACTCGCAGGTAAGCCTCGTCCCCAGACCACGGCCATAACAGCTAATCCCACTTACAGATACAGAAGAGAGGAGCTGGAGAGAGAGAGAGAGGGAAAGGGAGAAAGACACTTCATGTGTGTTTGTGTCAGTTTGTTTGTGTATCTGGCAAGTAGAAACTGCATTAAAACCACAATTTAATGGTTGCTGACTAATTTCAGTGGCTTCTGTCTGCAGGTCAGGAACTAGTGGTACCTTTTAAACATGGTGTCAGAAAATGAAATTAAAACAAAACTTAGTAGAACACTGTTTTTGTCTATTTGTAAATCTAATTAATTTAAAAAAATGTATGTGAGGAGGTGGTTTCCATATTTTTGTTTGTGTGATGAGAACAAAAATCATTGTTCAACCAGCATGAGGCTCTTGCTTACCCCGTCAGAAATATTGAAGACACTACAGTATTGAGGACATATTTAAATTGAGTGAAAATATTTCATCACAAGAGGATATGCTCTCAGTCAATGTTCTTATCATTTGCTTGCAAGAGTCAACTTTTTTTCCTATTCATTTCTCTCTTGATTATTACTGCTTTTTTCAGATTTCAATATAGCCTTGTTGACCACTGCAATTTATCTGGCACATGCAGGATTGTCTGCTACAATATTTTTTGTGATACAGATGTGAATCCCAAAGCAGATTAAAAGCTTCTGTCTGCTTTTAGCTGTAATTGTTTTTTCTTCAGATCAGAGATCAGGCCTGGAGCTGGTGTTGTAGGTACTTGTCTTGCCCAGGAACACATCAACAGGGCAGATGTTTATTTTCAGTGGTCCCTGGACCTGGGTGTTCCAGGTGAAAGTTGTTCTGTACTTACTTACTTATAATTCTCTTATGTATCACATTTAAATTCTGTTTTACAACTTTAGGATCTGTTTTTAGACTTTATTGGTAATTCTAGCTGTTTTCAATTAGCAACACAATAGCTCAGTGTTCTACAAATGTTATAAATCTTTGTGCAAAGTTCATATTTTATTGGCTTATATGATATATAGTTTGTGTGTTTATAACCACCGTGATTTTTTTACTAGGTTGTTCTGGTCTGTAAATGTCATTCTCATTCTTGAAACTAAATGATTATATGGGGTGTTGTTCCAGTTAATTCCTGTTTGTTTGTATTGCATTGTTTGTTTGTTTTTCATTTTCATACCATCCATGCTGTCACTGCTGTACTTAGTAGTGGCAGTGCCTTGTCTAATCATATGCCTTAATGCAAAGTGGCACAGCACATTGACATGTTAATAAATTCCTGTAAAACACACAATAATTAGAGAGGAGGACACACATTTTGATCATGAAATGTTTTATACAATCTCTTACTGTAGCTGTTGTGTTTTGGCCAAACAAATTTCCTGCTGGGAGAATATTATAATTGTAAATATATCATAATATAAACTGACAGCTGTCAGCCACAACATGTGATTAGACAGACAGATAGATAGATAGATAAATACCATTTTGTGTATGTATATGTAGCTAGTGTGTATGTGTGTGTGTGTGTGTGAGAGAGAGACAGAAATACAGGGAGGCCAGCCTTTCTGACTCTAGAGACCCTGAGGCTCTCTGACCTATTTCTGCCTGGGAGTAGCTGCTTCATCACAAGCAGACACCAGCCACTGCACCTGGATGGGTAGTGTGTGAGTGTGTGTGTGTGTGTGTGTGTGTGTGTGTGTGTGTGTGTGTGTGTGTGTGTGTGTGTGTGTGACTTTGCGTGCATGAGTGTGTGCCTGTGAGACGATGCACCCCATGTCTCTCAGGTATTACTGTACAGCTCTGTTTGGTGCTTGCTGATGTGAATGCACACTCACTCCCTCCTCCTGTCTTCTTTCTCTGCTCTCCTACCACACACACACACACACACACACACACACACACACACACACACACACACACACCACACACACACACACACACACACACACACCTTCCTTTCTCAATCTCTCTCAGGTGCCGCCTGCTGCGATGTCCAGTGCTGAGTGTTGCTGCATCTGCGTTCACAGCAGGACATGCACACAAGCACACACTCACACAAACCCACGCACATACACCCACACAGGATCCTGTTACACTAAATGCGTTCGCAGCAGGGTAAACCTGATTCAAACAGCTAGTGAGAAAGTCTAATGATTGATGATAAGACCAGGAATATCCGCAGCCACAGCAAAATCACACAAACAGGTTATCTGGGACCTCCAGGCACTGAGCTGCTTTCACATGGCAAAGGAGGGGTGCTAGGGATCATTAGCCCACACGCACAGGGCTGTAAACCCCACCCCCGTCCACATGCATGCATGTTCCGACAGACCCTGGGCACAGAATATGCACAAATGCCCGTACATGTCAGCAGACCCACACACCCCTTGCACACACACTCTGCTGCTGCCTCTTTTTCTCCCCCTTTCTCTTGTGCACTTTGAGACAACTTTCTGCTGAACTGCTGAGGAGGCAGGCAGGTAAGCAGGCACATCAGCAGCGGGGCAGAGGTGCTGTTAGTCTGATGAGCAGTAAAGCTGTCTAGAACACCAGAATAGCTATGAGGAGCTGCCTTTGCTCTCATGTTTACCATCCTAAAATCTATTCTGCTTTGTAACATTCCCCTTTAAGGTACAGCGGTATATGAAACCTCTATGGTGTGCCTGGTTTAAACTTCACAGTATGTTAATATGCAATGAGTGATGTCCAAATCTCACACAAGCCAAAGCAAATGTCACATATCTTCTGCAGTGTTGGGAGCTGTTAGGAGTTGAAGGACTGTGTTTGTTGTTGTGTTCTAGCATGATGAAGGTGTTGCTCCTGTACCAACAGTGTGATTGGAGTCCTTCCCACTGACGTAAGCCAGAGAGGAGTATTCTCATAGAGAACAGTGATGTAATGGACTGTGAAGGTACTAGTCAGGCTCCTTTTTTTCGCTCCCTCCTCCTCTCTGTCTCACTGTTTCACCCTCCCTCCTCTCTCCCTGTTCCCATCTCTGTGTTTTTTTTTTTCCCTCTCTCTTTCTTTTTTGTCTTGGCAGGCTACTCCTTCTACTCCTTAGGGATCACTGAATTAAAACCCAACAGCTCCCTCGCTCGGTCACAAAAGGGAACTACAGTATATCAAGAGATGTCAGCTGCTGCTTGTATGCTCTCTGTTGTATTTCAATATCTGTATATGTTTCATTTGTCCATAAGTATGTTGGACTCTCCTCATTGCCTCTCTCTCTCCTCCATTTGCCTCAGTGATATTCTGCTCAGTTGCCAGTCGCCACGCTACGATACCCAGGTCGGTACTTGAATGGTTTGTCAGATATTTTCTAGACACAGACAGTTCTTTTGTCATATTAACTGTCAGAAACGTGAAACATTTATTAGACTCAAGTTCCCACTAAGGAGTCCCATACTAGTGCTCCTCCTCCTCTTCTTCTCTTCTCCCCTTGTTCGCTGTCTTCTTCAAAGAAGAACCACCAGCTCTGTGTGCCCCTGGGAGACACCACAACGAGACAGACAAACCTCCCAGCTCTCTCCTCGACTTGACCATCCCAGTGTGAGAAGGGGGGAGAAAAAAAATGCCATATGCACACATAGATGCAATAATAGCAGCACTGTTCTATCTGCACACACACAAAGACACACACTCTAGCAGTCTTGAATTTCTCCTGTGGGGGGCCCTACTTGACTTTCTATGTCCAGCATTACAAAAGGTTCAAACTACCACACAAATAAAGACACACACACACACACACACACACACACACACACACACACACACACACACACACACTTTTTTTGAATGAATTCACTATGAACATCACTGCTGTTAATTTCTTTCCAAGAAACCTGCTAAAGCAAAATACAGAAACAAACACACACACGCACACACACACAAATGCCAAAACACACATGTAGGGGCATGTCTGCATGCACGCACACATACACATGTATATATACATATATATATATATATATATATATATATATATATATATATATATATATATATACATACACACACACACACACACACACACAAATACCAAAGTGCACTGGGGGTTTTGAGAGAGGAAGCCCACAACATAAATATCCAATTACCAAACACATCAAACGCACAGAGGATGAAATATTGATAACTTTGAGACATTTATGTAATCCACAATGGTGCCTTATATAAGTGTTCCATTTACAAGGAGAAGCAGAAATGTGCAGGGAGGTATTGTTTTCTTTTTTTTAACATCACAGAAAAAGAAACTCTGTTGTATGTTGGCAGACAATAGTATGAGCATGAAAGTAATGATGGAAAGCAGTTGAACAAATGTGCACCCTCTCAAGCTTTCTGTCTCCTAAAGCATAAGCACTCACATGAAGGAACACATGTGCACAAACACACACTTATATATATAAAGAATCATGTATATATCATTAGTATGCTATCAAAACCACAACACAACCTAGTGACTGAAAATGAAAGCAAAATGAATGATGACTTAACCACTAGTGGAGCTCTATTCTGGTGTTGGGTGTACATTTATGAGGGGGAGTGACTGGGATGTTTTATTTGGCAGTTCATATGCGGCTGTCAATCGTTCAGCGATAAAGGCTGTTCCAAGCATATGGAGCTGCCAGGGGAGGTTTTGGGCTTCTGTATTCACTGCTCTGCTTTGAGTTGCCGATCATAGAGCCTTTGCAAAGGCATAAACAAGCAAGGAAATATGGATTCTCTCTAATTAATTGTAAATTGTCACTGCTTGAAGTGGGGATGCTGAGTGATGTGTCCATGTAGGGTGTGTGTTTGTGTTTTCATGTGTGAGAGAAAATGAGAGGGAAAAACAGAGGGGAAGACTGAATAATTCGACTTAACTTCCATGCCTTATCAACAAGCCACTCTTCATGGTTTTTCCTTTGAAACTGCTGTTCCCCACTAAGGCCGAATAAATTAGAACTCTAAATAGGAATAATAATGAGAGCATACATTATTTCTGTTGTTGGTACTGGTTGATGTTGTTGTTGTTTGTGTCGGCAGGAAGGCTCAGATCTCCATATATGCAAAAAAAGGTAACTTCTCTGCATGTTTTATAAGTTTGGAGGATCATTTTAATGGTGACCCAAAAAGATGTCCTAGATATTTGGGGAACATCCTTTTGAAAAATTCCTGAAACTACAGCTACACTGAGAGCACAGAACAGGGGAGAGAGGAGAGAGAGAGAGAGAGAGAGAGAGAGAGAGAGAGAGACACTAGATGAGATGGAACTTCTAATATTGTGAATGACTTATGATTTCAAGCATGTATCTGTTTCTCTATCACAAACACATCTCTTTCTTGACTGCTAAACCTATGTCATTTTCAAATGTTTAAGTACTCAACATGGTAACTGTGACACAGCATGGTAGTATGTTACATAAGTATTAGTAGTGATGCCCTCAGACCCTGACACAACCACTGCTGAGTATGAGTGAGTGGTGAACAGTATTGAGGCTTATGGACATGCCAACATTTATGTGCATTAAAAGCTGATAGCCCCCTCTGCTGGCCTCTGGCAATGACCTCAAGGTCAGGGTTTCTTGCCCTCATTGGGTTCCACTACAGTAGTGGTTTAGCAATCCCTTGCTGCTGCACTTTTAAATAATATTCTATTTCTCTAGAAACTGAAAGGGCTGTTTGTGCAGTTCACAGCTTCAATGTCTAATGTACACTAAAAAGGCTAATTTTACCCAGAATGAGCTGTGAACCTTCATAGTGCAAAAGTTTTTTCTTTATCATTTGACATTGTAAAGTTGTTTTTTTTCTTTGCCCAAGCTCTAAACCCTCTTTTTGTCCCCTCCTTCAACCTCCATAGAGGACACACAGGTACATTCAGCGCACTGTGCGATTATCTGTTGCAGGTTTCACATCTGCACCTCATCACTGCTTATGCTGTTAAATGTCTTGCCTAATAGTGGCATGAGAAGACTAGAACTGTAAACTGTCAAACTGGTAAGCTTGAAATGTGGTCACTGCAGCTCTGCTGCTAACCTAAATGGTATTTGACCCTCGTTTTGTAGCTTTACCTTTTGACAGCAACAAAAACCACCTGTGGATAACATAAATAGCCAGTCTGGCAATATTGTCCAACTCTCATAGTGTCTCACCCTCTCATTCATCATATTCAATTTTATGTTGATAGGTTAATTTTTTGGCCAAATCACCAATGAAGAGTAACTTTAAACTGTATGTTCTGTGTGTCAATACAAGTGTCCAAAGCAACTAGATGTGTCATATGCAGTATTTCTGGTGCAGAGGAGTTGGTGGTGTTGGTGAGTACAGCCACTGAGCCAGGGTAGAGGTTAGTGTGGATTACTCACCTCCACCGCCCTCTTTTCATGGAGAGCACATCTGAAATTCCAACAGTGACATGTGAAATACAGACAGCAACTCCTATGGCCTCACAGCACTGCACAGGGTGCAACTCCTCCCAGCCCTAAACATAGACCAGCTTCAGCAGTTACACATCCATGCACCAGTTTCACTTTCACAAGGATCACTTTGGTTTATTAAATAACATGTAATAAGGATGATCTAACTGCTGAAGTACTTTGGGGAGACCTAGTGTTTAGAGTGAGTGACATTTTTGAGATTACATTTATAAGTTTGTTATTAATTATCTTAATAAAACACTTCTGAGAGTTCCATATTACACGCTAGCATGAAATTAGGCATCAAAAGGATTTGTATTTGAACCCTTCAATACAGTTTTCCAAAACTATTTAGTGTTCTCAAGTTGGTGTGTAATTGTATACGTATGTGTGCATGTATGGGAGTGTGCTGAGATACAGAGGTAAAGAGGGTGAAGTAGCTGTGCGTATATATGTGCATGTAGAAAATATACAGTATGTCTCCTTGTAATAATCCCAGTCTCCAGCCCAGTCACAAGCCAAGTATGCAGTGCTACTGCCTGGTAGCACAAAGCACAATGTGAAGCTCATGTGACTGTATTAACCTTTCAGACCTAATCTCCTGCAGTCACGAATAAGTGAAAGAGCGAGACCAGTAAATTGAAAGTTAGAGAATTCAAAAGAATGCAAGAAAGAAAACAAGCCAGATATGTTTTATTGTTCCTCTGAAGCCCTCAAGTCTCAGTTTCTATCTATGGTTTGTTTTGCGACAGAGAACAGAGACTCTTGATATGCAGAAGTGCAGATTTGGCACTGAATTGTCAAGTAAATCGAATTGAAGCAGCAATCACTGCGCAGCACCCCCTGTGGCTTCAAATGCAACACAAAGACCACAGAGAATAACACCGACATGTTCTATACCAACACTGACAGCAAAAAAGTTTCCATTATTGCTGTAGTTAGTTTTCATAGCTTGGAGCTGACTCTCAGTGTTCCTGCTGAGGAGCCAGCAAGATAATAAGCTGATAGGTCAAGGATTCTCATTGATTCCATGACACAGGTTTATAGTTTTGTCACGCTGGTCTTTTGGCATGAGAATCAATGGAGCCTTTGGTCAGGATCAGCTGATTTCATTGAAAGGAAAGATACAGTAAAGCTTCCCAGAAGGGCTACTATTATTGGGCAGATCACAGAGCAACAAAGTATGATCTATGATGGTGGAGTGGGGGTGGGGATATATACAGCTCTGGAAAAAATTAAGAAACCACTTCAATTTTTTTCTGAAATCAGCATCTCTACATGTTTAACAGTCATTCCATTCTAGTGTCTGTTGAATTCCAACACAAGCACACGTGAATCTACTTAATGAGGTATTGATTAGGTGAACACCTGAACCAAATCTTGTTTAACAAGGAAAAATATAAAAACCACTGCTGTGGTCATCACTATCCTCTTGCAATAGGACCAGCTGGATGGCAAAAACAGTGCTAGTAGTACCTCAAAAGTAATTGGTATCAAAAAAAAATAACTACTGACCATGCCAAAAGAGTTGAAAAGAAAAGTTTTCAGTGAGGAAAAGAAGAGTTCAATTCTGGCTTTACTGGCAGAGGGATACAGTGAGCGTCAGTTTGCTTCCATCCTTAAAACTTCTAAGACAGCAGTTCATAAGAACAAGGTCAAGCAGCAGACATTGTGGACAACAAAGCTACAGGCTGGCAGAGGGTGACAACGACTCTCCACTGACTGGGGTGACCGTCAACTCATTCGAATGTCACTCAGTAACAGTAGGATGACATCAAGTGACCTACAAAAAGAATGGCAAATGGCAGCTGGGGGTGAAGTGCACAGCGAGAACAGTTTGAAACAGGCTCCTAGGGGCAGGGCTCAAGTTGTGTAAAGCTAGAAAAAAGCCCTTCATCAATGAGAAGCAAAGAAGAGCCAGGCTGAGGTTTCAGGCAGATTCGTCTTTGCGAGGGACGCATGAATCAAGCCATGTACAAGGTTATCCTTGAAGAAAACTTGCTTCCTTCTGCTCTGACAATGTTCCCCAACTCTGAGAACTGGTTTTTCCAGCAGGACAATGCTTCATGCCACACAGCTAGGTCAGTCAAGGTGTGGATGAAAGACCACCAGATCAAGACCCTGTCATGAACAGCCCAATCTCCACACCTGAACCCCATTGAAAACCTCTGGAATGTGATCAAGAGGAAGATGGATGGTCACAAGCCATCAAACAAAGCTGAGTTGTTTGAATTTTTGCACCAGGAGTGGCATAAGGTCACCCAACACCAGGTGACTGGTGGAGAGCATGCCAAGACGCATGAAAGCTGTGATTAAAAATCAGGGTTATTCCACCAAATATTGATTGCCGAACTCTTCCTAAGTTAAAACATTAGTATTGAGATGTTTCAAAATAAATATACTTGTTTTCTTTGCGTTATTTGAAGTATGAAAACACTGCATCTTTTTTGTTATTTTGACCATTTGTCATTTTCTGCAAATAAATGCTATAAATGACAATATTTTTATTTGGAATTTGGGAGAAATGTTGTCAGTAGTTTAAAGAATGAAACAAAAATGTTTATTTTACTCAAACACATACCCATAAATAGTAAAATCAGAAAAACTGATAATTTTGCAGTGGTCTCTTAATTTTTTTCCAGAGCTATATATCTATTTTAAATTCAACCACTCATGCCTCCCACTGACACAGCCATTAATGAATGAAACTATTTATGTATAGTATAAATCACTCTATTTAAGCAGACACAGTTGATGTTACAGAGTATTTAGTCTGTTTTGTTATTAACAGATACACTGTGGGTTAATAAACATTGCTGTAAATATGCCTAGAATTAGCTCACAGCATTAAGGTCCAATTGAGTTTTAGTGCTTACAGAGCTGACAACAAGCTAACCATTTCTTTAAGAGAGCTCTAAATAAACTGTATATATCGAGTTCTCTAACAGCTGCTGAGATGGAGCTCTATTCAACTAAAAGTACTGAATGATATTATTGAATGATAATAATTGAATTAACCAGCTGAATTTAAAGTGTAAAGCTGGATGGTGCAAAATGTATCACATTATGACATTACAGTATTACCAACATTTTAGATCATCTAGATGGTGTGATTTCAACAACACAAATTGCTCTTTACTAAATAAGTATCCATCATTTTTAAAATAACTAACACAGTGTCAGTTTTGTCAAATGACAGTGAACAAGACTGAACATCCAAGCAGGCACAGCAGTGTTTTGAGCCTAACGCTAATATCAACAGGCTAACATGCTAGCAGAGAAAAACAGGTACAGATGTTTGTGTGTTAGTGTGCTATCATTTTCCAATTAGCACTACACACAAAATTAAGTAGAGGCTGATGGGAATGTCATTGCTGAGACATTTCGGTAAAAGCCACAAATGTCAATCTGATGACGGTGACCATAATCATTGTCTGGGAACAACAAATGTCTGAACATTATTTTATGGCAATCCATCCAATAGCTCTTGAGATATTTTAGCCTGGATCAACTACAAGAGCTAGCCCTGACCAGCAACACCCCAGCCCCATTACCTCCACTGTATGTATACAACACTAACTCTGTTTGGTCACTTCAGTCCTGCATTCCTGAGCTGCCCACTTCACTGCCTTGCTTCCTTGCATAAATACAAGTATACATGTCACCATATTTCATGATGTATAAAGACAGATTAGGGAGTTGTAAACACAGATGCTCAAACTCATACCTGGCTGTGTCCACAGAGAAAAATTAAACATTTCAGTCCAAGTGCTTGTTGTGCACGCTTGGGATGTCTCAATGATGCTAACCTGGATATGAATATAAATAAACTGCTGCACAAAAACTCAACTGGGGATTTTTTCATTGCCTCTAGTAATATACTGTGTGGCTGGCACTGTACCTTGTACAGATAGAACCCAATTAATGTAACACCTACTTCCAATTTCCATGTATTCCTACACAAACCATGCCACTGTGAGACTGAACATTCTTTGTATTGCATAATATGATAGACATGGACATCTTTGTTAGATAACCCAACAGCTGGAAACCATGAGACTTCATTGTGCTGTACTAATCCTGGCTATGAACACAAGACTGGCGAGATAGATATAGACAGTGTAGTAAAAAGGTCATATGAGAGAAATTAATGAAACACACATATAAGCCATTCCATATCTTCTCCCTGAAAAACTTACTTAGAACTTAAAATATTGATATTCAGGTATGACTGTGAGGTGCATTGTATTATTATTAACTCTTGCTTGTAATATTTTTGTGTTGCACTCAGATCTACTTTCTCTGGTTCTATGTCAAGTAACTAATGGTAGCATCACTCACACCCCAAACTCACAGCCCACCTATAATTGCTCCTCCAGAGTTCACTGTGTGTGTGACATGCCGCCCAAGCTTCACCAGAGCCCTTGTAAGGATCTCAAGAGCATTTAACAGTGAAGTGATACTTTACCCCCTCCCCCACCTCCCGTAGAGACACCTGGTGGTACGAAGACACCTCAGGGTGGCAATATTTAACATGGCGATGTTCGTTTTTTCACCCTCCCTCGTTTCAGCGTCACCTGCTAACATCACCATCCCTGCCCAGGCCCAATTTACTGTCCAACCATCAAGAGACTAAACACTCAGTGTATGTCTTGGTGTTGTACACACACACACACTTGACATCTGAGCAAGATTGTAAGAACAAAAGGCAGTAAAGACTGTTTTCCTGGAGGAAACTGGGATTGCTGTGGAGTTTATTTTTTATGTTCTCTCTGACAACATGGAGTACTGCTTTTTGAAAAGATTCCTGGTGGTTTTGTTGATACAACACTGCACATCTGAAGGTAGGGTGGCATTATGCAAATGCGTACATTTTATTTCCAAAAACCTTACATCTACATGTGATATTTTCATAACTATGCTCCATCTATCTTTGTATTTTGAATTAGTGAATAAATGACTGAAGGAGCAAAGGAACAAATAGGAACAAATTAAAGAATTGATGGCATGAACCAGTCAGTCAATGTTAAGGACAGTGAATGTCACTAGGTTTCTCATGCACTGACTTACAGTGTTTATGGCTTCACTTATGGCACTATAATCAAACACACCATAACAATAATCCTTGGTCCTGCTCCTTGAATGGTCAATATTCCTTCAGGATCAGTCTCAATATTACACACACCACCACAAATCATATGTTTCAGGTTTGTCTGATGTTTACAACTGCTATTACCCACCAAAAATGTTTAATACTTCCTCCCTAGGTCTGTCAACCTCCATCCAATCCTCCACAGAGGTCACCCTCCAAGATGGCCAGACCTTACCCCAGGAAGCAGAGCTGCCCCCTGCAGAGGTGGTGCCAGTAGTGGCCCCTCCAAGTCTCGAGGGAAGTGCAGCAGGCTGTGCAGGAGGCCTCAGAGCAGGTGGAAGGTCGTGGAGCAGAGGAAGTGCTGAAGGAGCTGCTGGAGAGGGTAGTAGGAGCAGCTCTGGGACAGGTGGAAGGAGGGAGTGAAGTGAAAGCAGATGAGGGAGTAGTGCAGGAAACGGTTGGAGAGGATGTGCTAGGGGCTGAAAAAGGGGAGGCTGAAGCTGACACAGAGGCAGAGGTGTTGGAGCAGGCAGTGGAGGAGGAGGTGGAAGGTGAAAATATAAGCATCGAGGGAGGAGATCTTGTTGTTGGAGAAGAGCAGGAGGTGGCAGAGGTGGATAGAGATGTAGCTGAGGAGGGGAAAGGAGTTGTCGAGGGTGAAGGGCAAGCAGCAGCTGGATCTGTGGAAGAGACCACAGCAGATGCAGAAACTGGAAGCAGAGAAGCAGATGGAGTGGAGGTTATCAATGAGTCTCTAGATACTGAAGTAAGTCAGGAAGTTGCAGAGGGAACAGTAGCTGCTTTAGAGGAAACAAATGCGGATTCAGCGACAGAGGGTGCAGGGATTGGGGACAACAATGAGCAGGTTGCATTGTTAGAGGAAAAAGAAGCAGCTGAAACAGAAACACAGGTGGCAGAAGAAACTCCAGATGCTGTGGAGGCTGTGGAGGTGGCAGTGGGCGGAGAGCCAGAGATGGAGACTGTGGAGGAGTCTGACCCTATCCTGGCTGGAGATGATGTGGAGCAGGCAGTGGATATATTGGGAAAGGGAGAAGCTCTGGAAGTAGAAACTCAGGTAGATGAATTTGAAGGTGAGGTGACAGTACTACCTTCTGATAATTATGAGACAGGGACCACACAAACTGTAGTAGGAGAGGTGGTAGAGGAGGAGCAAGAGGTAAACATAGTGAAGGACGCTGAAGGACCAGAAGTAGAGGACGACCAAGGCCATTTAGTAGTGGAGGGAGGAGCTGCTGAAGAGGTAGAAGCAGAAGGTACAGATGTGGGGGAGGCAGTAGGTGGTGAAAGAGATGGAGAGGGTGAAATAAAGGAGGAATCAGTGGCACTGGTGAATGAGGGGGGTGACCAACAAGCAGGAGAAGTGGAGCAGGTTGCTTTGGAGACTACACATGGTAGTGAAACAGAGGATCAAGGTGAGATGTGTGGCCTGAAACTGTCACTTCAATATCTAAAACCTCAAAAGTCCAAACAAATCCCCATCTTCTGTTCAACTTGCTTACAATTTCGCTAATGAGCTCAAAATCTTAGCTGCCCCATCCACTTTCCTTTCAGTAATCCTTATCTATTAACTCTGTGAAACGTTGAATATGTAAAACCTGTTCATAATTTGGGTCACAAAAACCTAAAACAGAAATGGTATTTGTCTTTAAACATTCAGTTGCATTAGACTCAGCAGCTTTGGTTAAGCTTGCATTGTTTGCATCTTAACCTACTTTAAGAGAGGAAAGCTCCTTAAATGCAGATTATAAGCTCCTGTAATACATTTTACAATAATATTGGTTGCCAGTCTATGTCCTGATAAATTAAAGGTGAAAACATTCAGCATTAGCTGCTCCTGTTGTTTTAGCAATGCTGTTTAGTTGGAAAATTAGCAAGGGTTTAAAATGTTTTCAGTGTCAGAACAGGCGTTGGCTAGAAAGCTCTTGTGAGAATGTTTACTGAGAATATCTTGACATGAACATTAATGATTTATGCATCTAAACTTCTAAAATTCTCTTAAAGCCCTATGATTACTGTGACACATGCAAAGACTGATATGTTAGAACACATTCTTTGCTGTAAATGATATCGAGTTAGCTTACAAATGCATACAAATCATGACCCAACTACTGCTCTCAGCTACACAACATCCATGCATTATTCTACATTCCATAGGTCCTCTCAACAAACCCTAAACCTTGGCCTCTTGGCTTCATTTTCATGTGTGTGTCACATACCAAACCCCTCTTCTAGAAGTGCTGGTGATCTCTGGCCCAGAGCCTGAAGACGGTGCCAAAGCCTCCATAGAGCAGAGCTCTGAGAACCATGCTCCCACTCTAAGCCCATCCCAAGGTGGGGCGGAGACAGAAGAAAATGCTCTTGGTGATAAGAACTCTAACCATAGCAATGAGATCATCACCCCCACTGATGACCTTTTGCCACACAACCCTGTTGTGGCCCAACCTACACTGGATAATTTTGTGAAGGATGTACTAGGTGAACCCCCTCAGGCAGAAGGGGAGGAACCAGGGGAAACCAATGAGCTGGTGGAAGATACAGCTAGAACCACAGGTAAAATGAGATTTAAAAAATTCCAATATATATTATAGTTGACTGGAAATGTAGAAAAATGTGTAGGGAATTCAACTCTCTTTCAAAACAAAGTTAATATGTACTGTAGTTCTCAAGGGCAGAACTGCATCTCGGGCTATAAATGAGTCTGGGTATAATTTATAACAGATTTTCTGCAGCTTAACACTTGGGTAGAGTAAAGAAGAAGAAACGATCATGATCAGGATTCTGCCAACAGAATATGCAGATGGCCAAGTTGATGTTGTTCCATTTGAATAAGCAGCAGAGCACACTAACTATACACTACCACTGGTGGAGGAAGACCAAGAAGTTGGGACCATCCTGTTACAATACCATATGTTATTATCTGCCTCGCTAAAATGGATGAGAAGCATTTACTTTATGCTCTTTCTATGCGCCTATGCATCACATACATGCTCCTTTGAGCACAGGACTGAAAGAAGAAAAAGAAAAAAAAGGTATCTTCTTTTTTCTGGAAAACTGTAATGTGACAGTGGAAAACAGATGGGATGTCAGGAAACAGCTTTCTATTTGTGCAGGTGAGGGACAGTTGATTGAGTTGTAGCAAAGACTTGATGGGTAAATTGCTATGTATTTGCCTCTAAATCCAATCCCACCTCTTCTTCTGCTCTCTCTCTGCCTTCCATGTATATGTTTAGAGAGAAAAGAGCTAGGCCTGGAGGCATGGAAGATTGGAGCAATTTGTGCTGCAGTCTTCTTGGTTTTGGAGACCGCTGTCATCATTATCTATGTCCTCAAATGTCGTAACAAAAACAGGTAGGTAGCACCGATTTCTGTGCACTGCATCTCCAGGAGCACACACTCAAAAAATTTCTGGTGAACCCAAAGTACAGTCCAAATGTGCTTTACTTAACACTGTCCAACTTCTAGCCAATATTATTTCCTGTAGCCTGCCAACCATTGTCATAATTTGGGAAGGCTAAACTATATTACACATCCAAGAGCCTCATACAAAAATAGCTTTCCATTATGACCCTAATCTTACTGTACTGTAGCATGAATTTGTGTTCTGGCTCTGTCTTTGTAAAGCGGACTTTTCCTCTCTTTATTTTTTATGAATAGGAATCAAAATAATACTTAGTCTGCAGTCACAGCAGTACCAACCACATCCCAGTGCTTCTGCTCTAATAGCTGAAATAAGCTATCTGATTGCTAGCTATAGTACCAACAGTGCTACAATCACAGATGGGACTTACAGCAGTGCTGGTACATGATTGCTTCTGATGTTGCCCAAGCTGCAACTAACATTTTGACACTGATAGATGATGAAATCAGGAGACTGTGCTCAGTATTGGTTGAGTATTTCTCGCTCTGTACATAAAAAGTGAATGGTCTTTTCATTAGTTATCTGCTGTACTAGTTTTTATTATTTCTCCACCATGGCACAGTGCAACAAGCAGTTAATTTGTAGAAAGGCAATAGTAAGCAACAGCAGTAATATCTGCTATTTTTGTGTGTCCTGTTTGTGTATATGTGTGTGTATACGCAGTACCCCAGCTCTTCAGCGGGCATGTGAGGAAGGGTGTGTTGAACCAGAGGCAACTACAGAAGGGGACTGCAGTGACGACACATTGCCTGCAGGCAATGGAGACACTCCACAGTATGTTCACATTTTTTAAATATCTATAGTGGCATAGGTAAGTACAGGCAATACATATACATACAGATGGCTTACAAATAAAAGGGAAAAAAACAAGATAAAATGTAATAAAAAGCCTACAGAATGTCTTCAATGCTGTACTGGAACTATACACCAGTCTTTCAAATGTCCTCATTTGTGTTTTGAACATGGTGGGGGAGAGTGCTGAGTGGAGAAACAGGATGATAATGCCCCCATCCATAGGGCATGAGGGATCACTGAATGGTTTGATGAGTATGAAAATGATGTGAATCACATGCTATGGCCTTCACAGTCTTCAGTTCTGAACTCAACTTATGTGAGATTTTGGACTGACACATTAAACAGTGCTCTCCGCCACTATCATCAAAACCCCGCCAAATGAGGGAATGCCTTTTGGAAGAATGGCGTGCCATCCCTCCAATAGTTCCAGAGACTTGTAGAATCAATGCCAAGGTGTTCTGAAGCTGTTCTGGAAACACATTATGGCCCAACACCTTACTAAGACGCTTTAATTTGGTTTTTCCTTTGTCACCCATCTGTATCACTTTGGAAGCACCTGCATTCATTACTGCGTGTTTACTCATTTTTCAAGATTTTCCCTAGTTTATCACCTGTCTGTACATACAGAGCATATACATTTATAATATTATTTCCTAAACCATTTCAAGGCACAGTGGTGAGTGCAAAAATTCAAACTTTTACGGGTGCTGGATAAAAAAAACCATAAAGGTAGAAATCAGACAAAACACCCGGATCCGGATCATGTAGTGATAGAGCCTGATAAATTTAATAAAGCCAAGATGAAGATCTCAGTCTCAGCCTTCATCCAACTTCATCACAGATTGAACACGATAAGGACAACGATCTCTAAATATTGGTCTGTTAGGTTTATTAGGAGCTATAAATACAGCGCGCAGGTCTTCTGTGTGATTTAAACCATTTCAAGGTTTCATTTCAAGGTTTACATGTTCTCACTGAGCTCAGAGAGTACCTCTCTGCTTCGCTCTTCATTTCTCTCTCCCAGATTTCCTCCTGGAGTCTGATTTTCTGCTACTACCAAACTGACTTCTACAGCATCAGTCTCCTTGTCATTAACACTAGCCAGATGTCAGACTTTGACATTGTCAGCCGACTAAATGTGGAGCACTGACCTGGAAACTTGTGGTTCATAGGAACCACCAGTTGTGTGCTTCTCAGCTGATTCCCTCCTGGCTGTTTTGTAAGTTATGTGCTCAGGAGGCTGCTCACTGCATCACATGAGTGTATGAGTCCCGTGAATCCAGAGCATTAATGGGTAATACCACTATTTTTCCTAATCAGACTAGCAGGCTTGGATCAATAATAAGCCAAAGGGGGTGTGTGTGTGTGTGTGTGTGTGTGGTGTGTGTGTGTGTGTGTGTGTGTGTGTGTGTGTGTGTGTGTGTGTGTGCGTGCGTGTGTGTACGTGCATGTGTGTGGAGAGTGACCATGTGAAAGTGTGGGGTGAGTGTGTGTGCCTATAGAAACAAAACTTGTGCTGGATGTGATCTTGTGCAAGTTGTGCTGTTGTAAGACGCAAAGAGAAATCTGATGCATGCCTAGCACAGACAATAACAAAACACTGAATAATTAAACAGTCGACAGAGTCATCTTGAAATGTGTCCTTATTAACAGACTTTATAGCAGCAGTGACAATCCAGTTGTCATTGGAAGAGGGGATTACTAAAAACACTGCCAACAAACAACAAAAGTCACTTTCTGAGTACAATCTAAAAGTCACATCTTATCATCTGGACAGTAGAGGGAGGCACAGAGGGCTGCTCTTTGTACATACAAGGATGCTAGAGGCCATGAAGCAAAGCAATAAAATTCAGTGAGTGTATGTGAACTGTGGAAGCCAAAAGTAAAGCCTTTACCAAAATCACAAACATTTTAGAACCAACATTTTGGAACAATCACAAGGAAGGCCTGCATGTGACTGACTGCTGCAAAGTCCTGAGGCAGGCCAGCTGAACTTGTACTCCACTGGCTATTTAACATGTCTTCCTTCCTGCCTGGTAATATGTAGCACCATACATCACACATGTAACCATTTTCAGAGTTTGGAGGGAGGATCTGATGGGGAATAAGGGATTTGTAATGGAAATTGCTGACCATTAAGCCAGGCTAGTATTTGAAAAATGACATCCACAATAAAAAATGTCTCCTAAAGTTAGTTATGATAGAAAATGTGATTGTATTTTCTTTTAGACAAGACCTGTCTGAAACCAACTTTTAACATCAAATTTAATGCCAAACACTGACCCACGAACTGAAATGCTACTTTCTCACTTTTCAATTTTTCACTTTATTTTTACATTACCGACCATTAACTTGCCAGCCTAAACTGGTTACACTGATCTCTTTAAAAATAGCACAACCCAAACATGATCAAAGCCCAAAGCTTAACAAAATAGCCCCAACCTGACCTAGGAAATCTCATACTTTGGTGGGGCAAGATTCCCAGAATGAATTACACAAAGACGGCAGCTTGGATACCCTTCAGGGTGAATTGACTGGGGCATGTTGAATTAGGCCACTTTTAGAAATTCTGTCGCCTGGGACAACATCACCTGTAATTAGTCAATAATGCCAAGCAAACTATTTATAGCTGGGTGTGTCATTACCTCGTAGCGTATATCCTTCCACCACAGTTAGTAAGCTTCTCCATCTGGTGTGGAAGTCATTAAATAAACAGACCTTGCAGTAGAGAATATTGGCATTTGCTCGCAGCGGCACATTCAGCAGCAGCTCAACAGCAATTATGAACACACCAAATTAAGTTGTGTTTGAGTTTTACTGTTTTTTTTTTAAGTGTCCCATTAGAATGAGCCTGTCTTTGTTTTCACGTAAAGCATGTCCTCATTTGGACCAAATAGCTCCTACTGCATGCACTGTCAGCAATTATTTTTGCTGGGAAATAGCTCTGTCTTTTCCCTTTCTGCAATTTATCTATTACAACTGCTAAATCTCTGCCTTACTGTCCTCTCTACCAGGATAGCAGCACTTGACCCATCTGATGTGGCTTCAACCTTGGCCCAAAACAAAGAGCAGCTCGAAGAGGAGCATGTGATAACCATGTCAGACCTCCCGCCAAGCTCCAGAGAGGAGTCGGCCAACACTGGATCAGGACCAGACTCCTCACAAGACCTCAGGACTTCCATTCTCTAAGGGGTCCAACTGTTCGTCTGTTCCTACTGTATCTAAATGAAACCCAAAGAGCCACTTTCCACCCCTGCACCCAATCCCAATTTACCTAGACACCCAATGAATTACCCTAAATCAAACCCTAACCCAACACAGACCGTCTTGGATTCCAACTGTAATAGCTACTGTATATGTAACACATTTGTATTTGGTGCGCATGACTGTATGTCTGTCTGCGTGACTGTATGTGTAAATTTAAAGACAGAGATACTATAACACATTTGGCATGTATGAATGTGTGGAAGGGAGGAGTGAGCATTAACCGGTGAGCTCAGTGTTGTGCGAATGAGTAAATAGAAAGATGCATGTTTTAAAACACATGTGCATGTATGTCAGTGTAAGTGTGACAAAAAACAATGTTATGAATCTAGTTTGATGTCTGTTACGCTCTTTAGGCTAAAACGAGCTTGTTAAGAAACATTTTTCACACTGACCACATCAGTCAAGCTGTACAAAGCTGTTAAAAACGATGTAAAAGGGGCAGCGGGCATAAACAATTTCCCCATTTTATCAGCAGTTTAGTATGATTTATTCACAGGGCTTTGGTGGTACCATAGACTGCCATATCTGCACATTAAAATGTACAACACTAGCCTACGAGAAAAAAATAGATTTGTATCATCATTTGAGAATTCCAAATTAAAATGATAATACTGAATGTGTGCTTTCCTTTCCTTGCCTCTCGGAGGTTTTCCATAGTTGCTCTGCTTTAAATTTTTTATAATTTGAACACACAAATTAAGTAATTAAAGGGAACAAATGACTCATTTGAGTCTCCACAGATAACAAACCATTACTGTGTTTTGTTTTTTTTTTTACTTGGTCAAAAGTGAGTAAACTCACTCAAGTATGACTTAGGCATGAATGCTATCTCACTGTTGAGTATTTTATTGTGCGAATGACCACACAAACTAGCGTCATTTGGGTTATGATCACAAGGCATGTGAATGAGTGTTTGAGAAAGCACTTGAACCCTCAAGTGTATCCATGTGTACTGTGTGTGTACTGTGTTTGAGTGTGTGTGTGCTGTGTATGCACTTACACAAGCTCTACTGTGGTCATGCGCTTGATAGCTATTTAAGCCAGGAGAGGGGAATGGGCCGACTCTTGGGGGGCTACAGTTCTGCAGACAGAGAGGAGCAACATGCATAGTCAGAGGTAAGGGCAACACCTTACACTGACACTTTTTCATATAATTAACTGCAGAATGCACTATGTCATACAACTTAACAGTGTGAATGACCGCTTCAGCACCATTTACAAACTAAAAGTGAACATCAGGCTATTGTACAGTTAACAGTATTAGCAAAATTATAGAAAAATACTTCCGATGATATATAACAGTTTACCACAAATTAGCCCATTTTGCACTGGCTGCTATATTCTTAACAAGAGTAGTGCATTCAGTCATTGATAATATGCTGCATCTCTGCATAAGCGCAACAAGTTTTTTAAAACTTTTCTTGGGTGGTTGTTATCACATGTTTTGCTGTAAAATAATTGCTCCTGCCAAATTATTAGTCTCTCCTTCATTCATTCCTAATCAACAAACTTCAAAAGACAAGCAAATCTAACCACAAAAAAAGGCTGAAGTGAATCATCTCTCAGCTTTCTATTGTTGAAAGCTTCTCTGAACTTGTAAGAGTTGAAAGCTAATGGCTTTGTGAATTATGAATAATGACTCATACTGCCTGCAGGGGCCTGTAAAAAGTGAAGTTTCAGAATAATGTTAAGACAATTGGCTTTAACAAGATAACACAAACGGAGTGTGTTGTTCTTGAGCTAAACTGAAGTATGTCTGCAGCATATTGAATACTTTTGGTCTTGATCTTACAAAATGCATGCTGTGATAAGCTCCAGCCCCCTTACAACTCTGAACATGAGAAGTGGTTTAGAAAAAGATGGATGGTGGGATGTAAAATAGTAATTCTTAACATGTAAAATGTGTCTACTTTCTCTTTGTGTTTCTAAAATTCCTGACCCAATTTATTCTCACTTATCTCTATTTTCCCATCTACATCACCTCAAATCCCTAAAATTCTCCCCCTTCTTTCACCTTCCATTTTTCTGGATCATGGTAGCATGTGGAGAGCAGGTCTCCTGGTGGCAATCCTGTGTGCCACCCTAACGCTAGCCCAGTTCCCCCGGGAGTGTGTTACCCCTGGGGGGCTGCAGAGTGGCCAGTGCTGCCCGTCCCCCACAGGGGCAGCAGGGGACGAGTGTGGCTCCAGCACGGGGAGGGGGCAGTGTGTGTCCATCGTGGCAGACAACCGTCGCCATGGACCCCAGTACCCTTATGCTGGGCGAGACGACAGAGAGAGGTGGCCGCTGAGATTTTTCAACCGTACTTGCCAGTGTAATGGGAATTTCAGCGGCTACAACTGTGGCCGTTGCCGACATGGGCTAACTGGACCAAACTGTGATCAGAGGATCTCTGTGGGTAAGAGAATAGATGCTGTCTATACTCAGCATTGGCAACCTAAAAATTCAACGTCTATCTCCTGCTGTACTCTTTAAGGTCTCAGTGGGCCTCAAAGACATAGGAAAATACATCAGCCAAGGGAATGAAGGCTGCATTTATTGTTAGGGAAAGGAAATGTCTATGTAAATTTTTAATAACATTTTCCTTTCTCCCCTCAACAACCCCACATTCTCTCTCTTCCTGCCCTCTTGTCTTCCTCTGCCCCATTAACCTCACTCCAGTGAGGAGGAATATCATGCAGATGAGCACAGCTGAGAAGCAGGCATTTGTGAATGCTTTGGACCAAGCTAAGAGGACTGTCCACCCTGACCTAGTCATCTGTACAAGAAGGTACATAAGCGTTTTAGTGGTTACACAACTCTAATTATTCTGTATAGGTTTTACTTAAAAATGTATTTAATGACCTAATTTCAAACCAGTATCTGCTCTTGTATCAACACTGAAGAACAGAGAGCTGAGGACTTGCTGTTGAGTGAACCCACACTGTATTTCAAAAATTATCTGTAAAATCAGAAAATGTCTTTATTTTTAAGCTGCAGGTGGAAGAGCGAATTATCAGTCTAGGCAGGAGTAAAGGGATTTATAGTCTTCTAAGTAACGGCACATAAATCTGTGAATAACCTCCCTCCAAATCAGCTGAGGACTGTAGCAAATTAAAGTTTGAAGCAATTCTCAGCTACAGGTAGAAGAACCCTTTTAACCTCCTAATCAAAAAATTTAATTTCTCCTGTATTAATAGCCACGCCAAGGTTCTTAGCTACAGTCCCCCTAGACAGCTGCATACAAAAATAAAATGTACATACAGTGTCTACCAACCTAACAGCATACATCCTCTCACTCAAATCAATCAAGATGATTTTTGGGGAATGTTTCTGCACTGAAAAATGAGAGGATAAACAGGCCATCTTAAGGCAATGTGGAGGAAAAATAAACAATTTGACAAGTGTTCCTCCCCTCTTAAGGTACCAGGAGGTATTGGGGCCTGATGGCAACACCCCACAGTTTGAGAACATCACCATTTACAACTACTTTGTTTGGAGTCACTACTACTCCGTCAGTAAAACCTACCTGGGGCCAGGCCAGACCAGCTTTGGAGGTGTAGACTTTTCCCATGAGGGCCCGGGTTTTGTCACCTGGCACCGTTTTCATCTGCTGCAACTGGAGAGAGACATGCAGGTGAGTAAAGAGGGAGGGAGGGTGAAAGAGGGGGATGGTGGAGAGGAAAAGAGGAAGGAGAGGAGGCTTTTGGGCTGATGGAGTGATGAAGGAAGTGAGGAGGAGAGGAAAGAGTGTGGGGATTTGAAGAGATGGAGACAGAGCGGAAAGTTAGAGGTGGAAGGGGAGCGGGGAGGGAGGGAGAACAGACAGAGGTAAGAGAAATATACTGAGGTGGAAAGTGACAAAAAATGTGAAAAGTGGTGAAAAAATTGCAAAGAAAGTGCAAGGGAGCTTGAAATGTCTCTTTTTACACACAAATATATCAGTCAATCCATCCATGACCACCTGCCTTCTTCCTTTATTCCATCTACGCAGGACATGCTGGGTGACTCCACCTTCGCCTTGCCCTACTGGAACTTTGCCATCGGAGGCAGCGAGTGCGATATCTGCACAGACGACCTGCTGGGAGCCAGGAGCACCTTCGATATGAACTCCATCAGTGCCAACTCTGTGTTCTCACAGTGGAGGGTCATCTGTGAGAGCGTGGATGACTACGACTCTTTAGGAACCATCTGCAACAGTAAGGAGAGTCACAGAAACACATAGTATATCTCACCGTGAAAGAGAGCTGTGGTGATATACAGTGTAGTCTCAGCTGCATCAGAAAAGAGGGCAAAGAGCTCATAAAGAGAGCATGTAGAACATAAGCTGCTATAAATAATACCACACAGCTGTTGTGCTGCATTTGATATTGCTCGTGATTACTACAGTTTGTTTGAAACTACTCTACTTGTTAAACATCGCCTTGTGAGCTGCTGTGTGCATCTTAAAACACTGGATTTTTGAAACATATTTGATTCAGCAACTCTAATTTCGCTACAGCAGACATCAGAACATACAGTTGTTTTTCAAGCATTAATTCCCAGCAGGTCAAGATTTTTGAACTGGAATAAGAGAACTCAGTGTAACATGTAATAAGCTAGACTTTAGGTGATTAGATTTGCAAGGGATTGGATGTTATTGTACACTGGCGCCAGATTACAACCCTGATTCACAACCTTCTCCTTCAGTTTTCAAAGCACCTCATTAACACGGTATTTCCTTTTTATCTGGAGTTGTGGAATAATGAAGAATGTCAATCCGCTTTCACTGCACTGCCCCCACCACAAACACATGAAAGGGGGTCCTTTTTGAACAACTGCATATCCATAAGGAAAAAAAAAAGGCTGAAGAAAATTCAGTAACAGGTAGAACATGTGAGTGGCCAACGTGCGAGTGATCTGTCTCATTAATCCCCATAGAGAGTCATGACAGGCCTGGTATTTCCTGCGTCAACAAGCAACATCTCCTTAAATGGGTTGGGGGGGGGGGTGTGTGCGCGGGGTGGGGGGTTGCCTCATTTGTGCATGTGCTTGTTGAAGACAGGAATCTAGCAGTCTACTGGTTCCTTTGATCTGAGGGAATAGTCTTCAAACAGACAGACAACTCAGTTATGTAGCCTTCTGTTTATGTGCTCATGCATGCGTGTGTGTGTATGTGTGAGTGTGTATGTGTGTAGGAGAGAAAACACAAAAAAGAAAGAAAGTGATCATGCATGCAAGAGAGGGAAAAAAAAAGAGAAAAAAAACTCCCACTCACTACTGTTGACTTTTAGTGAATAATTAAAAAAGAAAACTGCCATCCTGTCATGTTTAAGACTGATCAAACTAGTCTAGTCTCCCACATAGAATTAGAAAGTGGTTAAATAATACAACATTTCTAATCATCTTTCTTTCCATTTCTGTGGGGACTAACGGCCTGAATCTGAACTACAACTGTCATTGTTCAAGTTATCTTTTGTCTGAGTGTAGAGGTAATTACATTTCTCCTCAGTTAGATAATACCAGCTCGGGTTCTGTCCTTATCACTTAGGCACAGAAACCAGTCCCATCAGGAGGAACCCAGCGGGCAACGTGGCGCGACCCATGGTGCAGAGGCTGCCGGAGCCCCAGGATGTGTTGGACTGTCTGGAGCTCAATGCCTTTGACACACCTCCTTACTACTCCACCTCCTCCGAGAGCTTCAGGAACACCATTGAAGGTGCGCAGTTGCTTCAAGGGTCAGAATCAAAGCAGCACTTAAGATGTAACATCTTCCCATCAACCAAAGGAGGCTATTCAGGTCTCAGCTCACACTACAGAGCTGCTGAAGTACTGTGCGACTGCACAGATACAAACACAAAGCCAGAAAAAACACACAAACACACACAAGCTAGATCCTCCACCCACGGGCACATATGGTTAGCTCCAACACAGCATTTGTTGCTCCTAATTTTGGTAAATGACTGCTTTCATTTTATGGCTTTGTTATTCTGCGTTTTCTAGGCTACAGCGCCCCGCAGGGGACATACGACCCAGTGATTCGCAGCCTCCACAACCTGGCTCACCTCTTCCTCAATGGGACGGGCGGACAGACTCATCTCTCGCCCAACGATCCCATCTTCGTCCTGCTGCACACCTTCACTGACGCAGTCTTTGACGAGTGGCTCCGCAGGCACCAGCCAGGTACACACACAGACTGAACTAGATGCGGTTACAGAAACATAACTCACTCTGAAGGATGAATAGATGGATAAACCTATTTTTTCTCATCCTGCAGGTGAAATAGTGTACCCTGAGGAGAATGCTCCTATTGGGCACAACCGCAGGTTCAACATGGTTCCTTTTTGGCCCCCTGTTACCAATGCGGAGATGTTTGTCACTGCCCCAGAAAACCTGGGATACTCCTATGAGGTCCAGTGGCCTGGTGAGTTTCAGCACACACACGCACATACACACGCATTACCCAATCACTTTGAATGACCTTCCTTTCTTTCCCTCCAGTTCGTGCCTACACCCTGTCTGAGATCATCACCATAGCTATTGTTGCGGCAGTACTGGTGGTGGCAGTGGTGGGCGGCGTTATCGCTTGTGCCGTGCGTGCCCGTTCCTACCGCTCAGCCGAGGCTTTGGAGCCCTTGCTGGGAGAGACTTTCCGACGCTACTCAGAGGACGACCGGAGGTTGGACAAATCACAGTCTGTTGTCTAAATCTATGCCTTTCTAGAGAGGCCTTAACATTTTCATGTGTTTGTTTTGCTTAATTTTTTAAACCCCACCCCCCACTTCTTCTAATAAAGGTGAACTGGTTTCAAATCCAGAGTCTGTGTCTCTGTGTCATCATGTTTTCTGTAAAATGTTGGGCTGGCTGAGTCTTTTGTTTGACACATACAGCAGACCAGGTCAGATGGACCTAGAGCAGCTCAGCTTATAATTAATGAGCAAGAAGCTACAAGTATACACTTACAGACCTTTTTCACGCTACCACTGAATATCTTAACTCACTGATTACTCTTGACATCATTTGATGACTCTAAAAAAACAATTCCTCCCTTTTACTGTCCCTTCTTCAGCTCCCAGCTACATGATGCTGCTATATTCATGCAGATATGAGTGGATAATATGCTGTAACTGTATGAACAGACCACAGACAGGTCTTATTTAATACTAGAGGCCTTTTGCTGCAGGCGCAAATTTGCTTGTCTGAAGCCTGAGGCTAACAAGCAAATCACACCTTTTAGATGTAATGCTGCTTCTACCCTATGAGTCACATCAAGTCCATGCAAATTTCCATGTGTTCATAACAGCACACACACCGCCCTCATGTGGATATATTACGTTACTGCGACAGGATTCAATTTACAAGTTACTTGCATTAGCCACATACCGACCTCATTTATTGCAAATCAGGGTCAAAATATCTCTTTTAAACCCCGATAAAATATCACTTTCTCAGGTTTTAACTCTTATTGGAATGACAACTCTGCAAAATACAACATTAACTTCGACAAAATTACAATGTAGCTGCTACATACCTTAGTCAAGCTGGTCACACTCTTCATGGGGGGTACAACATTGGAGCAGGGCTGTTAGTGACGACTGAAGTTTTAAAGTCAGCGACATTTTGCTCTACGCACGATTCTGGCTAAAGTGGCCATTTCTGTTTTACATTTATCAATGAAAAATTGAGTTGTCTTCACTAAAACCGATGTAAATCATGTTATACAGACATTACCTAATGCAGGTTCTGAACTGTACGATACATGTCCCGCTATGGCCTTGTAATCTGCGAGGAAAAGACACGCTAGGCCTTTGAATCGAGGTTCCTCGTTAATTGCAACCACCTGTCCTTCTGACGTAATTACGCACAAAAGGAAACGCGCGCAGCAGACACTGCGTATTTAAGATGACACTTTGCATTGGTAGAAATTCAAAACCACGGCTGTATTAAAGTCACTGATGTCACAGAGGTCATGTCGTCGTTCATATTTTTTCCTGAGGATTTCGTTGTTTGAAGTGTAGAGTCTTGACGTTGATTTTTTTTAAGAGGGGGTAAATAAATAGAATAACGTTTTATAATGAATTAAGAATTTCACATAAGACATGAATGAATCAAACAGAAAACAAACAATATCCTAATTAACAGAAACACTTTCAGTTTTTTAAAATGTGTTTTCTATGTGTGGGAGAAGATCTAAAATCCTGGCCACAGCTTTGCCCAAAGGATAGTTGGAGGTGATGGAATGGACAGAAAAGTCCTGAAAAGCTGAACTGAAAAAAATGGAATAATTTAACCATCACATTCCTGTTTTAATAAGACAGTGATTTTAAAACTCATAATCAGATGATACGGCATGACATGCTGTGCTTCTCTGCTATGACTGCACGACTGTGTCTAATTATTTCTTGCTTCAGGCTATGCCACTGAATAAAACGGCATGACACAGGCATGCATGCTTCTCTGTGAAATATTTTCTCATCAGTCCAGCTCATTTGCTTGTGACAGCCTAGATGTTGGCATGGAAGTGGTGACACCTAAACTGGTAGCTTCAATTTAATAAAACTACTGCAGACCTACAGTATATACAGTAGTTACAGTGAATCTCCTAGTTGGGATATTTTTATCTTGCTTTAAGGAAAGCAAAATTTTAAGACTCAGCACTGGATGGAATTACTTAGGATTGGCATTTTTGCAGCGCAGGCTGGCATCTTGAAAAAGATTCTCATGGGAATGGATGGAAAAGAGGAAGAAGAGGTTTTTTTTTTTTTTTTGGATCCACCATCAGTTGGCTGTTCTCTCTGTACCAGCAGGTTACACTGACAGCAAAAGACACACTCCTGTGGATTTATTAATATGGATAGATGTGACAGTCACACACAGAACAATCATTTGGCCACTGCTAGCCTCCCGAGAGAGAGGATCATTAGTGCCTTTCATTTCCAAGTGTGCTCTCATGAAAGTCATCTTATTTTCAGCTGCTTAAAAATGCAATGCAGTTTTGCAGCCACAGTATCCAGGCCCCGCTGTAGGTTTTATACATGGTGGAAAAGATGGTAAGAGGGGCCATGGGGTGGAAAAGGTCCTGTTCACTGTGGCCTGCTCACATATTCCTCATAAATGTTCGAGGAAAAGGGAATTTGAGCTTGGTTGTGAAAACTGGCAGATCAGTTTTCTTGCTTAATGAAAGAGAAGAAAGGGAGATGTCAATGCATCTGCCCCCCAGCTACTCCCACAAGAGCTGCATGGAAATTCATTGAAGTTCACATGATAAAAATAAAGTGTTAATAAATATGTAGATTTGCTTTTAGATGCCAAACAAGTAGCAGATATAAGAGTTTTATTTTTCACAAAGGAACAACCATCATATCTTTGGAAACATCCGAGTTAATTGTACAGAAAGCATTGTGCAATTTCTCCATCTTAAAACCCTCTTCACGGCAGCCTTTAGGCAAGGCAATTGTTCATCTGGAGAAGGATAAACCAGACTGCGATGGCTGAGTTTCAATAAAGCTTGCAATGTGAACAGATGGCTTTGATTAATGCGGAGGCTCCAGACAGGATCTCCCTAGATGCCTCCTACTTCCTAAATGAGACATTTGTGTGCAAATGTATTGTTTGTCAAGTTGTCACCAGTAACTCCAATAATTAAAGGGAAAGTTCTGTGCATTTCCCCCCCAAAAATGGCACAGGTTCAGTGTCCCTTGGCATTTCTCTGACTTTTGAAAACATCTATGTCCTAATTTTAGGCTAATTTATCCAGCTTTTTCCAAGATGTTGTACTTCTCTAACTAATATTCCTCTCCTCTCCTCTCCTCTCCTCTTGTCACTCTAATCCCTACTCCATGATTTAGTGCTGCCCTGTCATTCCATGATATACTGTACGACACACACTTCTTCCCAGCACCTTGACTAAACCTGAGTGATCCTGAATATGTATTCATGTTTGACAAAGACAGAGAGGAAGAGCGAGAGCGAAAGACAAAAAGGATCACCACAATAATAAAACATCTCCAAGGCAAAATGCAGTTCACTGGTTTGGAAACAGATGCAAAAATATGCAAAAAAATGTACAAAAAATAAAATAAATAAATCCTTAAAAAGTGACTTTAGGCCCAGACGTTCTTGTTTAACCATTCAGAAATTCTTCTTTCTGGTCTGCATCTGTGGGCTTTGAAAGTCAAACAATGTGAAATCCACAGCTTATCCTACTTAGTATTATTCCAGAGAGACAGCACAAAGCATCAGATAACAAGAGAGATTCGTAGTTTGTTGTCATTCATCATTAAAATATAACCATATTAAAGGTGACTGACTGTTTCACAGTAACATTTGACAAAGGTCCATCTGGAAGTAAGTAAAAAGAATAATGGAAGTCCTGAACTGTAAAAAGTTATGGATACAAAACCTCTTAGAAATGAACATTTAATAAGATCACTTATAGTACATTCAGTACACATACATGAGGACTACTTAAATAAATGGAATAAAATACATGACAGTGAGGAAAACATAAATATCACAGTATATATGTATGTATGTATGGCTGTGTATATTTGTGTGTGTGTGTGTGTGAGTGTGTGTGTGTGTGTGTGTGTGTGTGTGTGTGTATAAAATCATATAAAACAGGTATTAGAAGGTTTCTAAGTAAAGCTTGCACATTACACTATAACAATATTCCCTTGAAGTTCTAAAAAACCAATTGATCAACATAAAGATAATAAAAACATTGGTAAATAAATCAGATTAACTCGCACAGCTGATATTCAAGGTAAATGGAATTAGCAGCTGCTTTTGACAGAATGTAACAAAACAAGATTTTTCTGTTCTACATGCTTAACATAAGGTGGCTATGATTGCTAATTATAAATATGTCATGTAATACACTGGTAGTTCACTTTTAATCATTAAAATAATTAAAGCATAAGAATGAGGAATAAAAGTAAAACAGTCTTACAAAGCAAATGTCCTAAAACCTTATTGCCATACAAAAGATTGGCAGAAGCACTTGGCATGATTTGGGTCTTAGGAGTTTATCACAGCAGTTAACTCTGTATAAACACAAGTCGAGAGACAGCAGTAAACACACGTTGCAATATCAGGTGTTTCTAGTGCATTCATTTGTACAGTCGGCAGATTCAAAGAGTTGGGGATGGTGATTTATTCATGATTGTATCTACATGGGAGATGATGCATATCAGTGTGTAACTGTATTACAAATACCTTGAACAGGATAACTAAGACACAATATATCATCATTAGTTGGGACACTGTGTTATTGGCTTCTTTATGATCTGCTTTTGGTGCTTCGAGCATCACTTCCATGGTAATTCAAAATAGTTTCCTGTTTTTATGAATACAGAGATGTTCATGATTGCTATATGAAGATTCATAACATAACTACATTAATTCAAATAATACCTTCACGGCAATATGAGTTTATATTAGGAATACTGTGTGAATGTGAACACGCTCGGGTTGTGTTTGCAGTTAGAGGTAGCTTCCCTAAACTAAATGCAGATAAATTTACACCCACAGTATCTACTCTGCTCATGACTTTAAACAAAACTATATCACTTTAACCATCCATGTTTGCCTTCTCAGGTCTTTGGGAAGTAGTTCTACAGGAAGCCGCTAAACATCACATTAAGGCTACATAGCTACAACATCATCAAAACAGGACACGGTAAGCCATGTCTCAGGAGAGAACAGTGAGGACTACGCTTCCCTTGGTCTTCTTGAGGATGTCCACCGCTTCAGCGTGAGTCACACCCTCCAGGCAGTGTCCATTCACAGCAATGATCTGATCTCCACGTTTCAGCCTGCCGTCCTCTATGGCAGCCCCCTGCGGAGTGCAAATACAAGTCCATCACCATGAGCAGATCTGGGATCACAATCTCAATATCACAGTGTGATAACACATACTGTATGATATGAGAAATACAGATAGAAGACAGAATTAATACTATAGAAACTGACAAATCATGTCAATGCTGACAACTGGTTGCGTTGAAATGAAATACTTTACTATATGGGTTTAATACATAAATCAGATGATTAATTCTATGTATTTAATATGATGAATTGCTTTATAATGTAATAATTTAACGTTATTGCAATTAAAGAGTGTAAAACATTAAATGAATGGTGAACATGAACAATTCCAAATAGTGAAATAACTCATCTTATTTTTGCAAGTTAAGGGATCCAAGTTCTGTTATTATTATCAGTAATAGTAGTCACAATTGTTATTTTGTCATTATCATTATAGAGAGTTCATCAGCTGTTACAAAGCTCAGGCTCTTAGCAGAGAACTGTTGAGTTTCATATGAACACAGATGCTTTGTCAGTATAACTGAATCAAGCTGTGCTGACTTCCAGGATTCCCATGGAGGATTTCTCCCTGCAGGATGTTCTCTCACCTTGTTGAAGACAGTTTTGATGTAGATCGGCAGGTCTCCGTGAGGGCTGCCGAACCCTCCCACGATGCTGAAGCCCAGGCCCGAGGAGCCTCTCTCCAGAGTGATGGTCTTGTACATGCGAGCGCTGAGGGAACAGAATGCAAAACAATGCAGGTGTGTTGCTCTGGGTGCTTTTGAAAGCCAGGTGTTGTGCCAGCTCTGCAACAAGCGGCAAACATGCTGTGTGTGTTTGTGTGAATGTGTGTGTCTGTAGAAGAAGTATCTCATCTCACCAGGACAGACAATAGGTGAGAAAAGACAAGTGAATTTCTAATGTGCTGTAAAGTTTAATGTAATGAATCCCAGAACTGTTTCTGACACCTTTTCAGAACTAAAGCACAAGAGCACAATTTCTTGGGGTTGAGACCCCTATTGGGTTGCCTGTTTTGTACAAAAGGTTGCAGCAGATTTTTGACTGTTTTACTGATGCCTCTTGAATGACATTAAAATGCAAGTTAACAGAGCAGTTTCTAAAGTTTTACCGTATTTTCAAATATATTATTTAGTTTAATAAGCTGCCAGAAACAGACATTTGTCTTTAGTATTTTTAGCGGGAAATTGTCTTACAAAATGAACTGAAAAAAAATCTATTGAAAAAACAGCAAAACACAGATCTCAAAAACACTCTCACTCTCAGAGCTCATTCTGTCCAAAAGCACATTTGTCCCAATGCTTCTCACACGGTGGCTGCACTTCTTTGCTACTGTCAAGGGGACTGGAGGTTGTCTTTGTCCTTATTCAGTGAATGAACCAAGAGGCAGCCAACACAAGATCATAAAACGCAACAGCAGGAGACTGTCAACAAACTGGTTCTTACCAAAGGTTGTTGTGAAAACAGGGCAGGCTGCTGGGTTGGCCTGACGACCGGGCATGGGTGTCACTGTGGTCCTTTGTGCTGCACCCACCAGAACCTCCTGCCACCTAAATACACACAGATAGACATGGCAAATGAGTGTGGAAATATGGACACAGACAAACATATTTCTCAATGAACTTAGTCCACACTGAATTAGTTGGACAATTATCTGATATCCTATGCTGCAATAATATTGTCGTGCCCGTCTTAACGTTAATACAGTGGGAGTAATAAAAAATATAAAATCTTTTGGTGTTTTTTTTCTTTTTTCTTTTTGTACACACAATGCACTTGTCAAGAGCAACTGATACCAGGTTCCTTACAAATTTCCCCTTTTCTCTCTTGCAACAAAAATCTTTCCAGAAGCTTATTAACATGAAGACAAACAGTGTAAAATCAGTGTCAGACACGCTATTGTCTTGAAATTACAGTATAGTGTTCATGTACAAAAACTGATAATGAAATGACTGATTAAACCATAAATCATCTAATTTCAGTTCCTTGTTAAAGACTTGATGTTTAAGTTGTTTGCATGTAAAAAAAAAAAAAAATGAAAGAAATGAAAAAATGAAGCAGGTTATGGTGCACTGATGTTACTGCACAGTAACTTAGTGTGTCACAGGCTTTATAGCTGTGTGTCTCACTGTGACATTACCTGCAGACTGACAGCTCCAGTGGCGTTCTTCAGGAGGGCTCCGGCATGGATATGAGTCATTCCCTCCGTGGACACATTATTGATACTGAGGATCTTGTCTCCTGTCTGATGGACACACACACATACTTGTACTTCTATACTTCTGAGAAAACTGTATTGAGTTGTATTAACTCCTAGGAGGTTAATTCTAACCTAAACTATGGCAACTGTAAGCTTACCCCAAGCTTTACCCTAACATTAACCTACCACTTTCTACTTCTAGGCATGTTTTCTTTTCTGTATTTTTGTTTGGGACTTTTCATAAGCTATTTGTCAGAATCTGCTAGTAGTATGCCTCTCTGATTCTTGCATCTCTAATACTACAACATATACTGTATTTTATTGCTTGTATGTATAAAATGTGATTATACAATAGAACATTGCGTTGTATTTTAAATGGATCATATGGGCTCAAGGTAAACGATTGCAACCCCTATGAAATGCAATTTTACATTGGTCTTAATCCTGAAAAATATACACCAGCAAATTTAACCTTGTAATAATTCTACGTTTAACCCTAAAGCAAAGTCACACACACATAGACGCATATACTTAGGCAGTCCCCACCTGTAATTGCTGTGTTTTGGCAGCCAGTCCTTTGGTATCCATGGTAGCAATAAAAAGAGGTACGTTGCCATGGGGACTGCCCACTCCTCCTGCTACACTGATGCCCAGGGAGTCACATGGACCCTATGGTCATACATAGATTATATATATATATATATATATATATATATATACATACACATATATATACATACACATATATATACACACATATACTTGAAGAAAAGATATACATCAAAATATTTTGTTTCTCCATGACAGTCTAGGGCACTAATAAGAACAATTACTGATTATTATTTCAAGATTTTATACACTACCTTTTGTATTATTACTTTTCTGATGTCAGGGACGTCTTGAAATGCTGTGTGAGAAGAAAGCGGTATATGTTTGCAATAATCTCAATGATAAGCAGGATTTATTTCTTTTGTTCACAGACAATACTCTTGAACTGAAGTGCCACTCACTGTAGCTCCCTGTTTTGTTATCTGTCTCCCTCTGGTGGCCAAGGGAAGCATCACATCCACTTGAGGGGGTTAGTGTGGAACAGTCAGAGTCTTCGCTCTGGATAAAACACAACTTAAAGTACTCCTAGGTTCACAAAGTACTATTGTTAAAACACTGCATAAGAGTAACAGATGAACTGCAGACTACATTAAAATGAGTAAGCTGATAGCATCATCCATTTTTATATTTTATTTCCTGTCGCTGGTTAGACAAAGACAGCCAAAAGAAACGGTTTACCTGGCTCCGCTGTGAGTACTGCACCCCAGCTTTAAAACGAGCCACCTCCAGATGGACCACGCCGTTACAACTCTGAGAGCAGTGATACATCACACATGAGATGACGAATCCATTAAAAATAAAAAAAAATTAGACCCACAACTTTCTAGACTTGTTGTATGTGTAAGTGAGAATGCGTAAGACCTGTAGAAGCCTCTGCGCGTGTTCCTGGGATGCTGCTCGGACATCCTCTCCACTGATTGACAGAATCTGGTCACCTAGCAACAACCTGCCATCTGAATCTGCTACGCCTCCTCTGATGATATCCGACACAAAGATGCCCGTGTCATTACTGTTAAAACAGAAAAAAGAGGTCATAAAGTGTGTCTTCTCCACGCTTATAGAATAAATTATGTGACACGTAAGTCTGCCACTTTGCATAGCGTCACACTTGTTTGTTGCAAATACATGAAGCGGAATGCAAATCTGCACCTAAACTCTTTAGAAATAATGTGTCCTTTCTGCAGTGTGGCCCTCTGTAACCTTTATGGTGATTACTGAATGCTGTAAGGGTGTGTGATTTCATTATATGTCTATCACCTCTTTTTTACAATAATGACCCCTGGTGCTACAGAGCCCCTGACCTTTAACTTGGTAAATGCCTTATAGCTCGAGAACTGTCTCCTCTTCTGATAGAATAAGTTTAACTTTTTTAATTATTATATAAGGTATAGCTATTAAATAACGAGACTGCGCTTATGAGGATAAAACCACGTGGTTCACAGTCACACCGAGTGTTATATATTAACGCTGGGTATTCTATACTGCTCTAAGTTTCCAATAAGTGACGTCTTTAGTTCACTGCAAGTTACTGATTGAAGTGCACGTGTTTTTACTAAAGCATCCAAAAATGATTAGCTTAAAAGTTCATTAAAGCAGTTTCTGGCCCAAAAACTAATTGCAGTGCTTGATCATCCTCCCTGTTCACCTGATCTAGCACCGTGTGACTCTTTCCATTTTCCTAAGATCAAATCTGTGCTCAAAGGAACACGTTTTGAGTCTGTGTCAGAAGTTAAGAAAAGAACGACAGAGGTTCTGAGACAACTCTCCGAAGAAGACCTACACTGCTTTGATCAGTGGAAGATCTGAATGCAGCAGTGTGTTGATGCAGAAGGGGAGAATGTTGAAGGAGAAAGACACTGAAAAATGTTTATGTTCAATAAAATTGTATTACACCATTAATCTCATTTTTTAATAGCAGTACCTCATACACGTTTACCAAAAGACTTGGACTTGACTCCAGCTAACTAAAGAAAACTACAGTGAAAAAAAATCACCAAGTGATGCAACACCAGAAAAGAAAAATAACTTGTAAATATCATAGATTCTGAAAGAATTTGTCTCATCAAGTATGTGCACATACACAGATCTTCAAATTCCCTTTTGATGCTTTGATACAAAAAACTTCCACATCCAGCCTACGAATTTTAGTTAGATCTGGAAAGATTACAGTGAACCTGACTGCTGAGCTTCGCTTGGTTCAGAGGCTTTATAAATAGATGTGCATAAAAATTACATCGAGGGGCACTTGATTAGCTTTTAACCAACCAGATGACAGAAAACTGGGAAGTGTTCTTTTTCACTGAAACATTAACATGAATCATTCCTCTTCCATTCCTGGGTTTGCTCAAAAAAAATCAAACTACAAAAACATAGCCTCATTCTGGCAACACCGACATTCTGGGAACTGCAGAGTTCAACTAATTAACCAACTAACTCCATCTTACCAATGAAAAGTGGGTTCTGACTGAATCTGAGGTCATGAATAGGCCGCACATTTACTGAATTATTTCCTTATATAATGGTGTGATTCAGCAAAAGCATGGCCCACTTTATTTCTCACCTATTTCACAAGGTGCAAGAGTTGGCAGGTGGTACGTTTGCACTTATGTCTAATTCAAATACAATGCAACCTTTGATGTCATCATCATACTCCTCCACTGGTTACATTGCCAGACATAGTCTAAAGCTCCTAAAGCCAGCCTAGATCCTGTTTAATCAGGGCTCTGAGACTGAAACTACAATAATTTATGTTCAAATGAGTGTAAAAGTATAATTTGGTTTTGCTACACCAATGTCTTCTAGCCTTTAGTTAAATTTGGCCAGACACGTACTCCTGCAGTGATCCTAACAAGTTGGAAGTTTCTCATTTGTTAAAGAGCATCAGAAATGTACCTCTTCCCCACAGTGGTGAACCCCAACCCCTCTCTGGGACGAGGTCGGAGCTCCACGCTGAAGACGTCCCACAGGTCCTCCTCCCTGTAGGCCTCCTGGTGCCTGAAGACACACAGGCGAACGCGCTGAGTGGTGAGCCGCAACACGCCAATGGCCTCATCATGAGTCGCCTGCCGCATGTCTATACCATTTACCTGGGGGAAGGTGAGGGGGGGTGGGGGGGCACAGGGTGCAGTCGTGTGAATGGGGTTTTTTGGAAAGCACAAACAGCAGAAGCCTTTCATCTTACCTTATGACAAATAGAGCTTTATCATGGTTAATGGCTATAATGAGGGCCAGAGCATCAACCTACAATCATGTTATTGCTTGAATGGCTGATTTCTTTGCTGCTTCTGAATATGCATCATTTGTCTTGTGCATAATGATTTTTGTTGTAATTCTAGCAACTCACTGTCTTATGTTTGTCTCTCTTAACCTGCCACTTTGTTAGTTTTAATGTACAGTTACAGAAATGTTGATTATTGACTTTTTGTTATCCACATAAATAAAGAAATAAAAGATTAAACAACATTTACAATGTTTTATAATCGTATCAAAAATTGGGAATACATGGCATTCATTTAATATAGCCTTGCCTTTAACTTTTATAACCAAAATTAAATAACAAATTATTAAATATGATGTAAACAAACAAACTAACAAACCAACAAAAAATGAAAATAACACAGAGCAATACTATTAGAACTGCATTGTGTTTGTGTTTGTGTGTACTCGTAATACCTCTAATATCTGGTCTCCAGCCTGCAGCCTTCCATCTTTCTGTGCTGCTCCTCCATCATTTACTTCATGGATTATTACTGCCCCCTGGTGGAAAATTTAGAAAACACTCATAATTATTACAGACACCAACAGTATAATCAAGCTGGACTCAATCAGCCTTGTTATACTTCATATTTCAGAACCCCATGCACTTTAATGCATTCTACTACCAATTCAAATGACTAAAACTATAATAAATGATTGATTGTTGAAATGATGAGTATGACTACATTTGTGTGAAACACAAATGGGAGGTTTGGCTAGGCTTTCCATGAACAAAAATAACAAACGTTGCTTTAGTTTTAGTTAAATGATGTTAATGTCAAATGTCAATTGGTTGATCATACCAGCAGTGTGTCACATCCTCCCACAATGCTGAGGCCCAGGCCCACATTTCCTTTACAGATCTCTATTGTGGTTTCCCTGCCAGGCATGACCGGGCAGCTCAGGGGGTCAGATGTTGTGGGCATGGACCCGAGCCAATCAGACTGCCCTGTGGGAGAGGTCTGCACGGCGTTGAGGGATGGAGAGGAGGAGGAAACAGGGAGGGTTAGGGAGGATGGAGGAGAGATAGAACAGGGATAAGAAAGAGATGTAGGGAGAGGTAGAGTGGAAGAGGAGGAGAGAGTCTTGGAACGACTGATGGTGAGCTTGACGGTGACCCGGTGTTTGAGAATCAAACTGGACACCTGAATACAGAGACGACAGGCAAGGCATAAATCATTAAATCGGGGTGACCTTGAAGTGCATATTGTGTGTGTGTGTGTGTGTGTGTGTGTGTGTGTTTGTACCTTGTCCACTGACAGTCCAGCCACACGTTCATCACCCACTGCTATGATCCTGTCTCCGCTCTTTATCCTGCCATCCTACATAGACAGAAACATGAATAAAAAATGGAAGTTAAGCAAAATTTATGTGTGTGTATGTAACAAGGGAAGCGAGGAAGTGAAATTAAAAATCAAACACGCCCTCTGGACAAATATCTGAATAACTGTTGCCTGGGGCCCTACATGAAAGCTTACTAGTACATGATGACATCACTTTAAAACATGGCAATGATCATCTCGAGGCTAATCTGCTTCCGATATTACCAGAAATACCCAGAGACTAGAGCCATCACATCATAGTTTATATACTTGATAACGTGGTGCTCACACATGCCTATTTACTCTGACAGATTATTGACTAGCACCTCATTGCTGCTTGATATATGCAAAAATGAAATGAAATTATGTGGAACCTGTCGAAAGGTTTCACAGTATCATTACTTTACATTGCTACATTTCAGGCAACTACTGTATATTTTAGTCCACTGGATTTATCTTACAGATATAACTACTGGTTATTTTGAAAATCAGGATTTTTCATATAGAACATATGACCAGCTTATGAAATATGATGCATTGCTGTACCAAAAGCAGATAAAGTGGCTCATATCAGCCCCACATTAACTGGCTAAAAAGTTAAGAGCTGCGTACATTTTAATGCATCAGTAATAAAGATCCAATAATATACTGTAATACTTTGATAGTGGCTATGCTGTTACCTATTGAATACTTTTATTTCTGATACTTGCAGTGCATTTTGCCACTAACACGTCTGCATTTATTATAGTGTGTTATTGCCAGTCAAAAAAGACACCTCTAAATAAATGTACATGCACAGTTAAGTAGGAGAGGAACTGATGGTGAAATGGTTGAGCTATAGTATGCAGGCTAGATAAATAAATTGGAAACAATAAGAAACATATTTATGTTGTTAAGGAAGCTGTAGAAAATTGTGATGATGCTGCTTTTGATACCACACCTTACTAGCAGTGCCGTTCTGGATCAGGGACCTGACTACCACTCCATCCTTAGAATCATCCTCTACCAGGCAGAGGCCAAGACCTACATGATCCTGGAGGAGGATGTGACAAACAAAGCAGACAACAAGCAATAAGTCTTGTCAAGAATTAGTGAAGCTGCCAGTAGTCGAGTATGAAAGATTTGTATTCGCTATCATGTTCACAGTGGGTTGGGAAGGTCATTATATTTCCTCTTGTATCAAGGCTGTTTTTGCTGCAGTAAGATTCTGTTACAGCTCAACTGGTTGCTTCATCTGTGAGGCTGGTGGCCTGACAGCGGTTAATGCCAAGATGTACTGAAGGTATTGCACCTGAGGTAGGATGATATGGTGGATGTCTCTGGATAATCCTCCATGCTCTGCAGAGTCTATCTGGGAGTCGACTGTGTCCTCACACGCTGCTCTGGATCCTTGGGCCTTCTGACTCTGAGCTGCCTTATTCCTGGTAAAACAACACCAAAACCTGCTATTATCCCCGAGCTGGCCAACACCTGCTATATCATGTTTAGTAAAAGTTTTGGGGTAAATTTAAAAAACACCACAAATGAATCACTCTGCACATTACCTGATGAGAACGATCTTGACTTTAGACGGAGCGTTATTAATGATGGTGGAGGCATTTTGGTGACTGCGACCGTACAAGATCTGACCGTTGATCTAGAAGAAAAATAACAATCTTTTCCTTATCCCATCCATCTCCACATTAATCTGTCTTTCTGCCATCCTCGTCTCCCACTCCCTCCCCCACCTCACCCCTCAGCTTCTCCTCTCCCTCGATTCTCCTCCTCATCTCTATTACACAGTTGCTTATTGCAAGAATCCAACCCAGCACCAACCATCCTTCAAATGGTAATTTGTTTGATAAATCTACTATGACAGTACTCAACACTCTCCTCTCATCCATGTCTTCTACCCACAACCCACTGCTCTCCTTTAACCAGTCTCAATTTTGACTCCGGTATTTTGTCTCTCTCTCTAGGACTCCAACCCTTCTCGGCCCCTCTTTTACTCTTCCTATTCACTCCCCTCCTTACCTCCAGCAGCTCATCTCCAACGCGTATCCTGCCATCTAAACCAGCGGGACCTTGAGGGTCTACATCCGCCACATAGACACTCATACGGGCCCTAGAGCCGTCCTTGTTTCCTCTGAGACTGATTCCCAGGCCGTGAGCTGCAGGGTCCTTCTCCAGCTCAATCATATGCAGCTTCCCAGACAGGCTGCCATAGCGCTGAAGCATCTTTTCTAGGAGTTAACAAACAAGAGGCTGTTAGGAAGAGGATATGATGGGTAAGCCAAAAAAAGAAGTGTGGCATGCTACATGTAATGACTGACACTTCATGCGGAAAGGCAGCATTATACCCTAGAGGTGCTTGTGTGTGTGTTTGTGTGTGTGTGTTTGTAGGGGAGTGTTGCTGCAATTTGTCTGGAAGGGATGATGTCAGTCATGTTGAGGGAAAGGTGAAGGATGTTTGTGTTTCTTTTTAATGCATATATACAGTATGACTTAATATGTCTAGTGGCTGCATGTCTGTATTTGTCTGTAATTACTTGTGCATATACCCACAAATATTTGAATGACTAAAATTTACATATGTGTAAATAAGCAGAGTCAGATGCCCTTAAAGTTGCCTTAAGGAGTTTTTGGCCATTAGTACAGCTGTGGATCTATTTTATTTATTTATTTATTTATTTTTTTGGTGAATAGGTACCTATTTTGTTTGTTTTCATGCAAGTGCACAACAATTTGCTCATTCCAGCCAATGGTGTCACACTATTCCACTGCTCTACAGGGGGCAGAAACGCAACAAGATGTTAACAAAGGCAGTGAAGAAGAAGACGTGGATGTTGATGATAACTTTTAAGAGAAATTGGTTTTATGAAGAAGGAAACATATTCAACTATTCACTTCTGCTAGACCTCAAGGATACACATGATGCATTTAGATGAGTAACGCTGAATGAAAACCAAAAAATGTGTTTGTTTACAAGAAAACTCCACAGGGCACCTTTCATTTGTCAATCAAAGAAAGAATAAAACATGCATAACAGTTTTTTTTGTGCCAAAGAGGAAACTGAATGTCTCAGTTCTCATCTGAAAACTAAAACACATTCATACAAATGAAATTTGCTCTCAAAGAACATAATGTACATGAGTACTGTACTTGTGTTCTTGGCCAATAATGCACGCACATTTAAGTCTGGGCCCAGCCAACTGGCTTCACATGTGAACAGCATGGAAATAATTAGCTCAAATGCCTCTTGGTGACTTCCAAATAATGGACCTTAAAATGGTGTCCCACATTGTGATAATTCAGAGTGTGACATTTTTATCATAGTACTACAGCTTTTCTTGCTCTGTACATATCTAAGTCTAAGTCTTACTGGGCCAGAGGGCATCATGTGACTGTGACCACTACATTAAAACCATCCTGTTCTCGAGGGCTTTCGGAGGATCCCCGCGTATGCCTGTGTGTGACGTCTTTATGATGCGGACTTACTCATGCCGGCGTCGTCCTCATCCTCTGCTGCAGCTGTGATTGGTGATGTGACAGTTACGGGGCTTCTTCGATCCTTTCTATTAGATGTTGGTGAAGGTACCTTGGGAGAAGTTTTGCATTATTGAACAGGCAGAGTTGGGAGATGCCTCAGGGGGTCCTTCAGGCATGAGTTGGACTACCCCTGAGGCTTGTTCAGTGTGCTTGATGTAGCAGTGGGAAAAACTGACGAACGGGATGAATTAATGAACACAGTTTTAATGTCAGCTAAAAATAACATGAAAGATGACCAGAATCATGCATTATTTTGTAACCAACTTACAAGTGCATGGAAAAATAACTTCAAAAGAATGCACTGTCTATTTAGAGATTTATGCATCTCCATCAAAGAGAAAAACAAAGGGCTTAAACAAACAAGGTAGCTGCAAGGGACTTTGAACTACAAGGGTTCTATCTACAAATATGCACGTTAATTAAGTTTTTGGAAGTTGGCTTAGTGCAAATGCTAATGCAAGGCTGCTTTTAAGATCCTGCATATCCATGATAACACAAACACACATACACACAAACAACAATGCACCAACCTTAAAGGGGGTGGGAGTGAAGGGGTTTGTAGGGGAGAGACTAAGGAACAGACCACCATGAGGCTGTGCTTCCTAAGATCATGAGGGGAAACACAGATATAGTCCTACATACATCACCACCAAAACAGAAATCTACCCCTCAAAAATCCCTTTAAGCTCCTTCATTGTTTTTGGAATACCATGTAGGTGTTAATGACTCATCATTCTATATATAATGTAGTGTACACATAACATTCTCTATACAATATAGTCATGTCAGAGTCAAACATCAGTAACTGTGTGGGAACAGTAACAGAGAAAAATGACTTCATAGCTTGTCATCTGTTAAAATGACATCTAAAGTACTGGTCACGACCTTTAAAACACAAACAAGTAGCTGCTGCTCTGTGACTTCTATAGTGCTGTGTATAGTTTGGATTTCAGTGCACATACCATAGCAATGTAGTGAAAAAGTATCATTAAGGTCAAGGTAAGTCCCTAGTAGAGGAGTATTACCTTGCTGCTGTGTGAGTTGGAATGAGGTGTTGGAGTTAGACGTTCGTGGTTGGTGAGCATAGGAGACTGTGGGCGAAAACACAAAATGCAGAGTAGGCAGCTGAATATCTATATGGCTGCGAAACACAGATGCTTCAGATGCTGCACCCAATATGATACAGTGCGTTATATGATACCAGATAAGTTTTCAGTCAAAGCTAATTTTGTTCAGTATGCTTTGTGCCCAGAGGATATCATATTGTAATGCTACAAACTCCCACACATAACACTGCTGAAACTTCTGATGGAGTTGTCCAATAGAATACACACTGCACCCTCTCTTTGCATATGCTGAGTATTGAGATTCAGTGTGAAGGAATCTGGAGCCTCAAGAGACTCAAATGCTACACAATCTAATGTATGCATACAACACCTGCATATACACTGCACAATGCAATTCAAAGCCAATAGGAATGTGATATTTATTTTGGCAGCTTTCTAAAATGCAGTACCTGAGATCTGTGCTGTCCAGATTGAACCAGGAAGACCAAGGTGTCTCCAGCCCTGCGGATGGCTTCCACTGCCTGCTCGTGGCTAGCATCTCTTAAGTCCACACCACACACCTTGGCCAAGTCAACACACACAGCAGATATTGACACTGACGTGACATTGGATATGTATCATGATATGGCTAATAGGGGTGTGCAATATGGAAAAAATCTTCCACATATTTTGGAAATTGAATTGAGAAACTATTTATATTTTTTTTAAAAAAAAGAATAATGTAATTTAAGGCTAATCCAGTGAAATTATCTGAAAAATAAAGGAACAGCAATCATGTCCCATATTACGTTATATGTAATATGGCATAACCTCAGCTGGTTGACAATTTTTTTATGTGTTCAGGTAAATTCCCCAATATCTGATGGTCTAATAGTCAAATAATGTGTGACAATGATATGTAAATAATGTGTGTGTGTGTGGGTTTAGTGTATAGGGTATACATGAATGTTTATTTTCCTTTTTTAATGTCTTTTTTCTTATTCAGCCACGTTCCTGTCATTTTTCCACTTAGTGTGCTTGCCCTCAGTGATGAACGCTCACATTCTTGTATAGTTTATTCTGTTTCTTTGTTATATTTACAAAATTATCTGTGTGTAGCATGTAGGAGGTTACAACTGCATTTCACTCTGCAATCCTGTATCGCATAATGACAATAATGCTGAACCTTGAACCTTACACTTACAGTACATAATGGATTGGAGTGAATAACATTTTCTGGTTATTTAGACAAGAGAATTGTTCATTACTGTATCATATTATCATCAAATCAACGTCTTTCAGTACAACAGAGACCACGGACAATGCCAAATTGCAACACATAATTTATGTACACATGCTCATGCAGCAAAAACACACAATCCCATTCTCGCCTCAAGATATACACACACGCACTCTTGTTTCCTGTAATTTCTAATAAGCATGTCTCTTTCTCTATGTCTGCAACACACACACACACACACACACACACACACACACACACACACACCTCTAGTATCCTGTCTCCAGTCCGGAGGGTGCCATTATGTGCTGCCGGGCTGTCGGGGCTGATGTGCTTGATGAAGACTCCCCTCATCATCTCTCCACTGCTCAGTCTGCGGCCCATGCCTCTGCCTCCCATTATGCTGATACCCAGGGACTGGCCTGGTGCTCGAGTCAGCCGCACACTGAAACACAAAGCAGGATACAGGGCACATCCACACATACTGCAGAGCTGAAAATCCTTCTTACAGTACGATTACAGTGATGATGAATTCAAGCCTTCTGTATGCCTGATGAGGACCTACTTGCTTTGAAACATTAGAGCAAAAATGCACAAGAAGGAGAATTAATCCAATGGGTTTTCTTTTCTTTTTTTTCCCCCCCTCAGTCTCCCTCTATCCACTGCTTAGGACTGCGGATAGAGTTTCAGAGATTAAGTCAAAACAATAGAATATTATACCTGCCAGGCAGAGGCACACAAAAGCTGGTCTTTGCATGCAGTGCAGCTTATGTGATTTATCCACGCAGGATGCAGCAATAAACGTGTTAAATGCAGGTTGGGAACGCAGTCACTTTCTCTGGGCCTAAGAAATATGAGCAGGCTGTGTGTACACTGTGCTGCTCTACCCCTGCTGTGAACATAACCTGAACACACTAGGATTTTACTAAGCCTTCTAAGACACAGAGAGGATAAAGGGGAACCATGGGCAGAGTTTTGAAAAAAAGGCTGAAAACGGAGAATCTGAATAAAATCTAATGACGGAGAAGGACATTGTTACAGATGTTACTGATTCACTAACCTTCTCGGTTGATCCCAAGACATGGTGGTATGAGGGTGGAGCTCCCAATCTCCCTCCTCTTTACCATCCACCTTTATCTCCACCTCCAGCTTTGGTACTTTCCCATCAGGACTAATCTTGTCCTTTTTCTCTTCCACAGTGTTGCCACCTTCTTTTCCTTCTCCCTTAGTCTTCTGAGGTAGAGATTTTGGGATCTGCCAACTGATGGCGAATAAACAAGGAGGGAAAAAATAATATGCAATTAATGTGTGATGTTGAATAGAAACCTGATACACCACTGTCTATACTCTAAATTACTTTTTTCCTGAACAGTTAACTCTCTGGAGATACATTTTACATTACAGTCTTTAATTAAGTTTATATTTACTGTTAAAATAATATTCTGTGCAGAGCTAGCTGATGAATAATTAGTTGATAGAGGAAAATCTATTAGCAATTTTATACTTGAAGCCAAACATTTGCTTGTTCCAGCTTCTAATGTGAGGATTTGCTGCTTCTCTCTGTTTTATGTCATCGCAAATTGAACGCCTTTGTGTTTCTGACTGGTTGCTTGGTCAAAACAAAACATCAGAAGCAGTCAGCTTGAGCTCTGGACAACCGCGGCAAAGAATTGTTCACAATTTTCTGACATTTTGTCGACTAAAGATCTATGAATGAATCCAGAGTGAAAATAATCATTAGTTGTTGCAGCCCTCAATCTGAGACTTAAATAGCATTTGTCTCGATCGCGCTGGTGGAGCTGCAGTGGATAACAAGGTATCTTGATGTACTTTGTTATTATTTCAAGCCCTGACACACTGTGACACATCGCCAATAGCGAGTTACATTGGTGGGCCTTGAGAAGATACATGCTTTAGGTGTAAATGGCCCTGAAAATACACATTTTCTGCCAGGGAGGTCACACACACACACATATATATATATATATATATAGTGTCTCTGCTATATATATATGCTGTATATGTGTGTGTGTATGTGTGGCAGAAAGAGGTAGAGAAGGAGAGAATTTTTCATGAATATGTTTAACGGTAGAGGGCTGTAATAAGCCCATGGAGGTGAGTGATAGTGGTGCTATCTGCGCAGCAGGAGCCTATAGCCAGTTAAGTTACAGAAGAGGGCAGAACAAATGGTTCCACCAGGGCTGAAAGAGAGCGGCCAGGAGAGAGGGATAGGACCCAGGCAGAAGGGAAAATGAGGTAAAGAGAAAACGACCAGAGCAAGATGACTGAGGGGGAGAGAGATGAGAGACAGATGTAGACACAAAGAGTTGAGAGAGAGTCTAGCTGAGAAAAGAGACAAAGACAATGTATTGAAAGATAAGAGTGAAGAAAAGGCTGTGGAGAGAAATGGGAGAGAGGGAGGGAGGAGAAAGGCAGAGGCACGAAGATGGAGCGAAGGCAGGGACAGACAGAAGCGAAACAATTCATTTTCGCTGACAGTCAGCACTGAGATCCATAAGCGAACAGCTAAATATAACTCAGAGATTCAACATTCAGAGAAGCTTTTTGCCTTTACCACAGAGAAGAATGGAGAGGAGAAAATACGGACTGGAAGAGACTCACACTGAGCTGGTTGCATACTGAAACACATTGTTTCCTCATGGATACGGTTAATTAAAGTGTCAGATAATAACTCAGATCATTAGCATGACGGAAACGTGTGATGTGTTACACTAATCAAATCCTGGCTGCTATAAAAATCTAAAGCCTAAGGTTAACACATTAAAGATCTCAGAATGTAAAGCTATTTCATAGTCTGAATTCTCTGCAGCAAACATATCAACATGTAATAAAGCTGGAGCCCTGAAGTCTAATAAACCCTGAGACAGGTTTATCTTGCACTCTGGGGCCTGAGTAGGGATTAGGTGACCATAAATAATAGGCTGAGAGCTCTGGATCTTACATTACCTTGAGTCTGGGGCTGGGGTGATGGTGGGGACTATTGCTGGGCCTTTGACTGGAGCTTTAAATGAAGCAGAGGCTCTGACTGTGACTGCGGCTGGATCTGGAGCTGCAGCTTTAAATTTGACTGAGGCAGAGGGTTTGAGGGTGGACGAAGCTGGAGCCGGAGTTCTGACTGGACCAGGGGATCTGGCCGGGGCAGATGCGGGTTCTGGAGAAGGTGTGGGTGGGGTGGGCGAGGAGGAGGCGCTGTCTGCTGCGACGGAGGCCAGGGGGCGCAAACACAGACGAGCGCGGTGCTCATCCACCTGATGGGCTGGGACGTAGGTTATACTGAGGGTAGGGGAGCGTGGGAGAAGAAACGTGCAGGATGGGGTGAAAACATTTTAAATATCAATATGACTTTCACAGCTGCACATTCATTTCACTTTCAGCACTAAACAATGACTAATGGGACGACAAGGAATGAGACAAATGGCATGGCACTTTGTGAATGGTCTCTAGACATGATGTGTGGATAGATAGATAATAAGAGAAAAATGGAATGCTATGGTTTTAAGGAATAGTTTGACATTTTGGAAATACTTTTATTCACTTCCTTTAGTTAGATTAAAAGTCTCTCACATATGTACAGTAAATATGAAGCTACAGCCTGCTGAGCATAAAGACTGGGAACAAGGGGAAACAGCTAGCCTGGCTCTGTTTAAAAATGGTCATGTACCAGACTTCTTGGAGTTTAGTTGTCATCATGAGGTTGAGTGAGAGTGGTATCAACCTTCTCATCTAACTCTTGATAACAAAGTAGATATGCAGATTTCCCATAACGACATAATGAACTGTTTGGTGACATTTGGTTTTGGTGACAATCCAGATTTAAGATTAACACCAGCTGGACACCTGAAGTGATGTTTAATGATACTAACAAGTCTGAAAAATAATGAATGATTAGCAACTACCAATTAATTTCTTCAGAACTGGAAAAGAATCAATTAAAAAACACAGTTACTGAGGCTGCTGTCGTACATGTCACATGATTTTTTAAACACTCTAAAATTATAGATGCGCCCTACTTCATCAGCATCGCTTGTGCTGCCATTGGTGCAAAATGAGAAGGAAAAAATGGGCGACTAAATGTATATTTTAATGTCACTAAAAGATGCATTTCTGATTCAAGGCATTTCTAAATGTGTTTTGCATAAGCCCCTCATCTAAGTTATGGCAGTAAAAGACATCACTGAACTTAAGTGTCAAGGACATCATTAATGCCCACCCCCTCCCACTTCCATCTTGCATGACGCTACCAGTAGACATGCTGTTTGAATCCACTGAAAGAGCCAATTTCTCTGTTCCACTCATGGTGGCAGATTGAATATGGAGGTCTTCTACGCTAAGCTGTTGTGACTGAGCCATGTGGACAGCCTGTCTTGTCTCAACAGAGGCAGTTAGATAGTGACAAGCCCTCACCCTTCTATGTCTGTCTTATTCTGAGGCTGCCAAAGCAACTCATCTGCCTCCACTCTCTGTTTAGTTTGTCTGCAGTGCTGTCAGGAGGAGGCAGTGTGAGCGGGTGAGCATTTTGTGTGTGTGTGTGTGTGTGTGTGATAGAGAACGTTTGTGTTCATCTGTGTGTGTATTGTGTGCGCATCTATGAGAGGCTCTTTAAAACGCTCTTTTATTCAGAAGCGCACTGTTCAAGGTGAGATGAGTGTTGAATTATTCAGAGATATTTCCCATATCAGGAAAAAGGTGTTTTTGGAGGTTAGACCATTGAAAGACTGTCTATGCGTGTGTGTATGTGTGTGTGTGTTAGTGCGTGCATGTGTGTGCGCCTGTAAAAGCAAGAGCGAGAGAGAGAGATGGAGGGAGAGAAAGAGACAGAGAGGTTGAAAGAGAGTGAGTGGGTGTTTTGCAAGGCAGCGGGGTGGTGGAGGTGGGGCACAGCTCCAGTCAGCCAAACAAGCATTGTCAATGTGGAGCCATAACTGCTGATGTTAGAACAAGTAATAATTTACCCAATTTCCCCTCAGGCAATCTTTAAAATTTCATCATCTAATCTAATTTAACATGACTGCAGCGCCTCAGTCAACTATGACTGCAGTGTCAAAAACAAGGTGGTAATGGAGATCCAAACTGAGACAAGATCATTTATAGGTGATGATGCAGTGAAAATCATGTTTGTGACCGTGGACAGCACACACTTATATTTATGATGTACATATACTCACTCATTTGAGTCACACAGACTGTCAAGATCTGCATGGGTAGATCTAGAAAATGTGAGCAGTATTCAATTACTTTTTTTTCTTTCCCCTAGCCGTTGATTGTTCTCTGCATTCCCAAAGGAGCTTTCTACATTCCCTCTCAACTACTCGCTCTGGCTTTTTCGTTTTTCAAGCAAAGACGTGTTTGAACTATGACATGAGGGAAAGTGCATTTGAATGTAATATAAATAGCTGTGCTAAATAACTGACTTTTTAATGTACCACACTCACACATCTTACTTCAGAGCTGGGACCAATGCAGGGACTTAGGGTTTCTTTACCTTTTTCTGGACAGTTGTTACCAGTTCTTACATATCCTGAATTTAGAAACAGCCAGGATGCTAATTATATGTGTTAGATTTTAGCAACACAATATTAGCTACAGTATAATTGCACATTCATGTTTTTGACATAAGAGATGGCAGTTAAAAACCACAGCACTATGTAGCAACAGGTTGTGTTCAAGTGTTTACAGTTTTCATACACAAATGAGGAAGATTTTCATATATCAGACATCTGTTATTTATCTTATTAAAATGTACCAATACAATTCAAGAGATCCATCTCTAGTGCAGCACACCTGTGGCACAGCTGGACATTTATAGGATCAGGGAACCCTATTAGTATTATTAGTGGCTGTGAAGCAGGAACAGGGATGAGGGAGCATTGTAGCCAATTAAATGTGTTCTTCTAACTGTTTTTGAAAGTACTTCACTCACTGCGATGGCTTATTGGTAGTTTCCTAATATTGTATCAAGACTGGCCTCTCCAAAGAGGAAACTTTAAAGGGCACAAACAAATATGGGGCACTCAGTATAGGCAAATATAGGCATATTATTATGCTTTTTGAATTCACAATCCTAGATACTGCCATGTTTTTGGTGTGTAATGATGTAGTTTCATATTGGAAGACAATATTGATATTATTTTTTATCAGTGGAAGTGATTAAATAGGGATACAGTTGAACAAATGTGTCTACAAGTACCTATGCCATGACTCCTACAAGACTATCCCGTCACCTCGGCAACATTTACCTATACACAATAATGCCACAACTGCCACAGAGTGTTTTCACTTATCATGCATGATTAGACTTCTTCTGAGGACTGTGTGGATGTGTGCTTGATTGGATCTCTCTGATCCTCATGTGACCCCATGTAAATCCAGCATAGCCCTGCCCAACTTGGACCTGTGCAAGGTTGAACTAGCAAGAATAAGTGAAAACACCTGTATGGGTGCACAAAGGCCTTTTTCACACAATTCATTTTGACATGTCACAGTAGAAACAGTAACATCATTATAATTCTGTTCATATTAAGTTTGTCAGAATTACCAAAACATTCGCTGCTATAATTGTACTCGACAATGTCACACTGTACATCAGAGCCAAAGGTCTTTCTCTACGGCAATTAAAAAATGTGAAGGTTCAAGCAGTACTTGAGCCACTCTAAAGAGGATGACGCACACAGTGTTGCACATCCAGCCACCCAGTGTTTTTGGATACAGACTGAGGATTATTTAGAACAGGTGGTTCAGGGGGATTTCGGTGATATAGAGTGAGAAAACTTAAAAATGCCCTTAAGGGTTGTGTGAGCTACACACCATGATGTAACAGTAAAGCGCCACATGATTTTTTTCCAGCACAGAACAGGACTCTATACGTTTTGTAATGCTGTTTCAACAGTGACTGGCTCCTCACCTCATTTCTGGCCCTATGACAGAGTGTCTGCGGAGCATGGCTCTGGCCTTGGCGTTGGTCAGGTTGGAGGTAGGTTCTCCGTTGATGGCCAAGATGGCGTCCCCCACCCCCAGCCTGCCATCCTGGCTAACAGAGCCCCCCTGGACCACACTGCGCACCAGCATGCCTGAGCCGTCCTTGATAGCACTCACCGACATCCCTGCCAATGTGCACACACGTACACACACACACACACACACACACACACACAAGCACAGGTGAGTAGAGGGTTGGCTAAGGCTGCTTTTGAAAACATGCCAGACAGACAGTCGCCCAAACAAACACCTGACAGTGGCATAATCAGCATAATCAAGACAGACACTAGGCAGATTAGCACACAAACATGGCTACACATGCTTGACATTTACACAGCATCATCCTTCACAGCCACACTCACATAAGGTGCACAAACACACTCACACCTACAGAGGGCACAGGGCACAGGTGACTAGAGGGTAACACATGCCAGTCGTACAAACACCTGACTTTGGCATTATCAAATTGGATGCTAGGCGGATTAGACAAACACTTCATTAATGCAAACAGGCAGAAGCAGGTAAATCAGGCGTCACACACACACATACACATACACACACACCTCATGCACATACATACACACACAGCAAAGAGAGAGGGCTACAGCAAATTAGGTAGTCTGGCCTACAGCACCTGCACACTATTGCTACCTAACCACTACGCACATCCACAACACTATGGTCGTACATAATTTGAAGTTGGTCAAAGAAATGACTTTGTGCTTATTTTTGATCAAATAAATAGTTTATTGTTTTTTGGTATTACATTCAAATTACAATACAATCATAGTGCCTGGAATACAATCAACTGGAGACACCGCTACTGACGCTGACAGGACAAAGAGAAGACACACATTTCAAAGACATGAGAGGAAGTTTGAAGAAATTATGTTGAACGTCTCAAAATCCAAAGGTGCTTAAATACTATAACACAGCATCAAAATACACTCTTCTATGACAAACTCTGCTGCAAAAGTGTAAAATTATAATGGATGGTAAATTCCCACATGAACATTTCTATATGGAAATCTATTTGTTTTAACCTCAACAAAACGTCTTTAGGGTACCACAAACTTACAATAAGTGCAATAGGTTCACACCATTCAAGAATACGCAATAACTTCTATATAGGCTGCTTATATTCATGTTTTTTTTAACGAGCAAGGCAAGAAAAAAAAGACCTCATTTTAGTCTATCAAACCTTTTCCTTTGACAACCTGCTCCAAAAGCCATACAGTCATTGTAGTACAAACCAGCCATTCACAATACCTACATGTCTTATCTCCAAAATTGGGCATAAAGTGAGTTACGTAAGGGATAGGATTGTCCATGGCACCTAATAATTGGAAGAGGGTAAAGTAGTACAAATAAATAGTGTACTACAATGTTATTGCTCTTAAAAAAAAATCCCCCATGTTTACTCCTTACAGATACAGATGATAACTCTGCCCATGTTGAAGCTTTTGCTTCAAATGTATCTAAATTTACAAAACCAAAATCACACAAAATCTGTGAACCCTCCATTTGTGGATTTCCAGAAAACTATCCTACATTAATATCTCAGCAATAAGACCTACAATATCATAAACAGAAGAAAACCAAAGAATGCAGTGACACACAGACTCTTGGTTATGACCTTGATTTCCTCTATGAAAATTTACATAATTTCAAACTTTCACACACACACACACACACACACACACACACACACACACACACACACACACACACACACAAACGAGCAGTGTGATGCCTTATTAGAGTACATTTCCAGAATACAAATGAGTTTGTTTCCTTATGTTTTGCATAGTGCCCTTAGATGAAAGTGCAGGAGTGCTTTACACCCTGTTGTTTGCTCCCTGTCATGTTTGAATAGTCACTAACACTGGGCTGGAGCAGTTAAGACAATATACTCTTAATACTGTAAAGAGTATAAAGAGTAAAGAGTATAAAAACAAATATATTTAGATCAACATTCAAATTAATACGTGCTTATTGGTTTCAATATTACGTCTTTATATTATTTAACATTACTTTGACCATTCATGCACCCCCTTGCTAGTCTCTCAGACACACATATACCTAGTGCGCACACACACACACACACACACACACACACACGCACCCAATAGTCATCTCCTCTCTCAGGTACAAGGAGCACACCATTTCACCACTCTTCTTCAGGGCAGTCGTCATCACCACCGCCTATTAGCGTCATTATCGCCATACCAGCGACGTACACACACCAAGACACCATCACCATGAGAAAGACAGAGAACATACCAAGGCTACGGTTGCCCCGGACAACAGTGATTGTCCTCTCAAAGCTGGTACGGTGAGGCAGAGGCGGGGCTTGCTCTCTATTGTCATCTTCCATGATGCCGAAGCGATTACGCAGCTGGTTTTCCTGAGAGAGAGACAACAGAGGGCATGAGTGAGTAAGAGCATGATGGTGGGGTGACAAACACATCAACCAAGAGTAAATGTCTTCAGCCCTGCTAGCCACTCTGTGGGGCCATACCAGGCACAGTGGTGCTGATGTTTAGCAGATATACTGCTTAACATGTTCACAATCTTAGTTTAGCAAGTTAACGTTCTAACATGTGCTAATTAGTGGTAAACACAAACTAAGGTTGAGACTGACAGAAAGGTAATTATTTTGCTGGTATTTTGACAGAAACCAAAGTACTGGACAATGGCTCTAAAAGCAAGGCCAGGGGATAAAAATGATTAAAATTTATCCTTTGTGGACTATGAATGCCTGTGTCAAATTTTTTGCCAATCTACCAAAAGTAGATGTTAAGATATGTGATTGAATATCAAGGGACCTTATAAATTTGCAGCAATTTCCATGAAAATCTTTCCAATTCAAGATATTTCACTCTGAACTATGAATATTGACCAGATGGTGGCACGAGAGGAAAAGTCAGAGGATCACAGATGTCAGTAGTCAACGATAAATATTTGCACAAAATTTAATGACAGTTCATCCAGTATTTGTTGAGATATTTCAGTCTGGACCAAAGTGGTGGACCAACCAACCCACTTGGGTGACCTTTTAGTCATGCTGCTAGTATAGCTAAAAGTCAAGACAGCTAAAAACAGCTATATAGGAGCAGCAATAATGGTGGACAGCTGCATATTTCCCACAACATAAGCTTTGGTGCCCATGACATGAAGCAAGTCTTACTACTTGTAGAAAAATAATCCATATTGCAAAAATAACCTGAAGCTTAAGTCTCTTTCTTGTGTGACAATAAAGAAATGTGAATAACTATTAACTCTGCAGGATTAAGGGCTTTGGAATATTTCTGAGATGTAAAACATGCAGAAAGGTAGACTTCTTTGGTCCCCCCAGGGCACTTGACAAAGAGGAAGGGCAACGAGGAGATCTTCTTTGAAACCGTCACAGAAAGTATGAGCAGCACTGAAGCTACCTCTGCAACAAGCCTGTCTTTGATGAGAACACTCTGACACTTGCTGCTCTGAGTTGCTTTGTGTGTGTGTGTTTGAGAGACTGGCAGAATTGTATGCCCTTGTGTTAGACCAGGTGCCAATGTCGTGCAAGCAGTAAGCACTTTTCATTGAGAGGCAATTGTTGGTAATTAAGCAAAAGTGCCTCACAAAAGGCTGCCTCAATAGGATTGAGTTGAGGCCACAATGGAGGAACAAGTCTTTGACACTGAGCACTTTCTCTATACCTGACCCAGTGATACTGATACAGCCAGCTCTAAGCTCCCCACTATAGAACGTGACCAGAGTGAACAAACACTGTCATGGTAATCTCCTTTAGCGCAGCTAAAATGGCTACCCACAGAATCTCAGGTTTGCATACATGGTAATGAGCAATGCTTCCTGTGTGATGGACTGCAAGATTCAGTCTGTTGCAGTGTTACTGTAACTGTCACTGCAAAGATGTTTCCTGCTGAGCCTAAAGCAATGAGAAAATGCCCATTGACAAGAATCCTGTTCGATGACTGTGCATGATTATGAAACATTCTGTATTCTCGTTAAGTTTATGGACCTAATTACACATTTTCAACTGGCAAATTTTGACAACGGGCAGTTCTAATTATTTCCTGTATATTTTGCACCCAGTAAACACAGAAAACTGCTACTGTAAAAAAAAACACAAACTGACCAACTCTGAGCAATATTAGCCCAACATCTTCTAATATATTTTGTGTAGTTTATGGTGATGTGTTTGTCAGGCCAACTATAAGAAACAAACACTGCCCTTTACTCTCCTGTGGTGTACAGGAGAGTAAAGGGCAACACCACAATTTTTTTTCCATCCAGAAAAGCGAAAATGAGATTAGAAAGTACAAAGAACTGTCAAGTAATGTAAATAGTCTTTTGTGATTGATGCTAATTTTGTTTTGTCTGACGTACCGTTGTGGTGTAACACGGCTGGATGCTGCTGTTGTCCTCAGAGTTGAAAGCCTCGGCTGCCTCAGCTAGCAGGCTGACCTGAGTGTGGCTGTCAGTGTCATCGCAGGAAGCCCGCGTGCTCCTCTCTGAGATGGGAGTCAAGCCGCCACACAGTTCCAGCTGAGAATACAAATTTGCAAGTTTTGAGTTTTGAGGAGACAGTTGGCATCAATGCTTCAAAAAGTGAGCAAAATTCAACATGGAAGCAAACAGGCTAAAGGAGGTGACTGTAAATTAGACACCCTCTACTCCTCTCCCCTTCTCTCTCCATCTGTAGTGTGGTTGAGCATTGTGTTCATCTCTCAGCTGCATTAAAAATTCAGACGGCCTGTAACTGGATTCTCTCTGTTCCTTGTTACTAAGCCACAGTCCAAAACAAAAAGGAGAAGAAATACAGTACTCTCAAGAAAAAAAAAGACATATCACTTATGTAATTGTCTTGCATTACTGTGGTATTAATTATGTTTCAAGTTATAAAATGTTAGTTTGATGAGGATTTCATTAAGTCCAGAAAGAAATTCACTTCTGAATTTATGAGTTGAACATGTTGGAGCCTATGATTTCATAGTTGTGCACATGATGATATGTGCTGTGTGATGATATAAATTTGGATCATAGATTGCAACACCTATTTACCATCCATTTACCATTTATACCCTGGTGTCTATCTCTTCATATCTGCATATTAGCACCACTGTGATAAAGCACCACACAATACAGTATATATCAATACAGCATTCTAAAAATAAATATACCATGATAGAAGATCGCCCCAATCCTAGTTTTTCTATTAGTTTAAGGTTTTATGTCTCGAATATTAAACTAAAATTTACTCATTTGTTTCACACAAATGTTAAAGTATACAATACTTCTTCTAAAATCAAATCATGGGTTGCCCTTGGTAAAGGCACTGACTTTGAAGCTGCAGTGTCAGCCATCTATTCTGCATGTCATTGCCCATCTCTCCCCTCATTTCCCTCTACTGACAGACATCATATCAAATACTTTAATTTAATTATCTTCACATACTGGCAGGGGTTTGGCAACACCAATGTGGACGGGGCCATAGCCGGTGGACTTTAGGACGTGCACAGCATAATCCAGGCTGGAGCCTTCCAGGTCAGTCTCATTAACAAACATGAGTCGGTCACCAGGTAGCAGGCGACCATCTCGATCTGCTACGCCTCCAGGCACCAAGGACCGGATTACAAGAACTGTTTTAGTTGCATCTTCTGGATCCTGGAGTTAGACATATGGATGGAGAGGAGGATTTACTGAAGATATAGTATATTTGAGAAATGCACAAATGAAAAGAGAGGTGGATGCAGATAAACAACAGGATAAAAGACAGTTACTTTTAATAAGACAAGAAAATGGACTGGGTGATCTTATAGAGGGGAAACCAGCTATAAAAAAGCTACTGCTCATCTAGCCCTAACACAGATCTTTGCTGAACAGTGGACGTGTTTTTATAGAAACTGACAGAGTGCTTTCCAGCCTCAACAGTTTAGTGCATAAATTTACAAAATAAAAGAACTCTTCCTGTAGAATAGAGACGTCCACCTCTTCGCTTCTCCATTTTCTTAGTGTTCACCCTATCCAACCTGACACTGATATTCTTAGACTGCAGCCTATTCCAGTCTGTTCTATTTGTGGAACGGCTCAGAGGCATGTCTCTGACCTGGTAGTCCAGGATACTGAAGCCCAGTCCCGACTCGCCTTTCTCCAGCTCAACCACCTGAGCCTCTCTCTCCCACATGGCCAGAGGAGGTGACATGGGGGGCACGCCACGCTTGGTGATGTCCTCAGCCGTAGGACAGGGAATGACACAGCCCTGGTCCAACTGGGACAAGCAGATGGAAGAAAGAGGACATAGACAAGGAGATTGATGCAAAAAAAAAAACAAAACAAAAAACAGCACGTCAGCTGCATGTGTCATTTCAAATGCAGAGAATATGCAAACTGCTAATGTGGTATATATCGTTTTAAGGATGAGGTTTTAAACGCTAATGCTTAATCCCTCCATTCATCCTTTCCTCAATGTGTGCCTTCACCTTGTCATTGAACTCAGCCAGCAGCTCTTTCAGGGTGAGATGGACTTCATCATCATCTTCCTCATCACTGTCAGGAATTGAAGGGGGTATAATGCGAGAGCACACTAGACACACACGCATTGGCAGCTCCTTCAGAATATTGACCACCTCCTTATGTGTTTCTCCAATGAGAGGGATCCCATTCACCTGCCAGGAAGATAAATAATATATAAATATGTATATATACAGTATTTCTAAATAGATATTCCTACAGTAAGAGACTGGCTGAGTCATGCTCATAGCTTTTGTAGAAATACATGATAAAAACTACACCTTGGGGTTTATCAGAGGTTAAAGATACAATGTGTTAAGATTTTTCACAAGAGAATAACGACATTTAGAGTATGGAATTTTATTGTACGTTTGTGTGTGTCTCTAGTCTTTCACTGCGTATGTATGCACAATACGTCCATGACTAAATCTGCCTGACAGTCCTTAAATCTGACATTTTTAGTGATATTTCAGTTTAGGGAATCAAGAAGCAATTAGTGGGCAGAGTACATCAAGTCACATCAAGAACAATTAAAGCAGAAAATGGTAAAGGCTCATTTAAAAACAGAGATGAACATTGGCTTTGCTACATTGCTGTCGTCTCAAGGAGATCAAAGGGCTGAGCAGCAATACAGGTGTTGGCTTTGTACACTCAAACACAGGAAAAACACAAGCCGGTTTGCAGTGTTTTCTGCATACATGGCGAGCCAAGCTACTGTACGTCGACCCAAGCGCTCATCATCAGACTGCTTATCATGATGAGTGATACGTGTGGGTGCGTGAACCTGCCCAGTAGAGGAGGAGGAGGGCAAGCTCTCCCCCTTCAGTATAGGCACAAATGCACAGAGGCACACACACTCACACCCACCTTCTTATGACTGTTTTTGCTGCCTAAAGGGAAAAAGTTGCATAGTGAAATTGTGTGTGTTGAAAAGAGCAGTAAACTACACTGTATGGTATAAGTAAAAAACTGGATGTCGTATTAGTCTTCACATATTAGATATATGCGTAGGTATTCAAAATGCAATATGCCACCCACTCCAGGTAGCTGTTCTAAGGGCGCTTTAAAGACCAGGCTATTGTTGCTAACTGCTTGAATGAAAGCTGAAAACATGAGAGAAATTATGGTGCTGTGAACTACAGATAATCCATGAGGAAACGGTTTTATTAGTCATCCATTTATATCCCACAGATGTGCCAAAATAATCAGTCCCACACAGATCATATCTTTATCAAACAACTTAAGGATGAGAAGCAGAACAGTTGGCTGGAAAGATCTGCATCCGTCGGTTACCTCCAATATCTGGTCTCCCGTGAAGATCTTGTTGCTTTGGCCGACAGGCCCCTCAGGTAAGACAGAGCACAGGTAATGATGTCCTGCCCGAGCCTCCAGACTGATGCCCAGACCACTTGTCTCACTGAAACGCTCCAATTGACAAACCTAAAAGAGCAATGTGGAAAATGATTAGTGGGAAACAAAAGAGGGAAATCAAATGGTGTACAGGGTACTTCAAACTGCGCTGTACTTCTTTATCAAAGGGGCTATTTGCAAGTTTTCTCTGCTGCTGAACATGGTTTCTTGCTGGGAGCCTCAGCCATTGTTGCATCTACTCTCCCCTACTTTTTCAGGACAGTCTGAATGTACAGTGAGTTGCTATCTGAAGTACTGAGTTGTGCCTGCCTAGCCGGGGGCTTGCTGGTTAGCATGCTAACTAGAGGTAAGATGTTACTGTTGCTTTCCACCATTGGACACAGGTGGGTAAAAGAATTAAGTTTGATGTTGATCTGGCAAGGTTTCTTCTAGACTGGTAGGTAAACAGCTGTTAATGCTAACATTAGCTATGTAGCAATAGCAAAAATGTACAACTACTTACACCTTTAAATGGATAATTACATGTAATTTTGTACTGGCTGAAATAAGATGATAAGGCATTTACATACATAGTATAAAAACATTTTTAGACTGTTCTTCTATGCAGGTTGTATTTAATGCTTATCTTCATTACAGAGAGACGTACAATAACTTCATATCGGGGTCCAACTGCATGCTGCCACCTCTTCCTCAGGTCCTCCTCCTCAGCTGGCGTCAGTTTCACACCTGTAAAATGTGCACATAGATACGCAATCAGTGACAAACACACCACAGTGTTCCTAGCCCTAGATAATCCAATCAATAAAGAATAGGGTCCAATATGAAAACATCACCTCGGCTGTTTTATAGAGAGAAGACAACATAATTCTCCTTGCGGCAAAGCAGGATGTCAACACACAACCCCTCAGACGATCACATACACACACACACACACACACACACACACCCCCACACAACAGGCACACATGCATATTCACCCCCACCATCTTGTGAATTTTTGGCAAGCAAATGTTTTCTCGTTCATCTGTTAGAGCCTCACAGCATTCAGGGCTTATTTGACTGTGCTCTCTAATCAAGCCCAAAAATCCTTGTCTAAATAAAGCCATATATGCAAGCAGGGTGAGAGACAAATCATCTGGAATGAGTTGAATTAGTTGGATAAACACATGACTGCACAACACTATAAATAGACTCCCATCAAAGAGCATGCTTCACTGCCACACTGCTGTTCCCTGAGCCCAATTAGCATATCAGACTAAGTCCCATGATCCAGTTCCAGACTGCAGTGCAGTATGGGAAGGGGAGCTTACCGTTTCTTGAATCATGTCTGGGTCGTCTGTTGGCGTATGCTGCTCGCCGGGAGATTTCACGCAGAGAGCAGATTCCTGGGAGACGGGGGAAACGCGTTTTAGCACACAAGCAGGAATTCAAACACACTTGAGTTGAAAAAAGACAGTGTGCACATTTTTCCCAGCAATCATTTGAGAGATGCAAGAGGTTGCAAAGGTCATCATCAGTGCAAACAGGCACCAAAATAGTCCTAGTTTGAGCTGATATTGGGAATTCATGTTTGTCATTATTTAACTAAATTGCTTGTTAGATTATTTACACAAGTTGCACATGTTAGTGCTGAGTGTCAAATCAAACATTTGCTCAGATACTTTGAAAGCCATCCCTCATGATACAACAGAGCCAATATGTTCCCCCCTGTCAACACAAAGCACCTGTCTCTTGAATCTTGTTGAGGCCCACTCTGTAGGGATTGCCCTCATGTAAGCTGTGGGAGTGTCGGAGGGGCTGCAGGGGAGGGACCGGAGGCAGGATGTGACTCAGACGTACGGCCTTCCTCAGCAACCTCAGTCTGACCAGAGGACCCGTCCTCCTCAGCACCTCCATTGCCCTCTGCTCACTGCAGCCCTGCAGGCTCACCCCATCCACCTGTGGGAGGGGATGAGAGATAGTTTAAGTAGGGAGCAGGATGAGGGCGGAGGTATGATGCAGGCAAGAAGCAAAGCGTTTGTGGATGGAGAGGATGGAGAGCATGGCGTAGAGGTACAACAAGCGCAGGTAAATTAAATGGGAACGTAAAAAGAAATCAATAGTAATCAAAAATAAAAATGGAGCAGGATGGGAAAAATAGGTAAAAACAAGAAATGATGAAGAGATGGATGGAGGTAAAAGTAAAACTAGAAAAATTCCCTTTCATCAGCTAAAAAAGACCTTAATTGGTGTGTATGGAACTACTAAAAGTTGCGAACTGTGCAGATTTCGAGATGCTGAAATCATTAAAATTCAGCAGAGAATATATTTGAGACAACAAAGTATTTGTCTTCAGAGAACACAATAAAAAAGCTATCTGTTGTGTTTTTAGTGGAACTCACAGACAGGATGATGTCTCCAATGTGGATGCGTCCATCTTGATCAACAGTGCTGCCTTTCACTATGCTCTTCACTATCACACCAGCACTGTAGACTGAGGAGGATAAGATACATCAAAGGACACTTAGCATTGATTTTGCAAATGTAACTCTAATCTCAAACATCATCAATAATGCCGTGCATTAAGACATTCTTCATAATTTAATTATTCCCCAGTTCGTTTCCATCAACTTAGCAGGGAATAATGATAATTAGCTCATTTTTCACAAAGGTAAAACTTGGTAGATAATATTACCTGAGTTGAGGTCACCTATGTAGCTAGAGATGGTGAATCCCAGGCCCCGGCTGTTTTTAGTGAACTGCACACTGAACTCATACTCATCATTCAAGTCATTGAGCTGGAAAGGATCACAGGAAAATAAATCTAATGCTCATCTTTTGGGTTTAAACAATACTGTATTACACATAAATGTCACTGACTACCCAATTATTTTACACTAAAAAGTTAGTATTTGACATTAATTATATGCTGTTATGTTTCTCTCTCTCTCTCTCTCTCTCTCTCACACACACACACACACACACACACACACCTTGCCATCCAAGCTGTCCTGGCTGAGGACAGGAGAGGAAAGGTGGTTGTCCTTGGTAATATCCCTGGCAATGAGCAGTTTCACCTTGCTACCAGCATTTCGCAGCACCTGGGCCAGGTGGTCATTTGTGAAATGATGAAAAGTGAGTGTGTGACAAAAAAAATTAAATAACATAAAATGAAAAAGCTGTTAAAAGACAGCTGCCCTGGAAAGACAGTGTGGCATGCAGTAGGTTAGACCTGCTCAGAAGTGTCTCAGATAGGGAAGCAGCTCAGCTGTTCTTTAAAGGCAGTGGCCGATTAATCAGCCATACTTTTTCTAAACCAAGACCAACCCGTCTTCATCCTGGAAGTCATTTCTCTTGTAAAATCGAAAAAATCCATTTAAAACATGTCTGATAAAGCATCAATCTCATCTTTGTTTTGCTTTTCCAAGCAAGTTTTCTGGTGTTGTGTCCTTTTTGTGGTATGGCGTGGTATGGCCAAGTGGCAATGAGCCCATTGCTGTCCCCTGAGCCAAGAGGGTGGAAAACACTTCAAGGTTGGTGAGAACTGTGGTTGAAGTGGCGGTTTCCCCCAGTGGCCACAAGGGGCAACAATGACCCCATTCCACACTCGAAAACAAACTCTGGCATGGTGTTAGGTTTTTTTTTTTTTTTTTAATTTTAAAAAAGAGAAGACCTCAAGGATAGAGCCTAAGTGGTTGTCTGGTTAACTTCACTGAGTTTTTCTATGGGAACTGTTTCCCATGAAGTCATTAAGGAAGTCCAGAATGAGGATATCATTAGATACACCTACTCCATAAAGCATTGCCATTACAGAAAAAGACTTTTGGTGAAAAAACACTTGAGCAAGTGATGCCTCACCTGTGCCACCTGCTCGCTGTTCATGCCCGCCAGATCTGTATCTCCGATACGCAGGATCTGATCTCCACTACGCAGGCGCTTATCCTGAGGAGCCCCATTATCACAAAAACATTTAGGATTGCAGGACTGCAGATTCCATTCCATTCAACACATTTCACTTCAATACAAGATTTAAATATGGTATTTGTTTTAAGATGTCATTCATCAAGGAAAAGAATGGTTGGGCAATTTGGAAAACCTCCTTGTGGAGAGTTAGATGAAAAGATCTATACTACTCTCATGTCCATCCACTAACACAGTCTTGTTTCTTTCTGTGCAGATTAAACAAATGAATTATGATAAAAAAGTCCTGGCTGTGGCTTTATGTTGAACAGACAGTGAACAGTGGTACTGAGCTTTTTATCTATCACTTCACAAGAAATCAAAAAACCCATATCTTGCATAATGCCAAACTTTTCCTTTATTTAAGCTTCAGCTACGTGATTGATTGGCGGGTGGATTTACCCGGCCGGCAGCTCCTCCAGGAAGAATGGTCTTGACCATTACTCCTGTGCTCCGCCCTCCAATGATGCCAAAGCCAAGCCCCTTCCCATCATTGTTCAGCTCAATCATCTCCACATGACGCCTCTAATGTGGCAGAAGTTAGAAGAAAAGGAAGGGAGAGAAAACGGGGAGAAGAAAAATCTATCCTAATTAAACTGATAAAGTCAAACAACATTAACAGGCTGAAGCGCTGAATGTGCTTGACACCCTTGTTCCTCTACATCCACGAACACACCTTTAGCTCTACAGTAACACCTCACTTGTATGACTACTGTACCTCATGAGCAATAGCAGACAGGTTTCTCCCCATCGACATGGTGCGGGAGATTCGAGGGGGAGTGCAGTACTAAAAAATAAATGTCACGTGTAAAATAAAAGCAAACCTTAAATGACATTGACTTAGCCGGACCTGAGTCTGTTACGATCTGCTGAATCCCTCAGATTATGTGGCATGCAGCTGAGCTTGGGTTTTACAATAGAACTCAATATTCTCAAATGTAAAATGTGACATTTCAAAAGGTGATGTGTTACATTTTACAGTTAAGAGAAAAAGAATGATTTGCTTGCTCCATGAACTGAGTGCTTTAAAAATAAATTGCTCCATATCAATAAACTCCTGCTAAATTATCTTTCATTTACAATGGATATTTTACGTACCTGTGATTCGGTGTGGATGCAGTTGTCCAGGAAGATGTCTGAGAAGGACAGATCCTGCGAGCCCAGGGAGGAGATGCTGCCTTCCCTGTGGAAGGATCTGGCAGTGCTGGGCCTTCGGTTCTCCACGGCCCAGGTGTAGGAGTCACTGTGGCTCAGCGTCTTCAGCCCCACCGTCATGCCCTGGCATGGTCCACAGTTCATGGACACAGATTTGGAAATGCCCTTCCCCTGGTAGGATAAGGGAGGGACGGAAGTGACACACGGAGAGATGGGAAGAAGAGGGTTAAAGAGTAAAAAAAAACCAAAAAAACGGGGAGGATGGATTGGGTGGGGTAGAGAGTAAAGAGATGAATCGGAGAGGGATTGAAGGACACAAGGGAAGGGAGAAAGAAAGATTGTCACGGAAAACGGATGTGGGAGATAAAGAGATGGGGAAGGAGGTTGATAGAGAGGTTGGAGACATTCATTGAAGAGAGGAGATATGGAGACAGAGGAATAGGATGAGGGTGAGAGAGTAATGGAGGGAAATGGAAAGGATAAAGAAGTCAGGAAAAGTAGAGCATTGTGAGACAATGAAGAAAGATGTGGGAGAGAGAGCAGGGAGAGGGTTAATGTGTGTTAGCCAAAAGACAAAAAAAAAAAACACGTAAAGATAGGTTTAAAATGGAGCAGGAGAGGGAAAAGATAGGAGAGCAGGAGCACAAGGATCTCAGATAAAGGCTTCTGTTCAATACCACATAACCACAAAACTGATCCCTTTTGTCCTTTAGGTTTTCCGTTTCAAAGTTTCAGTAGATGCTTATTTCTGATCCGTATGCTATTCCACTCTAACAATTTTGACACTTGTTGAAATAGCAGTACTGGAATAAACCTAGAACGCTATGAAAATACTAATAGGCAACCTCAAACCACACTGACATGCACATGTGTTACTAATTCTGTATATAAAAACCTCTCTTTTTATAATAAACAAGAACTCAAACTAGTAAAAACTGTGTCAGTGTCTGTCCTGATAAAAATCCAGAAACCCTCGACATAATCCAGAGCCATGTTTCCTGGAATGCAGAGACACTAAATGGCTACAGGCTCATGCCACATTGCTAATGTAGTAATGCTTGTGTGTGTCTAGATTGTGGGGCTTATGGGGTTTAGCCTATTACAGCGCACCACAACAGGCAATTACAGAGCCATGATGCTTTACTGCTGACAAATAAGTTAAGTACCTTGATAGTGTCATTACTGTCAAACAAGAACATATGCACGCACATATATGTTGGTTATGGACCAGCAGACATGTGTGAATAAATATTGTTGAAAGACCTGTGTACATCAGCTATACCACCAGAACCACATCCCACACACACACCACACACACACACACACACACACACACACACACACATACACCCACATCAGCTCAAGACTTATGACAATGTTACAGATGACTTCTGCAAACTCCTCAACATGATATATAGCCACTTCTTCCTTCCCCTCTCTCTCTCTCTCTCTCTCTCTCTCCCTCTCTCTGCCTCTCTCACTCTCTTTCTCAGGGCTTTAGTGGTAAGCTTAGGTAAGCTGATTACTCATCCAGTTTGGTTCCTGCATCCAGTATTTTGGGAATGATTCCGGCTCTTTCCCCACCACCATTCAACATACACCAAACACCTACGCCCCCCTCATGCTCAGCTCTGTACCTTTGCCAGGGGCTTCCGCTGAGCCTGCTGTAAGCTGAGTATATGATGGAACAGGGGACTCTGCAGGACGGTCTTTAGCAGGGAGAGTTTCTCCTGCGTGGGGGCCTCCCCTCTCTCCTTCAGTTTGGCTTGCAGTCTCTCCACAGCCTCCAAGGCACGCTGAGTATCTGCAGAGAAATTGTATATCATTCGTGTCATACGGTAACAGGATTTCTCCCCGCGTTCGTTTCCACACGTTGTAGCAGCTGGGTGACCCTGACACAGACCCAAACCTTTCATAATAAGCTATGAAATGTCAAGACTTAATCGGCACTGGTGGGAAAATAAAGGAGCTTTCTCAAGACTTTCAAAATGACTTTGTTAAAATACAACATCTGTGTTTCGACTCCAGATTGACATCCTCTGTCAGCACTGATCCACAGTGTGATAACTATCAAAAACAACTGTGTTTCGAAGGCTTGAGTGGACACGAGCTTTGCCTGTCTAGAAATCCCTGAACCACGGCTGCTAGAGTGTGAATTCTTTCAGTTCTAAAATATTTAAAACATACATTCCTCTCCTCTCGATTTCCTGGCAAAGTTAAATATCAAACGGCAAATTCTGGTTCACTTGTGTGCTACCCTTTCACTTAAAAAAAAAAAAAAGCAAAGAACTAAAGTGTTGCGTCAGGTCATATTGCCCTTGTTTATTTAGTGGAACAGCAGCTAATGAGCACAAGCCACAACTGCAGTAATTGTACGTGGCAGAAGGTTAAGACCCTGTAAACTCTTCACCACAAAGTTTTGACTACCGACCAGACTGTGAGTCCTGTGCCACCTGCACATGTAACTATTCCTTCCACCGTCTGGCTGTTGCCTGTTTGCCACCTTAATTGTAAGCCTCTGATGATGGAGGTGGTGGGTGGGGGAGTCTTACTGAGGTTACTGGAGCACGGCTGGCTTTAAACCGTGCTCTACATCTGCAAGTCACAGAGTACGCTTACCCATGATCTCCATCGCAGTCTGACAGATTGTTAAGATTGAATTGTTGCTTTGCCGCTCTCTGCCTTAGTTAGATGTCATTCTTCCCTGTTTGGTACCTGCAACAAGAATAACAGCAAAACACAAAAGGTGTGTGCGTCAATAAGACCTTGTACAGATAGTGTATTTACACTTTGCTGACAGCGTATTCATCAAAGATGGCAGTATTTGTAGAGTATCGAGGTGAGGAGATGTCTAAACTGCTGATTTTTCTCACAGTTATGGCAAAAAACCCTGAAACTTTTAATTAGTCCTCCTCTCCTGGTGTGTGCACGAATATTTATTTTACATCTGTTCAGCAGCCTGTATCACTTTACCTCCACACCCTCACTTCCAGGGCCTCTGCCATGCTTGTTTGCAAGTGCCTTCCTTGTCAGCTAATGCTCTTTAGCAGGATTTAAATCTTCTCCAAAAGGCTTTATCAGCCAGTGATGGTAATTAACAGCGACACATGGCCTCCCGACCATTCTGACTTGAGAGAAGGGGGGGCTGTATTGCTTCAAAGCATGATACCAATGACATGATTTGATTTGCAAAACGATGGGCTGGAAATGACAACGTCTCATCTGAAATCTAATTAGGGGCCATTGATAGGCACGATGGGTATCGCAGTACTTATATGCCCTTCACGGCAGCCTAATGAAATCTTTATCGTATACCTGTTGATAGTAAAGCCACGCTGACCGCTTCGGAATAAAAATAAATAAATAAATAAAAAATCAGATGACTGATTTACAGTAATTACCCTGGCCCATTAGCGTCTAATTTGATATGTAATCTATAAAACAATCTGTTAGTCTTCCTTTTAAAACGACCCGGGCGCATTAGACCTATCACTGTGACGAACAGACGGACACCACGGACAAGCTCACAAACGCTTGTTGCAGAAAGCCTCATCTCACCTCCATTGCGTCGCCGGGTGGGCTATCAACAGGTCCCCACTGTTGAGTTCCAAGTGCAGCACGTCCACCACCTCCACCAGCCCGCCGCGGGAGGGGGTGTTAGATTTACCTGTAGAATGACACTCTCCGTACGGGCCAAGTCATCATAGCTTATTGAGGGACGGCACGATACCATGAACAAGGCTGAGCGCTTTTATTTTCCAGCATTGTGACCGTCCGCGCGGCTCCGTGCAGTGCGCATGTCACCCTCTGATCTTCAGGCACAGAGGGCTCATCCCTAATGAAAAAGAACTAGCCCGCACTAATCCTGTATTATATTTCAGCAGGGGCACTCTGCAAATAATACTCATGAATATTATAGTCACGTAAAACTCCAAACTCTGTGTAGCCCTCACAAATCTCCTGACCCACCTGTGAGAAATTTATTGTAAAACCATTAAAAATGAAAGAAAAAAAAAGAATGCGAGGATATAAGTTATTAAATACACTGGAATAGATATTAAAATATCAAGTTCCCACCACGAGACTGAAGACAAAACCCTCGAGCTACCAAAAAGTGGTTGTCCTGGAAAGATGGCACAGTTTGATTTTATTTGTTTATTTATTTATTTGACCTTTGCATATGATCTGTTTCGGGAAACACAACTTTAGTTTTTCAGTTAAGAGGCGAACTTTCATGTTGATAAATTATTTCGATTGGCTTTTTCTTCCGGTAACATTTTCAGCTCATTGCTGTTATGGATTTGTCATCTTCACGATGTTAAGCGTTTTGCCCAGTAGACCCCTACCGGCAAAACCGCTTTAGGGCTGAATGGTCCGTATTTAATTCCAGGCTTTCTAAATCCCAAAACGAGGTCCGGGGGCCATAACGAGACGTTTAATGGATTCCGAGAGGTCGCGAGCAGCCTAATTGAGGACTGTGATTTAACACCCCCCCCCCCCCAACTGCCCTTTATTTAGCAGAGAATGTGACAATGAATGGAACTGTACCAACCAGGCCACATATTGCATTTGTCACCTAAAGGTGCAATTATGCAATCACACGCCAAGTCGTATCTAATAGCGATAAAAGCATCGTTCAGTTAGGGGGATTCTTGTGTCAAAATCACATCTAGTGGGGAGTTGAATGCGGGATCCGTCCTCGCCGTGAAAAGTTTGGGAACCCCTGTGTGTTTTCACACGGCAGGTGGAGCCCTAGGTCCAGAGATTTAGGAGCCAAATCCAGTGCCGTGTTTTCCACCAGACACCCCCACTTCATCTCTCCCTCTTCCTCCCTTTCTCTCTCTCTCTCTCTCTCTCTCTCTCTGCATCCCCCAGGCAGGAATCATCACCCCCTCCCTCCCCAGCCTTCCACCCACCCTCGGCTCCCCGCCCGCCTGCAACGCAACGCTCCTCTCGCCGGGCTGCGCTCTGACCAACCGAGCGTCCACCGCGGCTCCAAATTGGTTTGTCATTTCTGACCCCCCCCCCTTCTCTCTCTCTCCCTCTCTCTTTCTCTCTGACCACGGTCCTCTGCTCCGCTGCGCTCTGCGCCTGTGGACTTCAGCAGAAGTCAGTAAGAACATAAAGACAACCAAAAAGATAAGGAGGGAGAGGAAAAAAAGGGGAGGGAGGGAGGCAGGGATACAGACAGACGGATAGAGAGATACGCCTCTGTCCTCCTCCTCCTCCTCCTCCTCCAGCACTCTACTGGTCTTGGTGCGTTTGGACGGACGCGATACCCTCCTGTGTGAGCGCTGATCGGGATACTAACCACACACAACTATTGGTGTATTACACCTTTAGCTTCATTTCCATCCAGTCTCTTGGTGAGGTTTGCCCACGTCGCGTCTCTGCTGCAGCAAGAATTAACTACGGAGACGGAGTCGAAGCGCCAATCAGTGAAATTATCGACTGGGGAAAAAAAAGATATATTTCTATCCAAGATCTGCGTTCTGGGGACTGTATGAAAGAGCACAGAAAAGGTTATTCCTGACTCCTCTCTGCGCTGGATGTGTATATATGCGCTTATATCGCTGCGACTGCTGATACGGTAAGGACCCCTCTCTTTATTTTCCTTACTCAAATGATGTAGACTATTTTTTACAGACATCGCTGGTGAGCGTTGGTAAACCTCTCGACTATATGTCAACCCGTGTCTGTCACTGACCCGCTCTGAAAGCCATACGGCAACGCTGACTTGGGTTCTCACGGATGCCCATGGGAATGTGGCCTGCGATTATTGCACTTATAGGTGCGCGGAAACTGGCCCTAATGGACGAGAGGGTGAAGTGTAATATAGTTGGCGTATTTGCCACAGATGATGGTCCAGCGGCTTGCGGCTGGATGGGCGTCGCTCGGATGCGAGATGTCGCCGAGGCGAAGTGATAAGCAATGATACCTATTACATCTCCAGCAAAAAAAAAAAAATCAAAAAAAAAAATCAATGCAATCAAGGGTTTACACATAATTATTATTCCGTAGCCGCGTGGTATCTGCCTCACTGCAGGGCGCGATGACAAATCACATGCTTTGGCATGATGGATGACAGATAGACTGAGTGTTCACCTCCTCAGGTTTTTTTTCCCCCTCCCCTCCCCACACTTATTTTATGTGGCTGTCATTTGAGTATATGGGAATGCAGTTAGCTTATCTGGGGGCTGTGCTGGTTTTGTCAGCCGCAGTCTGAAATCCAGAGTAAATCCAGCTACTCTGTAAGAAGAAAAAAAAAAAAAGGAGCATCCAGCAGGCCAGTGCACCCCAGGATACGTCAATCATGCGGATTCATGAGTGAACGCTATGGCTCTTATTTACAGAAGAGGCGTCCCGGGGTATGCGAATGACCTTGATGTGCAACAGAAAACTACTGAAGGTTGCACAGTTCTTCGATCTTGACCCAAACTGAGAAGAGCAGCCTGGCTTTCCGATCTATGTGACCGTAGATGTACAGTATGCTCTTTGTACTCTCCTTTTTGAAAAAAAGCAAATACACTTGTAGGCTTAATAGTTTCCATACTGATGGTGAACTAGGCTGAATGTTTAGTCATAAGGCAAAAAGGTGTCTGGCAAAACAAAGCACCCCTTAATGATCATTTGCTGTGTGTGTGCCTGTATGAGTGGCTGAGGACTGGCCCTTGTGAATCACTAAAACATCCAAATGATTCTCAGCAAAGACATAGTGGATGAACTCTTTATTTAGATCTTAATGTGCAGCATGATATAAAAGGTGGATATAGGCTCTATTGGCTGGTGTGGTTGACAGTGTGTTGACTCATCTGTCAGCGCTGCAGCTAAGAAAAGTGTCTCCAAGGAATCCACTGAGCAGGTGGGAAAATGGTCAGTGTAGGCAGTTATCTGTATGTCTATGTTGGAGATTTTCTTTTTTTACATAGATTTGCTTGGCTGCCATTTTGGTAGCATCTGTTAAAGCACAGGCCTGTCTCCAAGGAGATTATTATGTTTGTGGATGAGATGAATATCACTAAATCGTCTGTCATCGGTGCATCTGTTTGTGTCTAAGTGATCCCCACAGTCCCTTAGTTGCATTTGTATGCAGAGTTGATTATTTGTCCTAAATGTTTGAGGAAGACGTAGTCTCTAAAAACTCTTGTAGTTTCCTGCCCAAACCCTGCACTGTTGTTCATCTGTGGAGAAGCATGTAGCTTCAACTGTATTTGTGTTTTCGTCTCCAAACTTACACAAGCTACCGTGTTATGCTTTTGGCTTACTTTTCCGACAGGCTCGCGTAGTGATGGGATGTTTGTCAGACATCACACCACAAACGTAAGGTGTTCTCAAAGAGCGCCTCGTGTCACGCTCGGTAATGACACCCACACACGCACGCACACACGCACGCAAGGCACTGATGTTGTTGAAGCACCTGAAGCTGTATAATGTGCAACAGCAGCAATCAAGCAATCTGCTGACTGTGGGTCTATCTGTCCTCCTTTAATTAGGTCACTGATTCATTTCACTTGTTATGATGCACAGGGAAGACAAAGCTCCTCGTTGGGGGAAAACAGGGTGCAAATTAGGATGGGTGTGCTAATTCGGATTGTTCCACCTGATTTACCGAGGCTTGACTTTCTTTTGTTTGGAGCTGTTAATGTAACACAATATTTGGTTTAGATTCCGATGGCTCCAATAACAGTCTGCCTAACCCTGTAATGGGAGCAGCCTGTGATTTAAATAAGGGATCATATATTAAACATCTTGAGCTCTAATTGAAACCTCGAATTAATGAAAATAAACCTTGGCAGACAGCATGATCCATTGCAGACAGACGATAGCAGACACATATACACACTTGAATATTAAGACAAGCAGGCATAAAATCAGTTGTATAACAAGTGTAACTATGGTTGTTACTGAAGTCTCTATTTCCATTGTCAAGGGTTATTAGGGAGCCTAACTTCAACACTTGTGCTATTAATTCTGTTTAGTGGGCGCACAGAACCTAGGGGCTGATTTCCACAGATCCATTTTAACAAGCGTTTCCTAAAGAATTTGCAGTTCCTGGACTCAAGTCCACTATTTAGTTAATTTATGCATGGCAAGGTAAAGGTTTGTGTCAGAAAGCCCTGTAGATAAACAGAAGGTGGTGTTTATTGTGCTCACAGAAACAACCAACCTTCCTGCATAAAAAAATGTCACTCTTGAGGCTTACGCTGTGGAGAAAAAAAAGAAGCAACAAATCTTAATGCTTCAGTAATAATATTAAGTTTCAGTGAAAGCAAGCTGTTGAATTTCACTGCACTATTTCTTAATGTGGCGATGATTCACATTCCCAGTCTCAGCCTGGCTTTGTGTGCCGAGTTTAACCTAATTCAAAAGCCCTTTTTCCTGCGCTAGACGACATCTCTCTCCCGTATTGAAATAATGAGGCCAGATCCTTGCCCATCTTCCTCATCCACCTAAAGCACTCGGTCATGTGTTAACACATCCTTCCTCCTACCCTTCCCTTCCCTCAAAGAATAACCCCGGCTCCCCGCATTTTCCACCGTCGGCTGGAGCTATCAGCTGAGTTCACCTCTCTTTATGTGTGAAACTCGTCTGCCATATCGTTCAACCCTATTAGAGCTTCGGTCCATGCGAGAAGACTATGCAGTTACTTTGCTACCTGATTAGATTTATGCTCGAGAAAGGGGAAAACCAGTAGTTGACTGGCTGTCAGATCTGAGGGTATTCACTGACTCATTGCTCCTATGGCCTCGACTAGAATAGCCCTCCAGAGATAGATGTCTTACTCTGTCTAAATATGGAACTGTTGGAGGGCTTTCTGCTCAAACCACCACAGCCTATTATCTGTCTGGATTTTGGGGGCAATTCGGGGAAATGTACATTGTTGGCCTGACTGCTCATGTCGTGTTATAAGTGGGCTGTGTGTAATGCTGGAAGTGATACACACTGTAATCTTGCTCACTGGTTATTGCAGTGTTTAGCAGTATATTGTAATATACTAATGAACAATATCAGCTGGGCTGTGATGCTGTATCAGCTGGTGGTTCTGAGGTGTAGGTCAAATTAGAAAAATAATGCTGCTGTAACCCACTGAAACAATATTTCCATTGACTGGACAGTTGATTGACATAAAATTAGTCACCAAATATTTTGATAATCAATTAATTGTTAAAGTAATTTTTCAAGAAAAACCTCATCTGCCCTCTAATTTCTGAGAATTTGCTGCTTTTCTTTCAGCTTGCAATTTCTGATTGCTTCAGGTTTTGGAGTGTTGATCTGACTAAACAAGCCCTTTGAAGATGTCACCTTGGGGAGATTATTTTGGTATTTGGTATTTTTCAGAATTTTTATAAAACAAACATTAATTCATTAGACAAGAAAATTACTCCATAATGAAAATGGCCATTAGCTGCAGGTCTAGCACTACTACTACCACCAAGACTACTACCTCTACTACTACTACTCCTGTGGGTTTTGGGTTTTTCATAATAATAATAATAATAATAATAATAATGATGATGATGATGATGATGACAATAATATATTTTCTAATGAAGCACATATGAAAACACAGCTACAAGTAGCACAATCAAAGCTGCTGAACAAGGTGAAAAAACTCCTCCAGGGTTTGATTGCATCGTTTTAATCAAAGTTTTGTAACAACCAAATTAAACAAGCCTGAGGACCTTAGGTTGTGATCTGTCCCACATGGGATAAAAATGATTGAGAAATCAATCAGTGTAAATCAGTTCTGAAATTACCTCTTAGCCATTTATTTGGATATTAAAATCATGGCAATGGGATGATGTATTTTGCCTTTCCTACCATAAAAGATTCTGCAGAAAGCAAATATTAAATAGTATGAAATATTCACTGTTTTTAAGAAAACCTAGACACTATATGCAAGTTGATGTCTTGTACTTCACCATCTTATTGCCTTTCCTTTGGAACAATCAATCTGAGGGGCTTATCGTGGGTAAAAATCAACATTACATTCCACAGGTTTTTTTTTTTGTTTGTTTTTAAGACAGGCTTTTATTCATTTTTCTTTGACCAGCTGACCAGTCTCACTCTTTTATTTGTTTCTCACAGCAGCCCTGAATTTATTTCATGTCCAGCTTTTATGTTTGTCATCATTGACTTTTATTTATTGTGGCTTTATTGGTTGCAAAACACCTTGTAATACTGTTTTGAAGAGGGCTGTATAAAGTGAAGATGAAGACTATTATTATGCTGTTCTGAAGTGGAGTGGGGAGGCTGTGAAAAAATACATTTATGTCAGTTTTATACAATTATTCTAGGCAACAATTTGAGAAAGATGGCTGTATATAACACAATTGATTTTTTTTACTTTGTAAATGTTTGCCACTCAAATTCTGAGCTGTGTTAAGTGTTAATGTTTGTGTTTATGTCTACAGGCATATTCTGCTTTATTCTACAAATGGCCCCTACTATCAGCACTCGATTTGTCTATGTGAACTACATGTTTAAGCAGCTGCTTTCTATATTAGTTACTGTATCCACAGTCCATTGTTCAAACGTCTCACTCACTTAGTCGTCTCTTTTCAGAAAAAAAAAAACACTTGTCCTTCCAGTCAACACATCTCCTATCCACACTTCTCCCTTATGTCCTTCACCTCCATGCACCCCACTCAAAGTTGTCACCACTCAATAGAAATAAACACACATACACACACACTCTTCTTCCCACAGATACTCCAAACACACATCAATGCGGTACACATCAATTACCACCAGTCCCTCTCACACGCACGAACGTTCACACTTGTATGCTAACACACATGCACAAAGAGCCACACAGACATGGCCTGCAGCTGTATATTTAGTGACACACACAGTGCCATTAGGGAACTGAATAGAGAATCAGTGTACGAGGCCAGAGTGATTGTAAGAAGCTCGCTCAAAGGTCTGCCGATTATTTTGGTCTCCGCAGGAAATCATTTACAATAGCACTCTCCCCCTCCTCTCCTCTTCCCAGTTCAATCCATTTAAACAGTGTGTTGCTGTGTGTGTGTGTGTGTGTGTGTGTATGTGAGAGAGAGAGAGAGTGTGTGTGTGCTGTGCATGTGCAAGTCTTAAGTCAGTCACCACAATATTGATGGGGAAATTCTTTGCTCTGTTGTTTGTGTGGCTGACTATGGCGTGCTGAAGAGGCCTTGCTTGTTTAGGGAACGGGGTGCTTGGAAATGAGTCATACACAATGTGATGCAACACAGCGGAGCAGATTTGAATTATGGGGCAATGAACAATGAGGTCATCGCAGGGCTGGGGGCACAAATCTCTCAGTGCCGCGGCATAACACAGCATTTCTTATCAATGGCGGAAACTACAGCATGGTTAGAAAATGCAATATTGTCTAAGAGGCCAATTCAGTGTCGCAAATAAAGGACTGTGTCGGTTGACTTCAGTGACTGAGACAATGCAAGGGGAATTCTGGTTTGATTGCAATGACATTGTTTTTCTATTTTTTTTTTAAAAAAGTGCCACTTACTTTGACCAGATTGTTAAAGTGTTGCAATTTTTCCACATTCTTGTGCTGTTCAAGTGTTTCCACGCCTCTTATATCCACCATACTGCACCCAATGATGTTTTCCATATCTTTTTTCTTCTTCAGCAGATTGTCCACAATCAGCGTCTGCTGTAATACCATCATCCCCAGGCCCCTCTTAAATTTCCTGCTTACTGGGCTTTTACTTTAACTGCATTACATACATCTTCCACTCCCTGTTCATCTGGTTCCTTTCAACATAAACCAGGGCGAAAGATCTGACTCAAAGCACTTTGATGTGACTGGTTGTTTGATGGCAAATTAAAAAAAATAATATTGTCATTTATTGTGCCTGTTCAGTGGCACAGCTGTGATCTTGATTGATATCGAATGGCGTTTTCATTCCAAGTCTTTGAGAGTGAGAATATGTGCCAGGGAGTATTGATCTGAAGCTTAGTTGATGGTGCAGTATGATAGACCGAAGGAGGGAAAGGATGACTAGATGGTCATGCTTGATGGAACAAAGATATTAACAGATATAGCAGTGATCAATGGCTTGATAATGTATGTTTACATCATTTGTGTTTTGCTCTCGTGGTATCGAACTGACGGGCCTCATCTCAAGTGTAAATGTAGCACCTTATGCCACCTCAGGTTAAATCCCCTTTCGACTGGCTGGCGAATAATTCTGTGTGAGAACGGTGCTCAAAAACCTGCTAGGTTACTTTTAGCACATTCACAACGTGTGACTCTTAAAATAAACCGTGTGGTTCAGTTTCTGCCGAGGACATTACCTCTCATTTGAGATAAAAGCACCATGCCCCTTTGGCACGTATCAGCACCCGTCAATTTGCTTCCTGACGTATCTTTCACTTTTCGCAATAAAACCATTTTACCACCCCTGTGTTTTGCAGGGGAGCCTGATAGTGTCACTCCAAGACAGATGAGTACCACACTGGCCTGTGTGCCTGCAGCAATAACTTACATGGACCACGTGTCTGTTTTCTAACCATGTGAGAAATTGTATGGGTGTTCTCCTGCTGTGTGCTTACGTGCGTTTTGAACCCTCAGATCGGCTCTGGCTCAGATGGTATATGTATGATAGATGAGATGGCACCCATCACATGTATCAAGATGAGAGTGTGAGGGTAGTGGTCCAGGGCATTTATTGTAGAGTAAGGGTGCGCTGAGGCAAGCCTTTGATAAATGATATTTGGTATTTTAAAACCAATCTTTGTGTAATATCAATGTCGGGCAATTACTGTAAGCTATTTCTGTGGTTAGAATGATATATGTTGGTGCGTGTCTTTTTCTTTGTGTGCGCGTGTGTGTGTGTCTGGGTGTGTATGTGCACCCATGTATTGAAACATCTCATTGTCCAGGGTTGATTACAGTTCAGTGGTTCACAATAACTGGACAAATCAACCCGTTTTTTTGTTTCATCATGTACACCTCCCTTCCTCACCCCCTTTCTCTCTTTCTCTCCCTCTTTCAAAGATTTATGTGGGGCACATAGACAAGAGTCTTTAATTTTACGCCTGGGTAGACCATATATACTATTGCTCCATATTCTTCATGCTTATATCGAATCTGTCGAAGCCCAAGGGGGAGAATTGTGGTTTTAAAATGAACATATAGGGGACCCCACCCTGACACTGCTTCATTTGGAAGTGCCATAAATCTCCACCAGCAGGCATCAACACAATTTCTGGTGTCTCACGGACCAATCTGTTGTGTAAGGCATAATTACAAAGGGTAATACATGAAAAACCATCATGAAAGCATACTGTAGAGTCATCCTAATTACATACAGCAGGCTCATGAGTAATGGGGGGGTGACACAGGACATCAATACAACCACTGCCTCTCATAATAGAAAACACCATTGTTTTACTGTGAGAAAATGGTCAGCATCTATCATGTGAAATCTACTCTGTTTTTTTTCTTTTCAGGAAGACACTGAGCTCAGAGACTTAAAAAAAAAAAAACCCTCTTCCCTCTCCTCGTCACATCCAACCATTGTTCAGTCAGCCTAAGTCACTCGCTCATTGAAAACCCTCTCGGCCGGAGCCCCTCCTTACGTCTTAGTGAACGCTATACAAGCATTCAACCTTTTTTCCCATCTAAATTTCTCTGCTAGTCTGTAGTCTTCTTTTGCTCCTCTGCTGGTTGCTCTCAGAGGAGCCCTCTCTCCTTCATTTGATCAAAATCTTGCTTCTATTGCCTCTTATGTGCTTAAATCTTCACCTTCTCTCAAAATGGTAGACAGATAATATGGTTGCTGAAAAATGCACTGCAGCAGTGAAGGCCTGAAATTACGCAACTGGCCGACGTAGATGCAGCTGGTTCACTGGAAATTGATATATCTGTTGGTATCAATATAGACGTACAGTAATTCATAACTTGATATGGTTAATGAAATGGTTAACAGCAACAGCAGCAGCAACAACAACAGCAAAAAATACATTTAGAGAAAGAACTGTGTCCTGCTAGCCTACTTTTTCACCCTAGTTCTTCCTCCAATCCTATTGCCAGACAAGAACACTGGTATTGGATGATTCTGCAAAAACCCAGATTACATTCAGCTGCAACATTTTTTTTAAATGTTTAGTTCCAATATTTAAAAAAAAAAATCTATCTTTCTGGAATATCTAGGCATTGCAGCTACTGTATGATTAAGTTCAGAGAAAGGATGTATTTATTACTATGGCTAATAAAAAAAAGAAACTTTAAAAATAATCTCTCCCACATTAAAGTAGGACACTATACACATCTCACTCTGACCTCCACATCTTTCCTTGCCAACAAAGGGCACACTGCCTCCTGCACTGGCACTATATCAATGCAATTTCTAGGGATACCAGGCTGATGTGGCTATAGGCAAAACGTAACAAACATTTTATTTTCATTCCATTGCACTTTTCCAGACTGGAAAGCTGTTGACCCGTTGAGTTTCTGACTACTGGAAAAAATTTGGATTTAATGGATAATTCCTGTTCAGGGGGAGAACAAAGCAATGGTGCACCACTGATATATGCATGGACTTCTGCGATGGCTACATCTTTAATCTAATCTTTCCCCTTTTTTTTCCACTTGCTCACATAAATGAGTCCTGATGAAAAATCTCATTCCACACCTAGTTGTGTGTAGTTGTTCCTGCGCCACCTCGCCTCCTCTGCATCCACCTCCCTTCCGCAATTCCTCATTCATTGATCCCTCTATTGTTGACCAGCTCTGTGTGAATAATGTATACCGTGTTCTGAGAGAAGTGAGCGAGACATGAATGAAGGTGCTGTATAGGTGGGGGAGCTTAGTGCCTAACTTATTTCTCGCCAGGGCTCAGTTGCCTGTGGCAATTCTCCTGCATTGTAGTGCATGCAAACACACACAACATTAGGGGTATACAACCATTCACATGTATACACTTGAATACATGCAAACACATGCATGTACACAAATACAGTACAGTGAATCCATCTTTTGTTACAGTCTCTGCCCACCCGACCATAGAGATATTGCTCACAGCCTCCTGTACTGGCTAATAGACCCAATTACTGCACAGCACTGCCTGAGAGCTTCACAGAGGTCCAGGCTCTGACACTCTATATAAATGTGTGTGTGCGTGCATATATGTAATACAGTATGTTGATGCACTTGTTTTTTGTGCGCCTGTAAAAATCTTGCGTGGCACACAGAGATGCTGGAACAGAAAATTCAAGGCCAAACAGATATGTGCTGTTTCCTCTGCCCCATCAGCCCTCCCAGTAAACAGCGAAACACACACACACACACACAAACACACACACACACAACTACAGCTCGCACGCCAAGAGGCACACGCACACACCCACGTGCAATGTCAGTCACAATACAGACACTCACATTGAGATTGACCCTGGTGAGATGAGGCTGCAAAGTTTACCCTCAAGAGAAGTAGATTGGGGAGGAGGGTGCAGGGTGAGGAGAGAGAGAGGAGCTGGAGAGAGAGAGAGAGAGAGAGAGAGAAGGGAGACAGTGAGGGTCTTTACAGAACAGAAAATAGAAAAGAGACCCAGACAGAGGGAGGGAGAGGTATTGTGAAAAAAGTACATAGTGATGGAAAAAAGGGGAAGATGCAGAGGAAGATAGGGAAAGGAGACAAGGCACAGATAGAAAAGCTATAAGCTATTCTAACTGTGAGTAACTGCCACTCTGCATTCTAGTAACAGAACTAACAATTTCCCTTTCTGAAAAGTGTCTCTGGCATTTGGCAGTGAAATGCCACCCATATAAACTAGTTACCATGGCATGAGAGAGCTTTTTAGCTGTAAACTGCCAGTAAGCACAGAGATAGACCATTATAGACTTTGATACCCTGACACTTAAGATATCATTATGAGGCAGAGCACGCACATGCGTGTGTCCGCGCGCCCATGCAGACACACAAACACTAAACAAGCAATCGCGAGCGAAAATGGCTTGTGAACTGTCTGGTTCTTGTGTTTGAGTGGGTTATGGCTACTCACACAATCTGGAGGGGGCCATTATTCACATTGCACCCCACATTCACTACATATTATGGCTATCTGTCTCTATTGTGAAAAATGACAGGGATTTCAGTTCAGTGAGCTCGAATAACCCCCCACCCTTCTCCCCCTGTGAATTTCTCTCTCTCTTTTTCTCTTTGCCTTTCTGTCACTCCCTTTTGCTCTGTCTGCTCTCTCTCGCTCTGTCTGTGTCTCCAGGACTAGGACGTCCAGCTGCCATTGAGATGTGATTCTCTGGGGTTTCATTTCACTTTGAGAAAGCAAAGTACACTACAACAGGTAAGGATACATGTGCCCCGTATGTGTGTGTGTGTGTGTGTGTGTGTGTGCAGGCTTGAATGCACTCCATTTTGCTCCACAATTTTAAACATATTTAACCAGGGATGTTGTCTCAGAATGCATTCGTATTTACAGCAGGTTTATTTAGGCCTGGCGGATAGTCACGCAAATATACACACACACACACCTGGTGTGTTGTTTTTGCCGACTGCGACAGTATGCATTATGCTTTTTTAGAACTCAAATATGACCCAGCGTTCTCCCCGGAGATCTCAGGGTTCCATCTGTGCCAGGAAGTGCTCTAATTGGCCCGACAAATGTGTCCTCTCAAACTGCTAATCCAATCAGATATGACCCATCGAGCTTCAAAAAGACTACAGAACAGCATGCAATACGCAGTGAACATGACAGCATGCGAAACAGGATAGAATGGAACAGAATCGGATAAGACTGAGTACAATAGAACAGAGTATGAAACAAATATTGAATTAATTGCAAACCGCTCACTGTTCCTTGAAGGCATCAACAGGAGTTTAACTACAAACCCAGACCTTCATCTGCCCATGAAGCCACTCACTGCAACTTATTTACAGTGTATTTACAAGCTGAGCTGGGCCTGTAAAATGTCGAATTTACGAGCTCCTTTTTAATTAGAAATACTGTCTCCTAGAGTTGGGCTGATGAATTGCACATTCAGTTTATTGACGATAGACGGGGGTGCAGTTCTTGGGTATTGACAGTGAGTCAAAGCATCCCAGTAGACATCAGTTTTCCACTAAGAGGGGAAATATGTTGAATCTCTGCTGTATAAAAACCCTGAGGCCATGTTTTCATGTGGGATCCTATTCTTTATTGATTGAATTGGCTGAAAGTAATGTGAATGAGGGTGCTCACTCTCTCTCTCTCTCTCTCTCTCTCTCTCTCTCTCTGTGTGTGTGTGTGTGTGCTTTGGCAGTGCGCTATATAGTTAATTAAGTTTTATCTATTTAATGGCCAAGGTCATTTCACTCAAGTGTTCTGCCACTTGAATTAAAAATGAAGAGAAATACACAAGGACATGTGTGGGACAAGTAATTTCAAAATATCACCTGTGTGAAAAGATCAATTAGTTTGGAGATAGGAATAGTTTTATTTTTCAAACATGTTTCATGGCAGAGGTTGTGTCATTTCAGTGTGTTGTTTTATGGGTTTAAGTGTGTTTTTTTATTTTTATTAATTTGATATTCTATATATATATTCTTAGTTTTGTTTAATGATATAACCTTAGTGTGAGTGTGTGTGTGTGTGTGTGTGTGTGTGTTTGTGTGAGCTTGGGTGTCCATTTTAATGCACTTCCTGTCCAGTGTGTGTCACCCAGCATGCTTTCCTTCCTTGACTCTCATATGACTCTGAATACTTGCTTTGAAATCTAATTCTGTGATATCACGGCTGCGTTTTGTTCTTATTCCCCTCAAACAATGAGTGAATAGAAAGAACAACAGGAAAGGGGATATATCATTCTTCATATGGGGGATGTGCTTTTTTTTCCCTGACTGAAACAGGTGTTTCCCGCTCTGCACGCACAAACACACAACCTTCATTTACTGCGTTCCTAATGAGAGCGCAGACTGAAATACAATCGGCATCAGTTTCTTTGGTTAAACAACGATTAACACGTGAAGTGAGTCACATGGCTGTACAACACACAACTGCATGACGAGATAAGCAGATGATAAACACTCATCTGGATATCGTGCTGTCAGAAATACAACTGAAAACTATGTGTGAAAGTGACTGAAAAATGACTTTGTGTAAAAGTGGTGAAGAAATGTTTAATTTTCTGTCTCTCTGACAAAATCCAAAGATAAAAAAAGAGATACAACTTTGGGAAAATCATTTTTAAAGAGATATTTTAAACTTAAAAATAAGTAAAATACTGGTTGAAATATTAAAATAATTAATACTCCAGCTATAGCAGCCCTTGCAGAAATTACACCAAAAGTCAAGTCACATACACAAATACTCACACTCATATGCGCGCACACGCACACACACACACACGCACACACACACACACACACACACACACACACACACACACCCTCCTTTGCTCCCCCATCGTCACCCCCCAATGAATACAAGCGTATTGTCTTATAATGTGACCTTTGTCTTGAGTGGAGAGGCCTTTGTCCTAAGACAATAGAGTCCATATTGTAAACCATGCCAGTCAATGCCGTCCACACAGCTGCCAGTGAATGGGTGCAGATCGTCCAGGGTCCAAGTCGAGGGCTTTGAGGCAGGCACTTGTGGTGTTTGTAAGCGCGTGTGCATTTGTCGGTGCTTGTGTATTTTTGTATGTACTGTTTGTGTCTGTAAGATGCAAGCCTGTTTTCCAGAATCAGCAGATGGGCCTGTGCAATTAGACTCAGCCTTCTTCCCTTGTGTGCACACATGTAAGCGTGCGCACACACACACGCACGCACACACACAAACACACACACAAACACACCCAGGGCTGAGCATGAAGCAGATGTCTCAGAAACACTAGACCTGACAGATACTGTAATGGAGGAGGAAACTGAGGAATGAGAATAGAGTTGCCAAGGCAACCGCTAAACATCACTCAAAAAGTTTATCTACTTTCTTGTCTATTATGTAATTTACTGACTTTAATGATATGAACATATTTTGTTGTTTAAGTTCATTATATATATATATATACTTGTTACAAAAACACATACTCAAAAACAGAGTAAGAAGGCTACCTGACTATCTCAGTGCACCATCTCCACATTTAGCCTCACCAGTCATGTATTGACCCGCAGTAACAGATAGGCTCAGAGGAAATGAGCTTGTGACTGAAAGGTCACGGTTTAAAATCTGAGTAGTACAGTAGCTGTGAAAACCCTGGCAGTTTAAATCCCTCAACAACTGCCATCAGGGCTGTGACCTCTGGGCACTTAACCTTTAAATGTTCCAGTGGAGCAGCTCAGTGCCCAATAGTGCGAGACTGTGTGGCTGTGCCGCGCAGCTCCCAGGTGTGACTGTGTTAATGTGGGAAACGTGGCCTTAACTTCCTCTCAGCTACTCCCCCTCAGCCGTTCACGCAAACATGCAAACATGAATGTGTTCTTTCTCAAGTCAATGAGCCATGCTAAATAAGGCTCATGACTTGATAGCTTACAAATGTGTGGCATTTTTGATAATTCCAGTTTTGGGTGGTAATGGTTTTGTTGCTAATTTGGTGTGCAGATTCAGAGCAGTGTCAGAGTCGGGATGAATTCTGTTGATCTTGGGTTTGCTGTTTGTTGTTAGTGCATGCTATTTGACCATGTCTTCTGCCTGGTGGCTCAGTATCCTGTTGACTGTTCTAAAGATACCTGTCTGTCCCTTATGTACTCTCTTTTCCCTCCTAAGATCGAGACAGGGCACCAGGGGAGCAAACACACACACACCCACACAACACCTGCACACACACCATATCAAACACAAAGGCACGCTGACGTAAATGCATGAACAAAGACTCACACGTACACTACTTACAAACACAAATACATTGCCACCTGAGTGCAGTGGTACAACCCCCCACACACCCTCCACATCACAGACACACATGCACACAAACACAAACACACACACCCACACACACACACTTGACAGCAAGGGAATAGCCCATAGAGATGCTCTTTGTCAACAACTTGGAAGAAAGCAGCTATTTAGGGCCACTGTATTCCTGGAAGGATACGCTATCTTATTTGTGTGAAGAGCCTGTGTGAAACAAAACAAGTCATAGCAGTTACACTCACTCTTCCCTACAGTGTCTTCTCCTGTTTGTGGTGTTCTGCTTATGAACTGGTGCTAATTGTGCAAAGCTGACTATATTGTGAATGTGAATTTCCAACAGGCTTGATGCAGTGACTAGCAGATGCACTCACAGATGTTTTCCCTCCATGTGTCTGTTTACCAGTTCAATTGTCCCTATCGCATACTGTAGAGATTTGTTGTTCTATTTGGGTGCTTCAACATAGATTTCAACAAAAACACTAGTTACAGGCTTGTGTTAACTCCATTCTTTCTGGCACTACAAAGTCAGATAATGTTTGTATGGTACAATTGGGAGCATGAAAATGTTAAAAACACTACAAATGTAAAAACTTAAAAATATATACAAATATTACAGTCTAATTGTGGTGGTAAATACAGTATTGTGAAAGCATGTGTGCCAATGTTTTAGAAGGTCTTTTTGGGTTTTCACTTCTTAGCAAAGAAAAATTAAAATAATTGAGTCTCTGCTATCCATCACCAGAGAAAACTTAATATGAATGTAGTCTCTATATGTATTTTCAGATACAGTAAGAAAAGATGCAGACCCCACAGACATCCATATGTAACCCTCAGATTCAGCTCATGTTTTCGGAACTTGAATCTGTCTAGATTTACTACAACTCTGAAAGGGAATCAATGTTCAAGACCTCTAGCTGCAACCTGAATATGTGATCTGAGCAGCATAAGATACATTTTTGATCAAATATTTCTCACTAGCACAGTTAAGCATTGATGAAAAACGTGGTGTGATCCTCTTGCACACCCTAGTTTTCTTTTATTTGGACTTTGTACTTTCATAAAAATAAACTCTTTTTCCTCAATTTCTGTTCTACAATACTATAATATAATAATATCAAATATTTTCTATATCATTAGAACAAACAACAAGTTTTTTTTTTTTTTTTTTTTTTGCTTTGAGCTGCATCACATTGTGCAAAATACCAAAAATAAAAATAAAATAATGGTAAAGAATACCCTTTTAGATATTACTACAATAGCAATAATACATATATCATATTACATGTATCTCAACATCACATGCAGAAAATGATAAACATGTACAAATCTATTACAGAATGGAGATAGACAGTAAATGTTGTGGTCCACCCTCCGCTCCTTTAAATCACTGTATTTTCAATGCATCTGCCCGCGCTGGTTTGTTGATTGGAATACATCAGCACACCAGGGATATGAAACTGCAATAAGATCCAGACCTCTACCCTGCGTGATTTGAATATGAAATGATTAGATTATTGATTTTGGTTATTTGGGTCTCCCGCCCCGAGGCGATATTGTGGCAGCGCAATCACTATGGCTGACATTTAGCACTGTGTTTACCTTTGCTGTCTCCATTGATTGCTTCACAATCACCACCCATACATCCTGCTGGAGCTCATTGTATCATCAGTTTTATGCTATTTCAGAAAAGTGATGGATACAGCTTATCAAAAATGCAACAGTTGTGGTCTATGCTGGTGCAGAAAATAACCACATTGCCTTGCAATCACGGAACAGTGGTTCTCACAGGCTTGCATTTCAAACACCATTGAATACCATAATAAAGATAGTGGGTGCAATGCATATTGGGGTTGAATTACAATAAAATTGGTCTTTAACATAACACAGGAAGGATTTTTACAGCTTTCTCCGTGAGACTGATGAGGGTTTGAACATAAATCCAATGATATGCCAAACCATTTTTACCCTGCAAGCTGAAAACTAAAGCTCAGCCACAGCCGAGCAGGGAACAGTAATAAGTCTTGATTTTTATGTATTAATGTTCCAGGTACATTTCTTGCAGTGAATAACCACCGCTGCACCTCGTCAATCCCAGTAAACTTTGAAGAAAACCTCTTCTTCAGTTTAGATTTCGAATTTGTTTCTGGAGAGAAGTGAAAATGTAATATCTAAAGAAAGTGTTTGCTGACAAATACTCCCATATCACTGTGGACATCTGTCATGAGACATTTTACACACATCACTGCTCTGAGCAGAGCAGCCGTCAAAGTGTCTCAAAAAGATTGAAGTTTTAATGTTATTCCACTAGTACATCTGTGAAGAAAATATTTATTTTGTGTCCACCTGCGCATTCTCTTATGCAGGAGCCAAGGTGACAGTCTGCAAATAAATGTACTCTCCTCTCAGTTAGATCTCTCTGTATTTCCAATGCCATTTTCTCAGCAGTTAGACAATCCAGCGTTAAGTGCCTTCTTTTATATTTATATACCAGTGTTGCTGCTTATGCATTATTAAATTATGAACAGGCCCCAGTAAGCGCCCCAGAAAGGCCTTTTTGAATAAATATTTCAAGACTCTGATATACACAGTTCATATCTGCTCTGTAATGCAAGAGGCAAAGGTTTGGTTCTAATGTCTTATGCAGAAATCACTTTTTTTCCCTCCCTAAGTGAAACAGTGAATCCACATTTGGACAGAGTTTTTGAACTTTAATTTGCTGATTCTGAACAAATCTTTTTGTTTGCATGTTTGTATTTCTGGGAAAGTGTTGGAATCTATCTAGAATTCTGAGAGAGAGAGAAAAAAACATTCTGTCTTAGTAGGAATCTCATTATTTAGGTCCTGAGAATCTTCAGAGGTTTTTTCATTTGAGGTTATTTTGAAATAGAAAACAATGGGTGTAGAGGACCTGAGGACGGCAAACGTTTTTAATCTTCTTTACAAAGCAAGAGAGGGAGCTGGATTGACAGGGTGCATGATAGAAGGGACAGAGGAGGCACTGTGAGAGGAGAGGCAGCAAAGGCAGCAAAGAGGGAAGAACAGTTAAAAGCAGGGAAGAAAACAAGACCGGATGGAGGATAACAAAAAGGGATGAAAATAAATGGAGGAAGTGAAAGGAAGTGGCAAAAAATAATTGATAAATGGATGAAAAAGCTCAAAAACAAGAGCACATTTGAACATTTGAGTGTATTCTCCTGCTAATCGAGCCTGGCTTTCATGAGGGTTTAAATCTAGGCCATGAGTGTTGTATCCTGCCTGTTTGTCTGCCGCCTCCTAATGCAGCATCATTCACTGCTGAGGTGGCTGTTCTCTTTACTGTACAGCACAACTTTCTCCCTCTCTCTATCTCCCTCCTCTTCTCTTGCAAACACAATCTCTCACACACACACACACACACACACACACACACACAAACTTTGCCTCTCCCTGCCTCTGGCTTTAAGGCATGGCTCTGACGGATCCATTGTGACAGTACTGGGTTTAGAGCACAGTGACAGAGAGGAAGAGAGGGAGATGGCGACGGGGGGAGAGAAAGGGTAGTATGAAGGAGAAGACAGATGAATCAAAGGGAGGAAAACAACAGCAGCGGCAATGGAATCAACATCACTGCATCTCTAGTTGACATAATTGATTGTATCAGAGGCAGTTTTGTAAACCATTAACTTCCCCCTTATGGGTTACCCGGCTGAAATGCCATGCAGAATTGAAAGGCTGCACATGTGTGCAAATGTATGACTGTATGCTTGTTTGTGTATTTGCATGTGGCACAGTTTGTTTGTTCTGTGCATTTATTTATTTATTTGAGTTTTTCTTGCTTCTCTGCTAGCCAAGGATGCCTGAATGAATCCACCTACTCTAGTTTTACACGACTAATATGATGAAACATTTGCTACAATGGAATTTTCTATATGCTACTGTGCTATACTATACCACAAAGTCACACAACAGTAACTTCACAATCAGTTAAGTCAAAAAAAGGTTGAAGTTAAAGTTGCCTGACAGCTTAAAAAGAAATGAAGATACTGTACTAACAATCTAAACAGCTTCATAGAGGCTAATTTGCTTTTAATGGGACTAGTTTATTTGTTACTTTATTTATCCACCACAATTATCTTACAACTACAAAATTGAATTATTAGCTACTCCCATATCTGCCATGTTTATCTGGTGTTATAAACCCCAAGACTAAAATGTTGGAACATTTAAGCAGATTTTTCAGTGACAGGAAATAGGTAAGCAAAGGTCTGAAAGATATCAGGTTAACAAAAGGGACTGTACTCCTTTACTTTTGAGAATCTACAGGATATCTTAGCTAGGTTAGTTAGCAGGACTAGTTTATCTGTTTATCTTTTCTCCATAATGATTTAATATACTGTGGAATTACAAACCCAGTAAGTACAATGTTGGGAGCACCAAAACTGATTTTCAGTGTCAGCACACACGCAGGGAAAAGTCTGTGAACTAGCTTTAGCTACGGCTAGCTGTCAGGTAAAATAACGTACTGTTCTCTATGTGTAGACGGTCTAAAGCAGCGCCCCCCGGACCGGGGGTGCATAATAAATACAACTCACCATAACGCAGAATCAGTGGGAGCTTGAGCTTGTTGGGCAGAGGGAGCTTGGAGCATGTTAATCACCTGTCGCGTTAAAGCCGTATTTTAAGTAGGACTCCTGATATTTCCGACGAAATGCAGCTTTCCTTTTCAGTCAGTCTGAGGCTCTTCTGCTGTCTCATCATTAGGCCTTTTCCCCTTTACAACGAAGCTCTCCAGAGACTTTTTTTTAACTTGCTGCAGCTAACATGTGGACTTATTTTTTCGGGCATCACAGCTATGAGACAGGTAAGTGTCAAGCGCTGTGAAGAGGCACAGACGGATGTGATTGGCAGAGATTCCGGTCATTTAAAAAATTAAAACTAAAACACCTCACATAATTATTAAAGTGAAATAATTTAAGTTATTTATTCGGCCCGGTACCAAATGATCCACGGCCCGGTACCGGTCCTGGTCTAAATAGCATCTTAGCTAGGCTAGTTAGCGTCTAACAGGTGTTTGTGATTACAATTAGCTACTGCAATGTCTGCCATATTTATGTAGTGTAAAAACAAAACAAAAAACAAAACAAAACAAAACAATTCAATTACTAAAATGTTGGAGCATCAGTGCTTCTTCAGTGACAGGAAACAGGCCAGTAGAAGTCTGTCAACTAACCTTAGCTAAAGTTAGCTGTGACTACAGTTCAGCTAGGCTTAACTAGCCAGAGTGTTGTCATTGCAGATTGGTGTTATCTGTCATCATGCATATTGTGTTTTTGTAAATCATGCATTATGGCATAGAGGTTCTTACACGGTGAAACAGTTGTCAGAAAGTCAGATTCTGGTTTGACTTAATTCTAATTCAATCTGTAGCAAGTTGCTGTGTTTTGGCTATGTAGGGCAGTGTGTCTTTGAGTTGTACTATTTCAATTTCATGCATACTTGTCGTTTTACATGCAACAGTTAATCTTTTCTCAGAACCCTGCTTTATGGGTCTTTAGATTTGGTTTTGTTAATTTTATCAATATTAATGTTAGATGGTAGAGATGGACAGGGATGAAAAAGATGAATGCCTTAGGTGATTAACTTGCTTTAAGATTCTCCTCAACTCAGTCTGATTGCTTTTGGCACCCCCCGCCTCCTGCCATTCCTCTCTGTCTCCATCCCTCTGTCACTCCTCCTTTATCCCATCTTTCCATCTCTATTTTCCTCAGCCTTTTTCCTTCCTGACCTCATCCATGTATCTCTTCCTTCATCTTCTCTCCCCCCCTCATATCCTTCATCATCTCTTCTCTCCCCACCCCTCCCCTCTCCTCTATTTCTCCTCCTCGCTCCATTCTTGCTCGCACATCTCCGCCTTAACCCGTCTGGTCTCATGAGGGAGGGAGGGCGCGTAGAGTTGATTAGACTGGAGCATTAGAAAGTTCAGAGCAGAGTAGAGCAGAACAGAGCGTGGTGTCTAGCCCGCCAGGCGGTGAGGAATCAAAACGGCAGTGCCTTACAGATGAGGTCGTCGGCGGTGGATTTTCAGGGTGGTTTCGGTGCATCGGATTTCTGGGAGCGTCCTCAGAGCAGCCAGAGGCAGCCATGCGGAAACTGCACTGGTCCGGTCAAAGCCGGAGCCTCCCCAGACGCAATTTTCTGACGGGCATAGAATGTCTAACATGGAGGGAAAGGATGAGGTGGTCAGCCCAGAGCTTTGAACTATTTTGAGTGAAAATGATTTTAAAGGGATAGATCTTTTTAAAAATAAAAATGTTTTTCTCATATTAAATACAAAGGAGGGCGATTTTAGCCTCACTCTGCTCTGTCACAGTCCATTATTCATGATCATGACATGTTAAAACTAATAAAGGCTTTAATTGAATTATGAAAAAGGATATAAAAAACATAATGAGAGTGAAAATTAAAACCAACAAAGAGTGGGATTGCAAAAATCAACCTTATATTACATATGAGTACACAGTGTTAAACTGCTGTCATTCATTTTTCACTGAGGACTTTAAATTGAGACCACAATGACCAAAACATATCACACTGATGTGGGGGTGACCTATACCTTTAAGGCTACACTCCAGCACTCTGCAGTTCTTTGCTGTGAAGCCACACAAAGGATTTACAACCAGCCCTGTATGAAATAAATTGCCAGCTAGGCCACTTGTCTTCAGGGCACGATGACAATTGTGCACATTCCTCCGGTGAACCAGCCCCTCACCCACCTACTCCCACATACATGTGTGTGCATTCGCCTGTGTATATATACTGTACATGTTGGAAAACAGCCAGTGGGAGCAGCCATACTGCATCTGGCTACACCAGCCAAATGCATAGATTCAAAATGAGAGGAACAAGCTGACGTGACTGTTTGTCCTGTCGTGTTAAGATTAGGCCAGCACAAACATGTGACATTGACTCATTATTAATTATGATTTTAATGTGGTCCGAGGGGACTTGTATGTGAACCCTTCCCAAAACACCCCGGCAAATGCAACAGTACAGATACGTGTTGTGGCTGACATGTCAGGACCTTCATATTGTCGGGAGCTGACAGTATGTTTTCCCTGAGCCTCTGGTCACACCGAGGGGCAGCTCATTGCTAATCAGTATCTTAGGCTTCATCAGCACAGGGCAATTATGAGGGCGGGCTTTCTATTCAAAATCACTCATGGAGGTTTGAGAGTGTATGCACGTTGCATTTGTGTGTCTTTGCAATGTGCATACTTGCTGTGAAGGTGTGTACATGTGCTTGTTTGCACGTCCACGTGTGTGCTTGTGTCTTATGTCTCTCATTATAGGCCACAGGCCAGACTCCCACCAGGTCCTATCCTGATTAGTCATCTCTTCAGCTCCACACTGCCAAATTAGCTACCTGAATTTGTGCATTTGTGTGTCCGTGTGTGTGTCTGTGTGTGTGTGTGTGTGTGTGTGTGTGTGTGTGTGTGCATGGTCACTCTAATCAAAATTCTCCCAGCCTGTCTACCTGTGCTGATGATAATTTGCCACACTACCCTTACCGACTCACACTCTGTCACCCACACACCCTCATTCTGGGCCTCTCCATCACACACAAACACACACACTCAGTCACACACACACAGAAACGGTCCATGGTGGTTAAACCTACCCTAGCAAGCCAACTGGAGGTAATTTACCGTAGCTTGGCGGACACATGCCATTTTACTGAACATGGTGCATGGCCCCCTGAGCTTTGTTCCACTCAGACTTCCCTCCAACAGAGCAAAGAATGAAGAACTGAAGAGACTAGAAAGAGAGGGGAAAAGAAAAGGTGAAGAAAAACTAAATGAAGAAAAATGGCAAGGGAAAAAAGCGATGTTTAAGCTGCAGAGCTTCTTCCTGTGCAGTTAAAGCCTCCTGCATAAGAAATTGGTATGACTCAACATAGTATATGTGTACATAATAGAACATTTGAAGATATCTGCATCAGTGTATTATTATTTTTTGGACAAACACATCAAATGCCTCCTCTGACTGTATTTTGTCAACAAATATTTAACAAATATTTTCCTCAGATTGAGGGGTTTAACTAATGATGAGCATGTTTCATTTCAAAACCGTCAAAATTGAACGATCCGTCCTGGTTTTCTTCCACTCTAATTAGGGAGAACATGTAAATATAGTTACAGATGGATAACAAAATACTAGAATTTGTGTAGTAATTACATATTTTTCTTTCTGAGTTTTATTTTTTCAGCTACACTACAATCTACTGCATTGACAGCTTTTTGTAATATGACTTAAAAGCACACACAAACACGCTCACAAACATGCTCACAGTACTCTTTTAGGCATACGTACAGGGTAGACTACAAACACAGCATGGACACATTTGAGACACTCTGCCTGGAGGATGAGGGAGTAGGGCATCTGGTCTCCTAGTGATAAGCATGTGTGTGTGTGTGTGTGTGTGTGTGTGTGTGTGTGTGTGTGTGTGTGTGCGTGCACGCGCGCGTGACATGCGTTGACAAGGTAGCCCAGTCCGGTCAGCACTCATTAGTGAAAGAGAATCCCCGAATGAGGAGTGCTGTGACAGGCAGGACTCTCGTTAAGGGACTGTACACATACACAGACACACACACACACGCACACGCATGGGGTCAGTCTGCCTTGGTGCACAGAATCAGCCCAACATCAATTAGTTCATGGATGCATGCAATATAGTCTGTGAGTGTAGTGGCCCCAGCAACAGCTCTGTTAATGCCGACCCTGTAGGAAATGAAGATTCAGGGCAGGAAAATAAAGGACAGTGAAACCAAGGCACTTGTGCATGCAGCACTACTGGGGAGCAGATTATCCTAGTTGTACACCAAATAAGAGGCTCCTGTTGAGAAACAGTTAACTCTACTTAATAAGATCAAGCCATTGTGAATTTTTTATAATATAAACTTTGGTGGCAAATTTTTTTTATATATGTTTATATTTCTGGAATAATTAATAGACATCTACTGAGCAGATATAACTGGGGCAGAGACGGACAGAAACAGCAGGTAAATCAAAGGACTTGGATCCAGGGACAGCTATTTGTTTTGGTCTGATCCTGCTTATTAGCTGATGTTTTGCTCAGTTTTATGCAGATGCTGCTTATCTGCCAGGCAGGATCTCCACTGAGATGCAACTAGCTCAGGATAGGAAATACTGAGTTCATTTGAAATATATGAGCTGGATTATTTCATCATTTTATCAGTGAGTGGATTCAGACGGGGCATATGATGTTTTGCCAAACCTTATGTGCGCGATCAACTGATGAATATGGGGTGTAAACACATCACATATGTTCTGATAATTAGCACCATTACTGTCTGTTTATTCATAATATATTAACCAATCAGCACGTTAAGATAATGAAAAGAAACAGGTTAGGGGAGTGCTTTAGGCGATCACCATTGCCTATGCATTGTGGACTCTGTGGATGGAACATATTTTTACGTCATTATCTGAGCATATGGGAGCATGCAGCCCTGCTGAATTATGAAAATAACTTGAGTGATTTGAGTTTGGATTAATCCTGGACTGCTCGAGGCTGTCACACAACTATTGTCTGTGAGCACGGTGGAAATGAGAGGGTTAATTAACTGATGGGTGAGATGGTGGTGGAGCATACGGCGTGATGGAATAGCTTTTGAATTATGGAACAGTGGAATGCTGTGGCTGGTGGCGTCCGGCCATATGTCAGTGTATGCCTCCTGTGTCTAGCTGGGGACAGCTGGTCAGATTGCTCATGTTCAACCGAGTTAGGGACCAATCAATCAAAATGGGGCAGCTTGTTGAGTTGTTTAAGCGGGGGCGAGAATAAAGCTCGGGAGTCTATTGTGATTCTATCACTTTGGTGCCATTAGGGATTTGTCAGGAACTGTTAGTAGATATGAAATCAGTCTCCAGTGGAACCAGCTGCACCACCTGATATGTAGAAAGTTGAATATAAAACCTTGCTCTGCTGGTTCTCTTTTGGTCTCTGTAACAAAACTTTGACTGGCACTTTATTGAAAAATTGATTTTGGAATCAAGAGACCAGCCTGGTTAAACAAAGGTCACAAAAAATGAAAAATACCTGATTCTGAGGCTGTGTGGCTTCTCTGTGATATTTCTCTATTGTTAGATTTTTAAACTTATGGAAAGGAATGGCATTTAAAACACGTGTTCCTCCCTTTCAGCTGGTGGCAAACCTTTACAGACTTGTGTGATGGAAATATATAGATTCTTGTCAGAGGTTGTATTTTGAAAATAAACCACCAAAAGAATTACCTTCCAGTGCACAGAATTTTTTTTTTCACTATTCAGAGCCAAAAAATATGATCAAAGCCCTGAACAAATTTACTGACTGGGTAAAATGTTTGACTATTTTATGCTGGAATGCAAATAGAATTTTCTCCCACAGTCTTTCAGACATTGGTACAATTAATCTATGCCTGTGTTTTTTTTTATCACAGTAATTTCAAAGTAATTTCCAATTTCAAGGATTTATTTTGACATCCTAAAAAGAAGACAGAGTCAATAAAACTCCCAGATGACTGCACAGTTCTTATCCTGCTGTTTGTCTTTGGTATGGGTCTGTTCCCAGAGATTCTGATTCTGTAGTGTACATATGCCTCTGGGTATATCTGTCTATCTGTCCTGTCTGCAGCATGGGGCTCTTTGTCACTGAAGATGTTCAGAAGATGCATTATGCACATGTAGTATGTCTCCAGTGGTTACAGAAAGGTCTGTGTCATTCTGACAGTTTCTGTACATAAATGAAAATATGTATACAGGGTATTCTTGTAACAGTAGTTGTAGCTATCCAAAAATCTGAGGGAGAGACCCTGCCAAAGGAGCTCTTTGCCTTCACAGCATGGCATGACGGAGATAGCTGGCTATTGTCTTAGTCTCTGCTGGGCCAAAATGATATGGTCACACTGATCAATAGTCTCTGTTACACATGATATATTTCCCATGGACTCTGGCTGTCTGCTTCACTCCATCTGTCCCCGCCTGTCGCAAAATTCTGCAGTCTCTCTCTCTCTCTCTCTCTCTCTCTCTGTCTCTGTCTCTCTCAGTCAGACACACACGTGAACTCTACATGCCTGTGTATTTGGAGCTTGGCGTGGGCTCCCTTGAGAACAGTCAACATTTAGGCACAAAATAAAGCTGCTGTTGCCTTTGAACTGCTCCTATGAAAAATGATGTTTTTTTGACTTTTCAACTGGGATGATTGCATAATGCCTGAGTGATGCAGTGACCCCTCCGCAGACTTAAAAAACACACACAGGAAATTGGTAAACATCCTAGTTTGTCATAACTGAAGAAGAGTGAATTTGGGACTGGGGGAAGCGAGTGATTGAATTTGTTTGTGGATGAGGAAGTGATTGAACAATGCTGGTCAGTTTAATCAGTCCAGAAAAAAAGAAGGAGAAATGATGCTTACCAGCCTGTCACTGCTGTAACTAATCTCACAGACCATCCTTTTATTAATTGTTTATCGCTGATAGACCATGAAATGAACAATTAGATTGGAACATCAATACATTTCACACTTTGATGCTGATGTGGAATACCAAGTGAAGAGAGTCCTAATACAGACAGCCCCATCGTTATCTAAACATTAAGCACCATTATATTGTATTTTCTGTTTTTCTTCAAGGTCAACATTTAGCATTTAGTCTTCCTACAGTTCCTTCCTGTTTGTGGATTATTTGGCACATGGTCTGTTGTCTTGTGAAATATGCATCTGTGCAAAGTTGGCTGGTCCTGTTTCATATCAAGTGTCACCTCATTTTTATTCCAGCTGCATTGGAGCTACAAAAATCTGAACAACTCTTGATTCCTTTAGAAACAGTTACAGCATAATGCAAGATCATTTTAAGCCTAAACACAATAAAAAGACAATTTGAGGACTTAATGATGGATGAACTGCTTAGCTGTGTCTCAAGCAAATGCATGTGGAATTAGAAATAGTTTGGCAACTATTGCAAGGTGCATAATGTACAATGTTTGCCGTATAGTGGTGTGCACACATGAATTTTAAGGGCTCTGTTTGACAATTTTCAACCTCACCTCACTGTACTTTTCACTGATTGACATGTCTATATAGCACACTTATAAATATTCTCTACAGGAAGGATCTATATGCCACCACCACCTCAAATCCACAAAACACCTTCGACTACATTTTCCTACATATTCTCAAAAATTAGTTATAGAGTTGTTAAAGTGTTTTGATAATTGAGTTACTATGATGCCTCCTAATCATGCCATGCTCTCTGTATTTCTCTCAGTATCATTTAAGATAATTATTGATTACTGTCTAGTCCTCTGTGACGTGTGTCTACAGGATACAGCATTGACCTCAGTAAAGTGCTGTTTGTTAAAGCATCAATCTGCCATAAGTAAACAGAGTAATAGAGTGTCAGGGTAAATCTTTTCTTTTGCCTGCATAAACTGTGCAGGTGTAGGTTGTCTTTGTAAGTGCTTGGTAAAGTGATTTTTTTTTTAATTGTGAAAATTCACAGTTTATTAGCAAATTAGAATGATTCATAGGCTACTTGCATCAGCAGCTGAAGGATTTGGGGTTGGTGGGGTAATGGAGGTGTTGAGGGGGTTGCAGTATGTGTGATACAGAGAATGTGTAATGGAGTGTATGCATGTACCTTATACAGATACTGTATTAGATAAGGCCTTATTTTGACGTGGCACACAAATGAGCAAATCCTATCTGTGTGTTACTTTGCAGGCCTGTATGGTGTCAGGAACACTGAGCTGTGAGAGAAACAGCTCGCCACAAGACCGTCTGGGCTCAGCAGGAAGTATCTCCATATCTACTTCCAGGTCAACCTCGGACGTCATGTGGATCAGATGCCTGCTCTTCGTCTCGACCTTGTTTGCTCCAATTGCCATCGGTAAGATAGATAAACTGATTTTTTTTAAGATGTCACAGTTAGAAAAGCACTGGTGTCAATAATGAAATGAATGATGGTTGAACTCCATTTAACCGCTTCAGTTTCAGGGTCCTGGTATTGAGCATGCTGACTCACTGTCACACTGCCATGGCTTACTGGGACACTTGATTAGAATTTTATTAGTGCTTCTTCTACCATGGAAAGTCAAAATGTCTGCTAACATAAAAGGCCTATTGCAGTAGTTTTCACAAAACGGAGATGGTATTTGTTGCAGTACTACTGTAAATACTGTAAGCTGCACTGCATACGAGGTGTCTTTGTATCTCTGGATACATCTGCACTCGCCTGCATACATGTGTCCACTTATAAACACATTTTTACATTGGCTAAATTTGGTTCCACATGTTCAGATTTAATTTATATGCCCATGACTACAAATTGAAGTAGTAACTGTATAGCTTTGACTCCTTAACCACCCCTACACACCCAAGCACTGCAGCTGTAAAACCAAGGAAACTTAACTCTGACTTAACTCACTTACTCCTGTTCATTTACATGTATGCTCCGTCGTACATTTATATCTGTCATTCTCTCTCTCCCACACGCTCACACACACACACACACACACACACACACACACACACACACACACACACACACACACACACACACACACACACACACACACACCACACACGCTCGCACAGTGCAGATGCAACCCCAGTAGGTTGTCTGGATGTTTCCTCCTCTCCCCTGTGATGGTGGGCTTTGAAGACTCCTAGAGGGAGCTCTGGCCCACTTGGACTTAATCCTATTAATGGCTGCTGTCAATCACACTGTTGTGAGGAAAAACTGCCACACATGTGCAGACACACACACGAACACACACACTCAAGCAGATACTTGTTCATATGCCGGCTGACATGCATGCACACAGATGATATACTTTAAACAGTGAAAATACTCTACACCCACATGGACAGAGATCCTCCTCCTAAACACACGCACACATAAACACACTCAAGCACACACAGGAAGCGCTCACAGGCAGCTACTTGGACACACAAACACCAAGGGCTTTGCTTTAGCACCAAGAGATGAGTTTCAGTCAAAGGTATTTGCATCAATGTCTAAAGAATAAGTCGACATATGCAAATCATGCTGTTTATACTTAGCAAGGATTAGTTGAAACAAAGACAGTTTAGCTTGAGGACACACAGCAGCAAGCACTCGATCTCCTCCACCGAGCCGTGTCTTGTCATTATTTCAGGGTTATGTGAAGACATATAAAAGGGAATAGGAAAGCATGAATTTTTGAATAAAAATCACAAAAAACGTGGGCTTTTTTTTTTTTTTTTTCCCAGGGTTTAGACTATATTTCTGGCATGAACACTGTTTAACCTGACAGAGTGGACTTGTTGATCATGTTGCTGGAAGCTATGGATATGGAAAAATGATACAGTGATAGAATGAACATCACCTCAAACAAACTGTGGCAAATATGTGGACGTGGTGTTAAAGTAAAGATAAGACTGTTGTTATTCTTTATTTTTCTTGTCAACAAATACCGTGGAAAGACAACAACTAACAATATTTTAGTCTACCTTCCAACTGTGTGTGTGGCACTCAACCCTTAGGCTATTTGGTCCTGCACAAATCCTCAAAAACAGGTCACAAATAAATGATTTGATTTAAATAAAATGCTGTGTAATTTCTTATACACAGCCGGGCGTTGCAGTTTTTAGTGAATGTTACTCAAACTCAAGAGAAGAGTGCATTTGTAAGAGACTATTTTCAGCCATGGAATAATATATTTGAAAATAAAATGCCCATGGTTGTACTAGTGAAGAAACATCTCACCCGATGCAACTCATTTATGGGTTTATAACAATTTTTTGGACATTGATTTGAAAAACATTCACTCTGATCTGAGCAGTATATTTATTTATTGACCCCCTTTAAGCATCCCAAGAGAAGAGATTTCCTAACCAAAAGTTAGCCTCAGTAAAATTGCACAGGCTGGATTGCACAGATGGTTTTCCAATCATACATTGAATCACAGCTCTGGCACCTTCAACAAGCTTTTATTTGGTGAGAAGGGATCTATATTTGACTAAAACTGTTTTTTGATAAGAATGGAGGCACAGAGGAAAAAAGCTATATCAGGCTTTGGTTACAAAGGCAGTACTTTTTCTTGTTCGTAGTTTCATTTCTTCGCTGTTTTTGATCTTTTCATGGGATTTATTGACAATAAGAAAAACAGGGAATATGACCAGTCTTATCCTTTAAAATCTCTTTTGCACTTTAAAAATGTGTTGTTTTTGCTCTTACTCAGAAGAAACCACATCTCAGACACCCGCACTGGCCAAACGCTTTGGCAGTTCAAGTGAGAGATCACCTTTTAAATCTCTCTCCTCTTCCCTCTCACCCTCTCCTTCTCCTTCTTTCCATCTATCCACCTCTTTCGCCACTCTCTTGTTCTTGGCCCAAATGTAAAAATCGATATCCTTTTGTTTCAGCCCCCTGAGGCAATGAGAGTGTCTGAATAAGATTGTCTGTACTGTCCATTGCTGCCAAGTTTCTGTCACCACTTACACAACTAATGACAGACACATTAACATGCACTCGCCAGCTCACACGTTATTGCATGTGTGCAGAGGCAGAGAGCTCAGTGTTTGGCATGTACTGTGGGCGCGTACGTGTATGTGTGTATCATGTGTCCGTATGACTGCACGTGCTCGCTTGGAAAGGAAGTGACAGAAATACGTGTGGAGTAAGTCCTTTGGAGGCAGGTTAAGCACAGTGCAGTTATAGGTGATGCTGCTGATATAAATAGATAAATTAAAAAGGTGACAGATGAGACAGGACCGTGTGTGAGAGTCAGAGCATTTACTGCTGCTTATGAAGCCAGAGTGGCTCTTAATTAGAATACAGATAGACCCCTCATTTAAATTGTGCGTGCAAGTCAGTGAGTGTGGTTGTGTTTGTGTCATAATGCTCCCTTTATGCCCAGTGGGGACCCTGTAAGGCAACACTGTAAGACATCTGATCCAAAGCCAGTCTAGACAGCTGCCTTACAATACTGTGTATTGATCTGCGTACGCTTCAATTAACCCTCTCTTCAAAATTTACATTCATGCTCATGAAGGTGGACATGATGCAGCCATTGAAAAACTAATAAACTAACACTCATATTAACACAGTAATGACCCACTGCCCTAAGCACTCGCCTTTAACACACACATAAATGCATGAGGTCCCTCAAATCCTCAGCCACTGCTGAGACACACATCCTATCTGAATGTGTGCTTAAGGTCCAATCATAACCTGCGGTGGTATACGTGTGTATGTGTGCATGTGTGTGTTCATTAGAGAGGACATTTTCAGTAAATGTCACTTATATATCAGTCTTATCTCTAAGCTAGCGCTTGCCATTATCAATGTAGTGCCCTCAGGTACCAGCACCACACAGATATTGGCCACACCGGCTGTGAATTTCTGCCTCCACATGCCATCACTCCGAGCATTTGTATGCATGTGTGCGTGCTTTGCGTGTGATGTGGTGAAGGGCAGTATTAAGTTGAGCCCGGGCAGAGTGTCATTGAGCTCATTCAGATTCTTTGCAGCATTCGTGTAACCATGACGCTCCTCCAGCCAATGAGGGAGCCAAGGGAGGGAGGACGGGGTTGCTATGGTTACCTTGACAGGGAGAGCAAGGAAGGTGGTGCTGTGCCTCGCCTTTCAGGGATGTTGTGGGTCTGTGTTTGAAGTGCGGGTATATGTGTGTGTTCACACTCGCGCGCGCGTGTGTGTGTGTGTGCAGTTTTGAGAAATGATTTGGAAGGCCTTGATGGGATGTGTTCTTCAATAAAAAATAAGTGACACAGAACAACAAGCAGTCACAAATACTGGACATGTAGCCACAGTCTACAGACATTAGTTTTGCTCAGATTTAATATACCGTATTTCATTTGTTTATTCAATGGGGACAATATTATGGGACAATATTATGTATATTGCACCAAATATATCTAAAATTCTCAGATGTATACCTTCAGCAGGGGCTTGTCGGCCACGCACAATATGAAGCTATGTAAAATTAACCACAGTAAAATGTAAATGTACATTACAGTTACAGTAGAGCCAGGAGATATTGACAGAACTGAACAACACAAGTGAATTCAAGTGATAACCTATCTATCAAGGGATGATGGCAGATGCTCCCAGGATTTGCTGCTCTTGAGAACAGAGAAAAACAACATCCAAGCTACACCACAACAACCAAAATCCCTGGGAACATCCAGCCCCACACCACTGAAATCAAAGCAGCACCTAACTCTAATCACAAGACAATATGCATCTGGTGTGTCAGTAAACACATAATTAAAGATTAAGGACGTATGAAATAGCTTTTCCTGTTATGCTGATTATAGTCAATGCAGGTAACATGTTTTTTTAATTATTTTTTTAATTGTAATGACAATATAGTTTTATTGCACAGAGGCATAATCTACTGTAAATCAGGTTGAGACCACACAGACGATACTTGTTAGTAGGATAAGATATAATACCAGAATGTTTTTAGGTATAGATAGAAGTTAGAAAAATGAAATAATAAAATTATCTTGTAACATATTCATTAGTTTCAATAATACCACAAGAACCACACACGTAAAAACTTAATGAAATTAAAAAAAAAAAAACAGACTGACCACAGATCAGTGTCACATTAAAGCCCTTTTTCACAGCAGACACTTTGAGTCGTCACAGCAGGAAAAGCATAGATGTAATTGATAACACTGAAAACAATTTGCATTCAGTGTACGTGAGCTAGTTTCAGGGTCGTGCTATTTTGCATGCTGGCTCGGTGTCACAGCTTATTGGGACACTTAGTGGAACTGAGCCATTGTTATCGAAATTTGTTTCACCTGTTTCTTCCTGATATGATGAGAAACCAAAATGCCTGCTGTGAAAACGGTCTGAAGTGTGATAGCAGCACATGGTGCAAGGTGAGGCAGAACCACAAGCTCATATTTTCTTGAAGCACTTTTTTTTCTGTATTTTTTTCCTTGCAGTGTGTGCTGTCTTGGAATTTGATGGGAATATGAAGAGCACATGCCCCATCAAATCCCACGCCTCCCTGCACCACAGATGAGAAGCTTCTGCTGTTTCCCTATTATGAAGAACTTTCAGACATTCAGGTTATAGAGTATCGAGACTTAATAAGTCAGCGGCAACTTGATTGCTTTTTGGTCTTACAGATGTTTCGTCATCCAAGAGGCTTCATCAGTTCTACTCATTAAACAAGCCAGGAAGCAAAGCAACAGTACTAAAAAGATCTGGGACAGATCAGTGGCTTCAATCTCATTGGAATTAATGACATGTTTCCTATTTCAGTACAGTGACGGTGAATGTATGCATCAAATTTGCAACTTCTGAGAATAATTAGGCATTGCCATCTTTGAATAATCTCAGCAGCACTAAATGCCTGTTGAAATTGCCAGGCAATTACTCTCCTTCCAGAATTATGTCTAAAATTGTTAACTGCAAAACAGTAATTATCAAGTCAGTTCACTTGCAACAGTGGACATGCACTTATGAAAAATCTTCTGAGATGCTATTGTTTTTCTATAGTTTGGATAATTAGTCTATATGACAAGGGTACAGATACAGTTTTAGTTGAACACAGCTTGTGCTTGTACAATTTAGGCCTCTATATTTTAAAGACAGCCTCGCAAATAATTGCAGTATTCAAGTATTTCATGGGCAGGGGAGACCGTTATCATTATATCAAACATCTTTGTACAAATGTTTGTGTGTTTTTGTGTCCAGCCTACGGCCGTGCCCCTATCCCCATGGCAGTGGTGCGCAGGGAGCTGTCCTGTGAGTCCTACCCCATTGAGCTGCGCTGCCCGGGCACAGATGTCATCATGATCGAGAGCGCCAACTACGGCCGCACCGATGACAAGATCTGTGACTCGGACCCTGCGCAGATGGAGAACACACGGTGCTACCTGCCTGATGCGTACAAGATCATGTCACTCAGGTCAGTGAGTATATGTGTTTGAATAAATGAATGAGTGATGTGGAAAGTACAGATGCATGTGAGGTGAAGCCCATGTGCCTGATGCCTCTATAGAGCTGTTGTGTAGAAAGTTTACCTCTTATAGTCTCACATTTTCAGAGGACTGTAGAACCACAATGAAAATAATTAATTCTCTGTGTTGGTTTGTTAATTCAGTTTGTCCCATGAAACAGGAACACTTTTGAATTGCCTCTTATTTGTACAGTAGAGGAGACAGATGTTTCTCAGTTGCAGAGACCCTATAGCAACAGTAGGTGTGCAGTGTCAACTGTTCATTTAGTATTCCTCCTGGTGAAGTATCAATGTCAAGCTCAGCATTGCTCACGCGTTAACCCACTTTCACAAAGTTGACAGCAAACAACCACAACATAAAATGACACAACAGTGCAGCAAACCTGTCAGACTTGGTGTGATGAAAAAAAAGCAGGTGATGGAAAATCTATGGAAACTAATGTAACCTGTGACAACCACCCTACGCACTTCTTCTGCTCTCAGTTTCTGTACAGTAAATGCAGTACAATGCCATACAACTGCAGAACCTTATCAAACAATGGACATTACTCAGGTAACACTTCCTCACAATTGAAGCCAAGAAGAATGTTTCAGAAGTATTAGCATTTTATCACTGGACAGAATTTATAATGTCCACTTAGTTTTTATTTTTAGTAAAAGTATAACAATCCCTGAAATATTCACTGCAGTGAGATGCTAGGTAGGGACATTAAGCCATGGATTTTCCATATTAAACCTGAGACTTGATATATGTGGGTAAGATATCATTATTTTTACTCTCACCCACATTAGGGAGTGAGATAGTCCCGGGGGCCTAAACTGGAAAATTATGAGCTTGATAAACATCTATACATATATATGATATATACATGTGGCGGTGCTCTGATTAGGATTGCTTTGGCCTGGCTCAGTCCCTCCACTTGCTCAGGCAGCTGCAGCTTGTGTGGCCACTCTCCTACAGGCCTTGCTATCCATAATTTATACACATACACACACAGACACACTCAGCATGTGCCACACACCGCATACACTGCCCAGGGGCTACACCAGACTTTAAGCTCCAATTAGCAGAGCCAGAGGCCAAACTTAATCTTGAGGGATCCTCTGTGGAGGTGACTCAGACTGGAAACAACTGTTTATCACTTATATATTTTCTGTGTGTGTGTGTGTGTGTGTGTGTGTGTGTGTGTGTGTGTGTGTGTGTGTGTGTTACAAAAGGCTGTGAGTAAGCCTTTGTATGTGTCTGCACACATAATACTGTATGTGCACCGACATGAACAAAGCTCAGCTCAGATAGGCTCGTGCACACTGCCAGTGTGTTTTAAAAGCACCAGTGATTTCACATAAATTCGCACAGTGAATCCTTGAGTGTGTGCTCATGCACATGTCTAATGTGTACGTTTGTGTGCTTGTTAATGTGCGTTGAAGGCTTTACTGGGGCTTTTGCACAAATTGGAGTGGGTTTGTGTGCATCTAGCTCTTCCCCATACTCACACACCCTTCTTCTTGAGTCTGTTTCAGCCTGTCTGGTTTCCAGTCTCTCATTCCCTCTACGTCTGTATCGTCTCTGGCTTTCAAGCCCAGCTCAACTGGCTGATAAAATCAGAGCATGTTCCGCCTGCCCAGTGTTTCCTCAGTATCACATTCTCTCTTTGTTTTCCTCTCTACCACTCTCCAAGGCCAGGGAGTGTGTGTGTGTGTGTAGGTGTGCATATGTTTGTGTGTGTGTGCAGTGCATGTGTGTGTGTATGTGTGCCCATACCACATAATTGGTCTTGATATCAAAGCCTCATATCTCCAGAGGGTCTCACAAGGCTTCTCAGGCAACCTAGAGAGGACCTGATATCGCTGCATTTCCCAGATTATCTCCCCATTGGGATACACTGGGTTGAAGGGGAAACGAAGCCGTGGCCATGAAAGTTACGCTTAATCTGTTTTAGCGATATACTGGCCTCAGTTCAATGACTCACTCCGTTTTATCGGGTTTTGAAGTGAAGCACTTCGATTTCAAAATGGCTACTGAGCATTCTTTGTTTTAACTTCCATTTTCCATTTTAGGTTTTACTTTAATTTTTTGATTAAGAAAATGCACAAATGATTCCAGTTTTCATTGCTTTATTAGGCTCACCCTAATGGCACAAGTCTCCTCCACTGTGTTCCACATACTGTTTTCCTAAAAATCAGGTTTCATTGTGTGTGTGTGTATGTGTGTGTGTGTGTGTATGTGTGTGTATGTGTGTGTGTGTGTGTGTGTGTGTGTGTGTGTTTTTTTTTTTTTTTTTTAAGCAGCCGTGTCGGCTGCAGCTAGGGTGTGGTAAGGTTGGGTGTACATTAAAGTGCCACTGGGGAGAGTTATATCAGGACAACAGAAGCATTCGAAGGTTTGGGTCATTCAACTCTGCACGGGGAGAGAGCTGCAAGTCAAAATGGTGGAATGCCTGCAAGTTATAGTGATCTACCGACATAAAAGTGACTTGATGGCTTCTACGGAGATGCTCCTCAATGCACTCCTTGTCCCTTACTGATACTTGAGTGCTTCATGGACCGAGTACCTTTCAGTGCACTCTCTCTGATTCTCTCTCTCTCAGTGTCACTCGCACATGCATTCAGCCACTTGAGGCTGCAAGTGAGGACACTCTGAAGAATTGTGTAGGCAGTGCACACAGGCACACAAACTCTGTTTTGCTACCCCTGCCACAGCTACCATGTTAGAAAATTACTTCTGGACTTCAAACAGACTTTCCCCCGACACCTCTATACTGCCTCTCCCACCTTGTCACCTTGTTTGCCCTTCTGCCTTTCTTTCTCTCCCCTCTCTGCCTCTCTATTGCTCTCCCCCTTTTTTCCCTTTCCCTTCTCATCCCCCTTGAAGAAGTCCCTCAACACAAAGGGAAACCACTTTGACAAGAAAGACAAGGGTAGGGAGTTGTTCCTCTTTCTCGCTCCTTCTCTCCCCTTCCCTCGCTTTTGGAAGTGTTAAATAACAACATGCTTTATTTATTACTCTTCTATCTGTCTCTCTCCTGATATCTCCAGTTTTTGTCACTCTATTTCCATTTTTTTTCCTACCTCTTTTCATTCCTCAAATTGCCTCTCACTCCCTACTTCTCACCCTCACTGTCACTTTTCTTTCTCCCTCACCATCTGTTTTAGTTTTCATCATGCTTTCCTGTTTTTTCATTCATTCTTTTTTCTTCCCCTCACTCCGGGGAAAGGTGGGGTTAAGTCTTAAAGGCAGGGGCTTATGTTGTGCAAAATGTTGCCTGTATTTTACAGTATATATTCTATATTTAGCCCCCCAGCCCTTGACCAAATACACCAGTGCTAAAGACTATAGAGTAATTCCCAGCCTTCAATGGCCCCAGGGATCCTAGGTGCACGATCTTTGTAAACACACAACTACACACCAGCCCTGTGTGCACACACACCAATGAATACACATGCATGCACGCATGCATGAACATGCGTGCTTGCTCATGCATGCTGTGCTCACACACTCACACACTCTCTTGCCCATACAAAGAAACACACACTCAGAGAGAAATTGAGAGAGTTGCTCATCAGTTCCCGGGCTCGGTCAACTTCTTTTGGCAGCCTGTCTCTTTAGAACTGAGTCTCAGCCTTCAAAGCACCAGGCTAGTGTACCAGTGTGTGCAAGCGCATTTGTGTGTGTATATGCCTGTGTGTGCACGTGTGTCAATGCTTACATCTATAGTTGTATGCTTTTGTATGTGTGTTAGCAAGTGTGCACCCGCATGTTTGAACCATTCACACGGGAGACTGTAAAGAAACCTCTGAAGTTCTTTTCCTTTGACTCTGAATTATAGAAAACCACTTGAATCATAGACTGCAATCTAGTGCTATAGCTATGTGCTACAGTCGAGGACTGTGTAACCAGTGAACTATGCCACAAAGTCTGGCACTTTTTTTTTTCAGGCATACCTGCACTTCATCTGTCTCCTCCATTTGAGTCTAATCCATCTCTGTAAACACAGAAGGAAAAGAAGAGAGAGGCAGGACACATAATGACAGAGACACAGATAAATAAATGCTCTAACCTTACATAAATCTTACATTTTTTTTATCATTATTCCAGCCCAGTGACTCTAAATATAGAGACAATATTATCTACTAAATTGAAGTTTTGCAGTGAGGCAACTGAGGCTGTGTCTACTGTGTGTTCTGTGTGTGTGTGATGTCCTGTAGAGGTGGATTCACCAGGATATTAACAATTATATCTTGTTATTATATCTATCTCTGACTTTTTCTGTCTCTATCTGTTCACTTGTCTTCTCCCTCCATTAACTATCCTGCTTCCCACTGAATGAGGTCATATCTGGAAATGTCCTACTTAATGTGTGTGTGTATGTGTGTATGTGTGTATGCGTGCGTGCGTGCGTGTGTGCTGCCACCCTCATATAGTCACCACGGTTACAGGAGATGCCCTGCGGCACCCTAGGGGCCCAACTGTCACCCTTGCTCAGTGCGGTAATTAGGGCCCACACACATGCATGCATATGTACACACACACACACACACTCTCCATATATATATGGAGAGAGAAGATACACTTATAAATGGACAGATTCTGGCATACAGTCATTCCTGAAACACATATTTAGAAGCTTTCCTTCTGATATATGACAGCAATGAACACAAATGTTCATCATATGATATTGTTGTGCTTTCAACATTGCCGCATTCTCCTCCATCCACCCACTCACACACCAATATACATTCACCCTGAGTGACAACTGTTGTTCTTCCAAAGCCTCTGTGTTTCCACTTGTCAAAGTCTCCACTGTCTGACCCTTTTCTCCTGTCGCCACAGCTCAGCTAACCTTAGTTATCATGCTTCACCGAGCACCTAAGCTACATGGCTGCCTGAGAACGGGTTGAGAATGGTCTAGACACCACACACCCTCTCTATTGCTTTCTCTCTCTCCCACACACACACACACACACACAAAGTCTGACATATCCAGAGACTAACATGTGAGTCAGTGCCTCAGACACACTGGCATGTAGACAGTGACTGACTTCCTGACTAACTTAATACTTTGACATTGACATTGAAGTGCAAAACCAGACCAGGACACAAGAGTCAGCCCTCCCCCTCCTCTTCCTCTTCCTCCTCCTCCTCCTCCTCCTCCTGCGTATGCACATACATGCGTACACACAACAGCATGCATTTTTTTGTGCACCGTGAGGTGAGGTTGACTAAATCCCACGAGACAGCATCTCGGTTTGGCGTGGCTTCGTCGTCTTGACGGCGATGGTGTCTTACACGCTCCTCTGCTTTTCACCGACCAGGAGAGACAGCCCAGCTGTCTGAAATGCTACTCGTCTTTTAGCTTTTATGAGGATTTGGAGTTTGTGCAAGCAGGTGGTCTTGGATTAAACTGTGGAGAAAGAGGTGTCACATAGAGAAATGCACACACAGATGTAAGGCAGAGAGAAACACAGGGATACCAGCAGAGGAATGTTGCTAGGTGGAATCAGGAGGAAGACTCCCTGAGTGTGTCCTGGAATCGGACGACGTGGAAGTTGCCATGGTAACCAGTGGAAGAGGAAAGGGGAGGAGAGGAGAGGAGAGATGGCGGAGCTCAAAAACTGTACTTGGCTGTCAGCCTGCTTGCGAGATAGAGGGCATAAAGTGCTTGTGTACATTATGTGTGTGCCACTGTGTACGATAAGATATACAATATTATTAAGCTCATTGTTACTTGTTAAACAGTTTATAATCCCCCCCAAAAATATAGAAAAAAACTACAGAACAAAAGGTCTTTTTTAAAGGCTGAATTAACAAGCATCACATATCTAAGTTTCATCCAGTTAGGATTTACACTCATTTCATATTAACCTAAAAAAAAAAAAAACATCTCTAGCAGTCATATACAAGTTGGATTATTCACAACTTTCTCAATGTATTTCACATTCAATGCATTTTTTTCATATCATCAAAACTATCACAGGCATTATATAGGGTGAAGAAATGTATGCACTGTTTTCCATTTGCATGCAGCTGATCCTCTGTATGCACAGATCATGCTTGCAACCATCTTGATTTTTTTAAAAAACATCTTTTATATGTTCACCAAAATGTGCTGGAGCGAGCGGGAGATTTTATTGACTTGATTGCAATTTGTTGGCTTAGAGACAGAAACTAATTTTTATTAACTGTTCAAGTACACTTGACATGAGTGGGCCTAGATCATCTTGCTATGAGTTTTCTACCGCTTTCAGGCAACAATTCATATTCCCCAAGTGTGTGCATGAGAATGTCAGGTATACGGTTCGTTTGACAGAAGCTACATAGTGGACACACAGCATATACATGACATGCTCAGAAAGAATGGGAGAAAAATGGGGGAGAGTGACATCCTCCAGCCAAATATTAATAATGCAACACATTTCAAAGCTTTTTCCCAGTAGGGAAAACAACATTATTTTACCTGTGGCTTGTCTGACAGGCTGTTCGAGAGCTGACAGACACGCAGGGACCGCCAAGAAGTGTATTAGTGTTTGCGTGTGTGTGTGTTTGTGTGTGGGAGAAAGAGCAAGAGAGGACAGATCTGTCATTTCTTACTTTAAGTGTGGTACGGTGGTGCTGGCACAGGATGTGATGCATCTGCTTCACTATACCCCATGGTAGACATATACACAGATTTACTCACACACAGACACACACACACACGCAGACACCTGTCTGTCTTGCTCCTCTTCTCTTACCCCTGTCAATCACAATCCCTGCATCATTCTTCAATTACTTACTACATCCCAGTTCCTCTGCACCCCTCTCCTCACTTTCCTCCGCTTTTTATTCTTCCCGTTCGACATCCATTCCCATCACTCCATTTGTCCATCTCCAAACAACCTACTGTATATGTGTGTATAACCACATCAGGGAGCTAATAAATCTGAAACGAGGCCAGTAGCGGGAGAATCTCATATGTGGTGTGTGTGTGTGTGTGTGTCTGTGAGAGAGAGAGAGAAAGAGCGAGAGAGATAGAGAGAGAGTGTATGGCCAGCCTAACAGCTTTTTATCCTGTAGCGAGATACAGTAACTACGCTCCTGTCTGCTGTCAAATGGGTTTCCTGAACTCCCGCAGGACATAAAGAGCCCTGTGAAAATCATCTCTTCCCCTTTCCTTTTGTTATTTTCACAAACTGTCTTTTATTTTATGTTTTTCCAACTGCTCAACTCCCTCTGCTTAATTTTTCCCAGTTTGGGGATTTCAATTTAATTTCTTTTCAGAATGTGTTACCAGCTTATAAAATCTATCACTTTTTTCCTTACCAGGGGAAATATTTTTAAGCTTACGGAAGGAGCATTTTTACAATACTAGATTCAATCTATTTTTATGGATAATTTGGATGACTGATATAATGTAATTTATAGTGGTATTATCTAGCAATAATTCTTGTCAAGTTGTGTTTACTGTGATTGTTTGTGGAACTATATGCTTCGTAAACATATTTTTTTTATTTCCTATTGAACTGCAGCAAAATGAAATAACAGTAAACAGTGGAGGAAACATGGGATTTACAAAGAAGTAATTCTAAAGGTCACTACATTTTAGACACCACTGAAAGTGAACAAAACATATTCTTGATTAAACATAAGACCAACACATTTATGTGATACATAAATATAATATAACTATGCAGTTTTACATCTCCTGCAACTCCTTTACCTTCCACTGGTTGTGTTTTTGTTTCAGATAATTTCTGTGTGTGTTGAGCTAGCCCAACCATCCCCACCATCTCCTCCACAGTCTGCCTTATTCTGGGTTTATGTGTGAGTCCAACTGTCAAAAGCAGAAAATGTTTTTTCCAGTCTGTTTTCTGCAAGTTACCTCACAGTGTGGGTGAACAAGCCGAGAAAAATAAGATGGTGACATTATGCGCACCATGAGTCCATATTGCATGTTCCGACCATTGCACAACTCTCAGAAGGAGCTCCACCAAGAGATTTCTCAATATTCTGAACCATCAATGTTCCTGCTGGTGTGAAAAGAGAAGCCAAAAAACTGCTCAGTAATGCAGTTATGAAAGCTGTTGCAAAGTAGTGGAGGGATAGTAAGCTCTCTCCTTGAAAATGTAAAAATAAAAATGTAAAAACTAAGAAAAAGTAAAGAAAACATCTTAGCTGTGTCCAAAATCAATTCACTACTTCCTACACAGTAAAACAGACACTTAGTACTTTACTCTGTAGTAGTTGTGAAGTAAATTGAAACATTTGACACTGATAAATCATTGTCATTTAGCATCATCACTGCAGGAGTGCTTAAATGGTCAGATTGTTGCTATCGTCTTTCGGCAGACCAAAGTGAACCTGGAACTTCCCAGTTCTGTTCCAAAAGTAAGGCAACCTCATCCAAAATCCCCTGATATTTGTAACAGCACTAATAACTAAAAACCTTCTTGTCTTGTCTTGGAACAAAGCCTTTGTCAATGGTAATTTTTTTGGAAAAACCCAGGAAGAGGCTGCATTTTTAAGACAGGTTCAGGAAATGCTGAAAGCGAGATTGCACTGAGTTAACATAATGACTGCAAATTACCGAATTACTCATGACTCTTGAAGACCTGAGGCATAATAGGGAATATTTGGAGTTGACAAAATATTGTCAATTTGTCATCTCAAGGTCTACTTACTAGCTTTTTCTGGAGCTTTAGGACACATCTCACGGTCTTCATCAGCAAGTGGAATTTCTTCAGTTGTCACATGGTTGGTTCAGTTGTTGTCAAATTACCTGAGGAAAATATTATTTGATCTTTATCAAACTTTGTATTTCCATTCAGCTCAATAATGAACATTATACTGGTTGTAGCTTCAATTTTTGGGCATGTTGGTCATTAACTGTGGAGTTAGTGGTTCAATCCTTGACACCTCCTGTCCACATGTGAAAGTGTCTTTGAGCAACATATTAAATTGTTCTAATGTGTGGGTGTACTTTTTTTTTTTTTTTTGCAGTTTTGCATATTATACAGCGGCAGTTTGATATAAATCAATATTGAAGTTACAGCTGAACACTAATTATACACACAGTTATACATAATTTAAATGTATGTTAATATATTGTACTGCCAGTGCTGTATAAGCTCTGTATGTGGATAAAGTTCTAGTTCTGCTCAGGAGTGTTTGTGTGGCAGCACAGTCTACTGTGTGTGTATGTGTTTGTGTGTGTGTTTGTAGGATACAGACACAATTCCAGGAAGTATGTATGTGTTAAGCATGTTCACAGAGCGTCATAGATGACACAGACAGCGTTGTGGAATGGTTCGACTGTATTTGAATGTTGATTCCAGAGGACTGTGCCGAGGCTTTGTGCGTCACTCACTCTCAGACACCTCTTTCAACTTGTGAGGATTAGTTCCCAGCTCTCACTTGCTCTGTAATTATATAGTTCTTAAACACATCTGCACTCGAGCACATACACACATGCAGGCGGACGCACACACACGCATGCACACACACACACAGACTGACAAATATTTATTCCGTTTTACATCTGCCTCACAGACACATGCATGTGCTAGCACATACCCACACACACACACACACACACACACTTCATCAACCAGCGTCAGCCTCATCAAATCATCAGTCAGTCAGTTATGTTTATATGAGGGATAGAGATGGAGAGACAGAGACGGAGAGAAGGGAGGTCTGCCAAACAAAGTGAAAAACATCAGAGACAATAACAACAGCAGCAGCACCCACTGCAGCATCGCAGCTTTCTCTTTCCCTGCCTGCCACAGCTCGGCTTTGTTAGTGAATAGTTTGTTTGTGTGTTTGCGTTTGTGTGTGTGTGAGAGAGAGTTGCACATTGAAGGGAAGAAAGCCAGCAGGCAAGGCGGTATCCAGGCCACTGCCTTGTTTTGATGTGGCCATGCTAATTAAAAAAAAAGGAGCTTTTCTGCCAACACTAAGAACACGCAAGAAAACCATAGAGCCATTTTTGGTGTTTGAAAGTATGAAAAAAGAGCAGTAGGTTACAAAGGTGTGTTTATGTGTGTGTGTGTGGGTGTGTGTGTGTGTGTGTGGGTGGGGGGGCATATGTGCATGTTCTGCATCTACATTCATCGTGGGTCAGAATGCAGAGAGGATGTGGATTGGGAATTTTTGCTGATGTTTTTATGTTTCGTTAGGCTGCTGGATAAACACATTGGCAGAGAGGGAACGAGGGTAACAGAGAGAGAGAGAGAGAGAGAGAGAGAGAGAGGGAGCTGGAGGTACTGGGGACATAAGGGAGTCTTTTTTGGATCTGACTCAGACTACTGGCTCAGACAGAATGGTGACGTCAGCACAGGCTTTACTAAGGATGGAGGGATCGAGGGAGAAACAGAGGGAGGCTAGAGATGACGCCCTGAGGGAGGCAGGGATGAGGAAGATATTAAGGAAGGAGAGAAGGCAGACAGAGGGAGAGAGAAGCCAGCAATAAGAGGCCTACCACATATATCTGGGTGTGACTTTAGAAACTGCAGCTAAGTGGGTTTAAGATAGATAAACAGACAGAAAAAAAAACAGACAGTGGGAATGAGAGACAAAGAAAGAGGAACGGAGGGGAATAATTCCTTGGTTGGAGGGATGAAGACAAAGGCTGGAGAAAGAAATTGGTTTATTATCTTGGCTTAGAGAGTATGGGGAGAAGAAAAAGAAAGGTAGCACAGACAGAAATAGACAGAGAAAGAAGGAGTGATAGCAAAGAGATAGAGCGCGCAAGAGATTATGTCAAATCTTTGCACTATACCCTCTATTTAAAATACCAGTTAATAACCTTCAGCGTTTTATGACTCAGCCGTGAAAGCCCAGAGAACAGAGGCTTTTTTTGCAGTATCATAAAGCAGAAATAAACACACACACACACACACACACACACACACACACACACACACTCACACACAGCTTGTGCAAAAACAAAATTTTCTCCCCTTTGCTCTCTCAAATACATTTGCATCTTTTCTTTCTTCTATACCACCTGTACCCTGCACTGGGGCTTTTTTAATGTATTATATTTCAGTTATTTATGCATTCTGTTGACTTTGTACAGTGACTTTTTGATTACATTTAGTTTCTCTGCCCAAATCACTAGTATTTTTGGTGTCAGTTGGATATATCCTCTTCTTTTACAGATGAGCTATTTCTATATTTCTTCTTTATAAAACCCCTGGCGTTTCCTGGCATTACCAGAGTTCAGGGTTCTTATCCTCAAAGTTTGTGCGTGGAAATAATTAATCCTACCCTTGAGCCTGTGGCAGTACATTAGAGACCAAAGTTCTGAGCGAAACAGGTAGCAGGTCTAATCGCTTGTCTTCATCTCCCAGTGTGATGGCAATGACATCATAACTGGTGGGAGGTTTTTAGCGCTTAGCAAACATGTGAGGTCATTAAAAATGAGGCTCCCCATTCTGATTCACCACTGTGGGCCAGCCAGTCGTGTCCATCCATCGGTGGCTGTTGTGAGCAAAGTTGTGGCGCTGTGTCAGTTTTGTGTCCCCTCCACCCCCAAACCCCAAGTCCACAACTTGCACTGATGACAGGTGACCGATGATGAAGGCACCGGGGCAAGAAATTAAAAAGCACAGAGGCGAGAAAAAAGGGGAGGGGGGAGAGGAGAGAAGACTGGCGGGTATTGTTATTAGAATATGACAGACATTGCAACACATAGAGTTTTAAACCTTTTAAACTCCAGTAACCCCTCACTTGACCACAGACCCACTGGCCAGCAAGAGACAACAATATATGTCACAGTAGGTAGTTCTCTGTAGCCTGCATTAGTTCTGTGTGTTATATCTGAATATTGAATAAAAATTAAATTAGCCCTCATGCATATTTCATTATGCAAATTGTCGAATGTGATACTGTAGGAAAAGACTTGAGGGGTTTGGCATGCTCATTAAAAATATCTCAATGGGAGAATCTGAATGTTTTTAATGTAAATGTCGCCTGTTTGACAGGTGTGCAGAGAGGGAAAGAGGGAGAGACAGAACAGTTGTACTAATTGAAAGGAGATACTCAGATGAGAGGAGAAATGGCTCATCAGCCTTTCTTAAAATAAGCCTTTTCTCCTCATGCGTCCTTTGTCCCTATTCTTGCACATAATATATTCTTCATTCACTTTATTTCAATAATTTACTCAAACCAGGAAATGCCATTGAGATAAAGTGGCGGGATAGCATTTTATGTTACATCTATCTATCATGATGATATATGGGCTCCAACTGTCCCCTAACAAATCATCTTTGGTTGTGAAGTCTTAGCATGGTTAATTAGAAACACTTACACATAAATGTCATGTGTGTATTTTTGTGCATTTTTATAACCACAGGCACACGCATGCAAACACAAACCCTGAGAGACATATAGTGCATGTACATAATGTGGTTCCTTACATAACCTGTGTTAATAACAGTGAGAAATACTTACTCTTAGTGTGTCAGAGGAGAGGGCCCCTCTGATTAGAATTAATTATGTGGAGTCTGGGGCAAAACACTCTTAAAGCCTTAGGTTGTTGTACACACATACACACACACACACACACACACACACAAACACACACGTACACATGCACAGTACAAGTGTCCTTGCACAACAGCTCTTCAGTAGCCATTGTGGATCACCTCGTGTACAGCTGAACTCAATGATTCTATTAGTGTAACGTTCACTCCAGGTGTACCAGTAAGGACATATTGTCTGCTCTCTTGTCAGTCTAAAGGGTCCTTAAGCAAAAATGACTCTTGAGTGTTATGGTGAATGCAGTGAATTATATGAGTGGATATAATGCAACTCAATATGTATGTTTGGTTCTGTGTGCTGCATCATGGAGTGCTTTGGACTTCAAAAACATATACATGAAGCAGGTGTTTGAGAGCATATATTTTGTGTTTGGATGTGTCCGACTAACGTATCTGCCTCATTTTACCCATCTTGTCCCTGCAGATGCAACAATCGTACCCAGTGTGCGGTGGTGGCTGGGCCTGACGTCTTCCCTGACCCCTGCCCGGGCACATACAAATACCTGGAAGTCCAGTATGAGTGTGTCCCTTACAGTAAGTACTCTTCTCGTCTAGGTTCAAGTTGATCTCTCATCTATGTAATGACACTACCACTAGCCATTAAAGTACGCTGTGTCTTATCTTTGTAACATTATTCATTCACATATATATTAGTGATTGTGCCTAAAATACTGACTTTAAGTCTTTAAAATCATCTAATTTTAAGATCTTCATGCATATTTGTATCTTTAACTTAGATTATGAAAGGCCTGCAGTTTTTTTAAATTGACTTATCAACAACAACATGCAGTTTTAATCAAAAATGAACATCAGTAATTTGAGTGCCAGAGTAAGATCATACGGGAAGCTAAGATGACACAGCTCTCTGGGAAAGTCAGAGGGAGGAAGGATGAGAAAGAAGGATGGGCTCAAACGATGACAGATGGTGATATGACCTTTGACCATGTGATAACAGACTGGGAGGTCATATTTACTGAACTGAAACATTCTTGGGAGGTGGTTGTAACCCAAAAACTGTGAAACCCCGCCCTTTTTTTTTTCCTTTTTCCCTTTTTTTTCCTTTTTTTTCCTACTATCATTGTTTTCCCCCAAAATCTAGGTTATGGCTCACTGCATAATAAATACATCAGGGTTCAGGTTGGAGCCGTGGATTAAAGAAATCTATTTGTCCTTGATGTTTATTTCACACCAGAGGCTTTGTCCAAAGGCAAAGCTAAAAAGCAGTTGTTGTGTCTGTTTCATGAAGAAAGCTAAATCTCAAGTGATTTGCTTAGTGCTTCCTTTCCCTCTCACTAGTTACTTTATTATCATAAGAGGCATTCAAAATTATTTTGTTCACATGGCAATTACGTTTATTTACAGCGAAAAAAGCCAATTTAATCTTGTCTGTCAGTCTTACTTTTGCCAAAAATAGTTGAAAAAGTGGACTTGTTTTGAAGACATTTGAAGTGAAATGAGTAACTGGAGTATTTGTCAGAATCAGAATTTGTTTTATGTGTATTATGGAAACTTTTAAATTAGAATATTCAACTTTTTTTGACAACTTTTTCATCTTCCTACAATAAGAAATGTGTGCCAGATAGGAGCTCTGCCACTAATTTGACTGACTGGAACAAATATTTTGAACTTTATGCATATTTCCTCCTTGTGCATACGTCGCTGAGTGTGCAGCCTTGGCACCACGGTCCATTCAGACAGCCAAGGTGATCTCCCTCACTGAAGCATTCAATTATGTCTGGCTAAACGGCTCTTGCCTGGCGTCTAGAATGACCAGCAGATTAAATAATAAGACTATCAGAGCCCTCTCTGGAGCAGATGGAAACACAACCTGATACCTGCTTAATGCCCCACCAGGCGCGTGCGCACACACTCACACACCACACACACTCACACAGAGGCATCAAAACAGAGCGTTGGTCAGTGTTTTCACTCTTCCATTCATTTGAAACTCTGCATGTTCTGTGTTTATCTTTGATATAACTGTGTGAAAATACAGCACCACTCATTTCATGTATTCATCGCTACAACAGTACAGAGAACAAACAGTAGCTCAGGAAAAAGGAGTGCACAGGGAGATGAGTTGCGTGGTGATCTGATAAACAATGGGTCCGTCAGGGTAACGTTTCGCCCCGCAAAAATAGACAGCATCTGAAACCAAAGTCATTAGAGAGCTCAGCTAACAGAGGGAGGGACATAAAGAGAGAGAGAGATATGAAGCATTGGAGAAAAAAAAGGGAGTGAGAGAGCCTTTGACAGTATATTAGCAGTCTCTATGTACTGACTAAGTGTTCAGGCTGGATCAGGTAGCACTCTGATACACCACCTGGCTCCTGTGGGTGTGTTTAGCCTTGAGAAATGTTGCACAACGTTGCAGAGAAAAAAATATGTTGTGTAAAGGTGAAACAAGCCCTTGGATACCATGACTCCACACTTTATGCAGCTGGACCCTTCATAGAACCCTCATATCACATCTTTCAAATATTTATGAGATCAATTTTCTTTGAAAGGTGTAATAATGTCTGAACCTTAGAACAAGATACTCCTGTTCGCTGACATTCAGGCCAGAGATCCAGCCGTCTACGATCAAGCTGACGTGCTTGACATGGCAAATCAATGCTGTCAGCAGTGAAAGATACATTTTGTAAGACATAAAGCGGTGAAATATCTCCAAAATGTTGCCATAAATCAAGACGGATCAATGAAAAGAGGCTTGTTTTCTGAAATATATGACAGTGTACTCAAACTGTCGCATTCCTAAAACACTTGCAAGCCTCACAACAACTAACAAATCATCGTATTTACATTCAAAGGCTGGGTTGGTTTCAGTGTACTCAAATGACTGTAACATCAAGGGACATCCATAACCCAAGGATGTCTCCCTTGACATGAAGCGCGCTGGTGGTGATGGTTGTTGAGTGTAAACACCTGACCCCTAGCGATCACTTCTGAGGCCAGCTGTTGCTAATCACAAACTTATTGCAACAAGAGAAAATAAGCTGAGCTCTAAGACGCTGATTCATACTGTAAATGCACCTCTCCTGAACAATGATGTTCAGGCAGAGCTGGTATGTTTCCCACTACATTGATATTGTAAACAAATCTCAAAGTGGGTTGTAGAACAGGTAATTAAATTATGCACGGTTCAGTTTTCAGGGAAATTTTCTCCCTCCACCTCGCTTCCTTTTTTTTTTCTTGAGGATTTTTGGCTTGCACTACCTTCACAACTCTTCATCTCTCCTCCCTGCACTGCAGGTTTTTGGCTGTTTTCCAATGCTAAAATCAAGTGCTCTCTCACTTTTCCCTCTCTGACTCTCTCTGGTATGAGTGTGTGGCAGTCGTGTGCCAAACTAGCCAGCTAGCTATGGCAGTAATTAGCCACCTGTGTATACTTGCTCATAGCACTGCAGGCAGACTATAAATATCCATACATTAGCCCACTACCGAACAAAGCGTTTCTCCAAGGCGGCTCTCATACACGGATACATTTAATCTATACAAATGCGCTATATGCTGCAAAAAAAGATATCTGAAGATATGTATTGTTTCATTCATGTTCTTCCATTAAAAAAAGGCAGGAACACTCAGGATTATACCTATCCGTTCCCTCATCTTCATGCAGTAGACCCTGACTCTCCAACTGACGTTATGAAGCAATTAGCCTACTACCACATTTAGTGTATTAATCAGAAAAGCCAATGATATGTTATGCAATACCCATGCAGTCTATTTTGGACAATAGAACTTGGCTCCGTAGGAAAGCTAATTAAAAGATAAAATCACCTTCTTGTCTGTCCAATTAAAGACTTCTGTCAGATTGGACCCTTGGAATAACTTCATCATGATGACATGAGAAGGTCTGTTTGTGTGTGAGGATGTGTATGTGTATGTGTGGAAACAATTGCTCACAGCTAGGATTCTGTCCTTGTGTGTTTGTGTGTGTGTGTGTGTGTGTGTGTGTGTGTCTGTATGTTCATGTACAGTATATGTCTGTGTGTGTTTGTGTGTACACATATGCAGGCGTTGTTTTGTGTTTCCCAGAGAGAGTGAGGGAAGATGGAAAGCAACCAAAAAGACAGAAGGAGAGAGACGAGAGTGAGGGAGTGAGGGAGTGAGGGAGCGAGAGCGACAGCTGAAACAGAGATAGAGAGAAATAGGTTAGACGAGGCCAGCAGACGAGGAACAGAAAGAATAAATTAACTGATAAAAGACACAGTGTGAGAGGTGGACAGGGTTTGGGTTAGGTTGGGGGGGAGTGGTAGAAATACAGAGGACGTAACAGAGAGGATGAACGAGGGAAGAGGCACAGCATGAAATGACGAAATAGAATGGCAGGTGAGGATGAGAGGACGGAGAGAAAGAAGAGAATAATGGAGAGAGAGAGAGAGAGAGAGAGAGAGAGATGACAACGTCTGTGTCCATAAATGACCTTGGGCTTCAGCCGCCTGAGCTGATTGGAGATCAGAGATAATAGTGGTAAGGCTGCTGTCGCCACTCGTTGTCTGCAGAAACACGCACGCTATTGTGCCCATGCCCCACTCATACACACACATTACACACCCTCATGAACGCACATACTGCCTTTCCTTCTCGACGAATACCTCCTTAATAAACCATACGTTTTCAATAAAAATGCTAATTATCTTTACACCGCAGCACTGTTGTATTAACAGTGCTTCTGTCTGTGTGTGTGTGTGTGTGTGGTATGTGTATGAGAAATAGAAATGGAAAGAAAGAGGGAGAAAGACAGAGAAGGCACACAAGGCACAGTGTCAGGGCTGTTCATGTGATTACAGAAATTTTGAAAATTGAGAAGATACTCACGCAGATATTAATGAATATTTAGATGATTTTCAATGAATGTGAAACAGCATTGCTGTTAGTGTGATTGTTCTGCTATTGTTCCCTAATATTCACTCAAAGCCTTTCTTTGAGGAAGGAATGAATTGGCAAAATTAGTTTTTCTTCTGTAGCTGCTGCACTAACTATTCAGTAGTGCAGTCTAAGTGGTTTTGCAAATGATCAAAGATACAGAACAGATAACATGCCGCACCTCTGCATTCAGTCACGAGCATAAGATTGAGAGAAGATGTTTCCTTGTTGACGTTCTTGTGGAAACAAGGACGTTTTCCAGCAAGCTGTCATCTCCCATATTTTTTCTCTTCTTCCTATGGCCACTCTCAGTGTCTGAATTAGTACAAAAGACCTTTCATCTTTTGCGTCATTGTGCATGCTTGAGCCCAACCTTGACAAAACCTTGAGGTTTCAACAAATGTCTCACCTACCTATTCACTCTGTCAAGTCCTGTGCATTGAAAGATGAATGACTGCGATTTGTGTAAAACTTTCATTTCCAGCCCTTGTCATGGAGATTAAAAACAGATGCTTCAAAAAAAAAAAAAAGATGTGCAATGAGCTCACTAACAGAGGCATCCGTTAATCTAGTGAAACAACGAGCAGCAGTAGAAATTGAATGACATTTGTTTGACATTTTGTGTGCCATTTGGTATACTTGTTGCCGCCACACTTTTTCATTTGAAATCTATTAGTTGCTGGCAACCTTGAACTCATGCATGTTTTTCTTCTGTGTCTGGGAGGTTGTATGAGAGCCTCAGGTGATGTGCAGTCCTTGTTGTTCGGTGTCATTAATCCCCGTCTCCTCAACCGCAATGTGTCTCTTTGTATTGTTTATATCGATATCTGTTGTTCCATCGCACACACATCTCTGTTTAGACACACTATCTGCTCTCTTTCCTAGATTTTCTCACAAGGGAACTGATTCCTTGTGGTGAACCGTTTTATATCTTAACTCGTAACAGCACACTCACACAAACACACGCACGCGCACACGCATATACACACTTGTTTTAGGTTTAACACGATCTCCTTCCAGAGATTGCTTATTTATCGGGAGTTGTGCTAAGCCGCACCAGTTACCATGCATTTTTCATGAGCCTAGGATTTAATGGTTGCTTGTGTGTGTGTGTCCATACATCTCTGTGTGTCACATGTGCTTGTGTATGTCTTGTGGCTGGTGATGAGATTTGGCTTTAATGTGTTAAAGAATTTATGCATGTACTGTGCAATATGTAGTGCTCTTGTGCTATATATAAACATGTGCCATTTGAAAGTCCTTCCAAATGTTTTTCCTTTGAGGACTCTGCTTGTCTCCTCTCCTCTCCTCTCCTCTCCTTTCCTCATTTCTTCTCCCGGGGGACCAGTTCCATTCAGCAGGTCTCTAACGGTCTTGAGACACAAGGGCACTGCCTGCAGGATTAGGTTTCTGCCATGTTCACATTCCACTCAGTCCCCCCAGGGAGCAAGGTGGAATGGAATTCATATGTTTAAGAGGCTCCGAGCAAGTGTGCACTTTTCATTGCGGGGCGTCATGAACAGCTCTCCGTTGAAACTCTTAAGGATAACGCTTTGAATATAATAGACAGGGAACTGGCATTGGCGGTTGAGGCAAACCGGCGCATTCAGTATGCTTCCACCTCCACACGCAGATGCTCGCACACTCATACACAGAGTCACACAGAGTAGGTGACATACACAAAGCATTAGCTCACCCACTGTGCATCAGAAAGGATTTTAATGTGGCAGTTTTGGCTGGTCCACTGAAATGCAATCCCAGTAATCAAATCAATTTTCTGGTTTTCATTGCTCTGTTGCTATTAGCATACATTAAAGAGCTCATTATCTCAGGTCATTTTCTATCGCTGAATTTTGTCCCACACTAGGGATAGGACCACCATGGGTTCTATGAGTATGTGTGTGTTTTTGCAATGTCGTGTCATGGTCTTGTGTGTTGGCTCTCCCTCTCTCTCTCTGCGTCTGCATGGCACTTTTGTGTCTGTTCCCCCATATGTGTGTGTGTGTGTGTGTGTGTGTGTGACATATGTGAGATGCATTACTGTCAGATAGCTTCCCTGTTGCAGCGCAGTCTCCTCAGACGCTTACGTAATGTTATTACCAATCACACATGGAGAGCATCCTGGCACTCTCACAAGGTTAGGATGAAATATGAGAACGATTATGGAGATCTGAGATTGTATTATCATGATTTCCTTATTATTGCATCATTAATCTATTTTTGTCTCTTGTCTCTATCTCTTTCTTTCTCTCTCTCTCTGTCTCTCCTTTTTTCTTCAAATGTTTCGCCTATGGCTCGTGCAGAAGTGGAACAAAAAGGTAAGTGTGAAGCAAGCGGGCTCACGTTCACACATGCACTCATGCTCAAAATCCGGGGTTGGGTGTCACTTTTTGATGCCAGTGCCTGAAGCGTTTTGTACCTCATGGCAGAATGACATCTCTTTCAAAGTCACTGCAGCTATATTAAGACAGCTTGATCTCAGCATATAGAGGCAATTTAGAAACACTGGTTCTCATTAGACACACTCTAGGCCCATATTATTCCATGGTATCGCGTAGAATGTCACTTAACAAACTCTCCACGGGTTGAGCACATTTTTATGACGAGTCGATGAACAGAGAATTACATTGACATTTAATATTTCAAATGCTTCCCCATGATATGAAAATTATGCCAGTGCTTTGAATAGCCAATGAAAATTCAATCAATATTCCCGGGCCTTTGCGTGGGATCTGGAATTATATTACTGAGAAGAATGGGAAAACCACAATGCACATCTGGCCCGCCTTTGTGTATCTGCTGTGTGTGTGTGTGTGTGCGTGTGTATGTGACAACATTCCAGTTAAATTACAAAGGTCCCTATGACTCCGGTCGCACTGGCTTCCCAGAATTTACTGCATCTCCCACATCACTCATAAAATGTGACCCCAGTATTCCAAGATGGGAATACTGAGCACAGAGTGGGGAATGAATTATTGTAACAATTGCAGAAACAGCAGGCGATAAAAGAAGTGTTTGGTTCTACAGTTGGTTGTTTCTGACAGAAATAGAAGGGAGAGAAGGGAAAAAAGAGCTATGAGACTAATGAGGAGCCAGGGAGGGGAGGGGAGGGGGAGAAATGGGAATAGAGGGAAAGGAAGGAAGGAGAACAAAATGTGCCATTTTCTCTTTTTCTCTTAGCTGTGAGAGCAGGGTATTATCTTTTGAATAGGACGTACACTGTTGTGCTTAAGAATGACAGTGACTATACAACATCCAAATCACAACACAGTAAGCCTATCATGTCGTCGTCACTCACTGGTGGTTAAGGTTAAGTTAAAACACAGTGTAACATTTATGAAAAGAGGCAAATATTTCACACGCGCTGTCATAAAATCCAGAGAGAATAGTTGACTTTTTACGGCAACTGCATAAAAACTAATCTAATGTGAAAATGTTGTTATTTGTTCCTCAGTATTTCTGTGCCCTGGCATTTTGCGAGGAGTGTACCAAAGTGAACATCTGTTTGAGTCAGACCACCAGTCTGGTGCATGGTGCAAAGACCCGCTGCAGGCCTCAGACAAGATCTACTACATGCCCTGGACGCCATACCGCACGGACACGCTGACAGAGTACTCGTCGAAGGAAGACTTCATCGCAGGCCGTCCCACCACCACCTACAAACTCCCTCATCGTGTGGACGGGACTGGCTTCGTCGTATACGATGGCGCACTCTTCTTCAACAAGGAGCGCACACGAAACATTGTAAAGTTCGATCTACGCACGCGCATCAAGAGCGGTGAGGCCATCATTGCCAACGCCAACTACCACGACACCTCGCCATACCGCTGGGGGGGAAAGTCGGACATAGACCTGGCGGTGGACGAGAATGGACTGTGGGTGATCTATGCAACAGAGCAGAACAACGGACGCATTGTGGTGAGCCAGCTCAACCCCTACACCCTGCGCATCGAGGGCTCCTGGGAAACTAGCTACGACAAACGCTCTGCCTCCAATGCCTTCATGATCTGCGGAGTCCTGTACGTCGTCAAAACCGTCTATGAAGACGACGACAACGAAGGGACAGGGAACAAAATTGACTACATGTACAACACTGATAAGAGCAAGGAGATGACGGTTAACATACAGTTTCCCAATTCCTACCAGTACATTGCAGCAGTGGATTACAACCCGAGAGACAACCTGCTCTACGTGTGGAATAACTACCACGTGGTCAAATACTCGCTGGACTTCGGCAACAATGGTAGGTCCCATCTCTTCTTCCTCCACCTCCTCCTCCTCCTCCTGCCATTCTTAATGTCTTTTTTCACATGATTTTTAACTTTGGTCCCATGTGTTATAAGAAGAAAAACATGCTGGTTTGAGTACTTTCCCCCCCTCTACATTTATTGGACAAGCTGTGATGTGATTTTTTTGAAGTGTCACATGAAATACCTCGGCATATTTGCAATGCGTTTAATATTCATTCTAATGATAAACGCTTTTTTGTTGTGACATAAGGGATACTTACAGCCACTAATCTTCCTCCAATAATTAATTCTGCAAAATTACTTTAAAAAGGAAGAAAAAGAAAAGCACCATCTGTGCTGTCACGGTTCTCAATTATGACTGTTCCCCCACCACCCCACCCATGGTATCTGCATGTTTTCAGACCTAAAAGAGCCACAAACCTTGAGAATACTTAAAGAGCTAGTCCTGGATATAGCAGTGTCATTGAAATTACAGATGTCAGCAGAGTTGCTATATGTGGAAATGGTTCTACTTTTTCAGTCGACCAAAGAATAATTCACATAGACACTATAAAGACTACCTTGATCTCTACCTTTAGAAGAATATCTGATATGCTGAGTCTTACATACTGTAAATGCCTCTTGCCTTTTACTGTACTACTTGCCAGCCTTCTCTTAAGTTTCCCAGCCGCTTAACAGATCATAATGCATCCCTCGTGAATGGAGCCTGGAGTGTATGGGCGGAGGAGGAACTGATAGCACTTTAGCACAACACATCTGAATACGATGACGATCTGAAGACACTTCAACCTATGTTTGACTCTTTTTCATTTTTGACCCATTCACATCAAAGGTTGTCACCATTCAGTGACTGAAATTACTGAAATCTGTCAATGTAGTTTGACACATAATACTGCTTAAATGCAAACTCAACATCAACTATTTTTATAGGTGTAATTTCTTCAGTAGAATGGAGTTCCAATGAAACCAGCTGACAACAGTGTAACTGGATTTAACCAGGATTTGGTGGAGACCAAAACAAAGCTAAAAAGAGAGTGAATGTAATACTTAGGTCTGCTTAATGTGTAGATAGGCCACAGCAACATCAGAAGTGATAACAAGTCAAAATAGCCCTCAAAGTTTAGCTTTTAAATCCTTTGAGTAACGCAAATGGAATTCAGGTCATCTCTATATTTGGTTGGTGGCAGAAATCTCACGAAAGTCTCCACGTGAAAATATGAGACATCAGGATGAACTGCACCTTTACACTGGGACAGTCATATATGAATCAAAGTTAATTATTAATTGTTAAATTGTTAATTGTTAAAGATTAATAATGAATTTGGTTTTAAAAAATCATATGCATCTCCTGTATGAAACTTGTAAAGATACCTCTGTCTATCTAAGCTCTACAGTTAGACCTGTGTTCAATTCAGGTCAAGCCGGTCATGGGTTCGAGTTGCAAGTTGACTTGTTCAGATCAGATCAACAACCAACACCAGTATTAAAGGGCTATGAGTACTGTCTAATCCAAAGTGACTCTCCTTCAACTCTGTTGAGGTTAGAGTCTGCCCTCCCCTCTTTCCTTTCTCTGGATGGAAGGGCTTAGGCCCCTGGAGCCTGAAGGGCTATTTGCCCAGCGTAATTGCCTTTCAGCACCTTTCTATGGAGTGGTCAAGGCAGTCTGGCTGCGTGTCTTATTAAATGATGTCTGAATTAACGCATGCTCTTACACGCAGTTAGGAGGCACAGTACAAGGAATTATAGAGAGAGGCAGTATTAAACTTGGTTTCTACCGATCAGTGTGTGTGTGTGAAGGGAGGTTGTGCTGTAAAAATGTGCACATGTGTGTGTTTATACATGCATAATGATGTGCATGGCCATGTGCTAATGTACTTACAGTATGAGTTTGCATTTCTCTATTCATGGGTGTGCATACGTGTTTACTGATGTACACTTGAGAGTGTGATCACTCTTATAATGGAGCTCTAGGTGTCTCAGGAGGCTCTAAAGAGGAGATCAATGGGGATTCAATGTGGAGAATGACCTCCAGTGCACAGCAACAAGCCAGACTGCTGACCAGTGGGAGATAAATACATACAATCAATGCTGCCTCGCTCCTTTACTTTCCTCCTCGCTCCGCTCCTTCACTCAATGAAGACAAGGAATAAATTAACTACCCTAACTGCATGATTTTCTCATTCTTTGGAAAATGAGGTGACAAGTCCATCAATTCAAGTTTTAACTTGATGACCCAGTTTATTGCCCTTCATTCCTTCTAAACTTGTCTAAGAAAGGTGTTTTTCTGTTTAGATTGACTATAAACGTATTAAGCATTCACTGTAAAGTGACTGTGGTTAAGCATGCTATATTACAGTCCTGGTGAGGTTTTTTTTTTTCTTCTTCTTTTCCTTAGCCAGTTCAGGAAACAGGCCAAGGAAAGGGGCCATTCTGTGGGTTCCCACTCATTACTGATGTAGCTTAATGTTCGCCCTGCTATTGTTTCAGTTCATATGGACTTCTTAAAGATATAAAATGAGACAGGAAATGGGCCACAGAGTTAGAAAGGGCCGAGGTAGGCCACTGAGGACTGAGTGTAATTGGGGTACAACACAGAGATCGCCAATTACTGTGTTGTGTCTGCCCAACTGGATAACATAGGCAGCCCATTGGACAGTTTAGAAGAGGTCATCTGCAGTCTTTGGACTAGGCAGTTTATTCTGTGGGACACATATCTGAATATGAACACAGTTACACACTAAAGTTTTTGCAGAGACTTCTGCTATTACAGATTCCCTTGTATATTTGCTAATATACAGTAGAGTTGGGTATCAAGCCTCAATACTTTTTGAGCACTGAAGAGTTTATATCTTGATCAGATAGAACTTTGCCAATTCTGTACTACTGCATTTGTGATATGATAACATTAATGATGCTTGAGAAGTTTGCCTTATATTTCTAAATAAACTAAAAAGTGTTTGAGAAAAAAAAGTGTTTTTATACCTCAGAGAGTAGGAGTATCAAATTGACTCCAGTATTAAAAAATGTAAATGTATAGCTTACCCCTATGTATCACATGAAATTGTGGGGAAGAAAAAAACTAAAACAAGGTTTAGATCACATTAATATAAAGGTTTACTCCCATGTATTCCATCACATCACTGATGCAGCATGCAGCAGAAAATTATCTTTTTGAATTGCATATTCTTCTTCCCTTGGTCCTTAAGAAGAAAGTGAATTGCCTTTCTACATTTATTGTTTCACATGTCTGTTTGTATTTCTTCTTTGTCTGTTAAATCCCCATTCTTCCTCTCCATCTCTCACACAAACACTCACAATGGCAGGAATCTCAATATTTCCCCTTCTCATATGTCTTTCTCTTTTGCTCTGTGTTTCTTGCTTTTTTTCCCCTCTCCGCTGTCCTTATCTCCCGCTTAATCTGTCCTCTTTTTCTGCTCCCAACCCTTTCCCACATCACACAGGGCTATTTCATTGAGTGGCCTTAGATGTATATATTATAGAGGCCCAGTGCATGAATGCCTACATAAAGACAGAGTCAAAGTCACTTGTCTCTGCATCACCCTTTCCTCCCATCCTATACTCCTCAAATACTCGCTCACTCTGTACTGTTTATGGAGTTGTTTCATCATGTCTTCTTACATGCATATTATAGAGGCCTGCCCTACGCAAGCGGCATGGTTCCGATGAAACATTTGAATAATTTATCACCTCCAGTCTGCCTTGCCACACTTTAAAAAGTTTTCCCAACAAAGTCTCAAAATTATTCATGTTATCTGCATCTTTGGGAAGGGAGGGGCTAAAACCGAACAGATCCCATCTTGTACACACTGCCTTTCCTATCAGTGTCTCACCCTTCTTTTCTTTCTCTTTTCTCTCGTTACCTCACTTCTCTGGGTTTTTTTTTTTTCTTTCTTCTCTGGCAAATTTTCGAGCCTGTCCTCTCGTAAAAACCAACCCCGTAGGTTGCGAACCATAGCTATGTTTTATTGTTAGGTGACCTCTTGTGGTTGTAGTAGTAATGACAGTAGCAAAGGAGGAAATCCGTTGACATGGTATAAAGAGATCCACACTGGGAGGAGGTTGGAGTGAATGGATGGGTCAATAAAACACAAGACCTTCACACAGGAAACCACTGTTTGTTTCCTATGTGAAACCAATAGTCTTTCTTTTATCTTTGACCGTTCCACAACCTCAACTATGTTTTTATTATGGTAACCATGACAGTGGTTACCGTAATAACCCAACCCACTATCTTTTCCTAAATCTAACCAAGTCGTTTTTGTACCAAAACCTACCCAAACCATGACCGCTCCATAAGCCTAACTGCATGTTTATTATTGTAACCATGGTGACAAATGTTTGGTACACCGCTGCTGGTACACTCTGAGTGTATACTATTAAGGCTTCTATGTGTCATGTCAGAGGGTAGGGACAAATCAAAAAACACTGTACTATACAAACTATATGTTTTCCTTCTAGTGCTGTTTCATTTCCGCCCTTTAAGGTGATGGTCTACTTCTTACATTAAAGTGAGATAATCTGATTGCATATTTTACAGGATAAAACCAGCACACTGAAATACCTAAAAAAAGACATTTGTAATGATCAACCCTGGAGGTATTTTTGTTCTGTAGTATATAGATGTTAATCAGAAGGAAATAAATAATACACTGTCTTACAGTTGACTCCAGGAATTATATAATAATAACCTCAACTTAATCAAAGCAATTTATGCAAGAGCATTCACTCTATGCAAAATTATTTCAGTGCTGTAACACGTGCGCTTTATTTAGTATGCACATTTTTAATCTGTTGCTACAGTTCTGTAGCTCAAAGTCAACAAATCTCTGCACTCCTACTGTACAGGCCAACTCCTCTCTCTAAATAATCTCTAAATAATGCTTTACAAAACAGTGATCAGTTTGACAGTTTGCCTCTTAACCATACATTAGAACAGGACAAATTAGAAAATAGATAGTCAGAGAGCCATTTACACTAGTGGTCATTTTGTTCACGCATCATTTTAGTGTTGAGAGTTACACAGGGTTTTGAAAAAGTCAGGTGTGAAACTCATCTGATACTAACCCTCTGCTTACAACAACCAAATGTTTAAAGTGTCAGATGACCTCAGCCTTAATTAGAGGGAAATCAAATGTTGGCATTCTATTCAAAGCTATTAAATACACAGTTACATAGAGAGATGACCTCTGCTTGCCACTCTTGGCACTCTGTCACTTAAAGGAAATTTAGAGGTCCACCTTTGAACTCTTAATGGCTGGAATCACAGAGTTCCATTTCTTAAGGAAGTCAAGCATGGAGTATCTATTGTCTTTACCCCCTCTCCACCTATTTACTCCATCCTCCCCCTCCTCCCCTCTCCTCTCCTCTTTGGCACCAGATTGCAATCAAGCGACAGGGCTAAGATGTGCAGGAAATGTTAGAAACAACATTTCACACAGTTAATGGTAAAAGTGGAGACCCTCTTTCACCAGACCACTGATTAGACTAACCCTCAGCACATTTCTGGACCTGTCACACTGAGTTGTATTTGTGTGTTTGTGCTTGTGAGGGTGCACACTGTCTCTGTAAAATCCTTGGGCTGCTCAGACCACTTGAGATGATTCAGCTCCGGCAAAAATGATTGCAGGTTTCTAAGTATGTTTTTATGATTGTTTACAAAATGCCAAAATTTAAAATCAAAATTTGATTCTTGATAGCATGTCAAAAAATAAATGCAAAAAGCAATTGTCTGCTTGTTTATCCTAGAATCAGAACATTTCATATGTGTCTTGTTGGATCTTATTTCTAAAATTAAATGGTCAAAGTCACATATTTACAATCTCATCAAAACAAAATATGCAAAATAGTAATTGCCAGAGTCTCTCTGTGGTACCACTATCCTGTAAACAGTACTTCACACCTTAGACCATACTCCTGTTCTCATTCTGTCCTCTCCCTTCTTCGTCTTTTTCCACCCACACCCCTTGCCTGCTCCTCCAACACTTCCCTCCCCACCTATCTCCCTCTTTCCCAAATAGATTACGACACAGCCATCTCAGCAGAGACTGAACTCTGCTTCACAGAGTCTGGTGCACCTGTTCCTTGCCTGCAGTGTGTCCTTATCGATTGGATTGCCCCAGCCAGGCCCTCTGCTTGCATTTGGCCTCTGCGCCGCTTCCCTCCTGCCAAACAGCAGATGCCAAATTAAGCAGGCCTAGCCAGGACGACAGGGTGGAAGGGAAATCCACGACCTCGTAGGGAGTAAATACAGAAGAGAGCAGCGAGCAGAGGGTGTCGCCATAGCTGCAGTCTATTCAGATTTTTTATTTTTGTAATATATAAAATTTGCAGGAGGGCAACAGAGTGGATACCATCTTAATCTCTAAATGATGGGGCATGGTGATAAATTATGAGGAGCAAAATATTGAATAGCCACAGGGTCACTTGCTAGAGGCTACAGCTCTCATTCTAACACAGTAATAGGATTTTGCTGGATGCCTACTATATATTCATATTTGTTGTCTTCTTAGAATTGACATAAATTTGGTGCATGTCTGGAATAGAGGCGACACCCTGGACTATAACGGCATATGCTGATGATTCCTTCCATTATTTAACAGAGAAACAAAAAATAAAGAAATAAAAAAAATGGTCTGTCCCATTAGCTTTTGCTTTGAACAAGGGAACTTCCCCTGATTAAGAACGAAGCATGTAATTGGCAAACTTGCTGCAGGTGTCTCCAACCTCAGCAGAGGGATGACATGATTATGCAACTGGTAAGCCGGCAGGGCTGAGCAGTGATGTGTCTGTATGTGAAACATTAGCTGTGGAACGTGGTGGTGCCTGGCAGCCATTTTGAGGGAGGCTCTATTAGTTGAGGTTGTTTTCTATCTCCAAGTATCACTGCTTTGAAGTGCTCCATTCTGTCTTATCAGCAGGCTCGAGCCACTCGCCACGAGCTCTGTGTGCGTATGACTGTGTGTGTAACACTGCACATAAGTGAGTGAAAAGTAAATTTCAGTTCAAGTGTGTGTATGTGTGTGTGTGCTGCTTGCTGCACAACTGGGTGAAAAGTAAGTGTCTGTAAGTGAGTGTGTGTACGTTTTTGTGCGTGTGCTCTCCAGCCATAGGGGCAGTGCGTTATCGCAGTATGCAGCCCTATTCAATGTCTGTGCTACCATCCAGCCTAGAAAGCTTTGTGCCCTCCAGTCAGATTATCATTTTGCTGTTACCCCTCTGGATCTATTCCTCTCTAGTGTTCAGGATAGCGTGTGTGTGTGTGTGTGTGTGTGTGTGTGTGTGTCTGCAAAGGCAAGGAGGCAGTAACTTTTAAGGAAACTGCAGGAAAGTAATCATCTTGCATATTAAAGAAGTATAATAGACACTCCATCTCAGCTCTGTAAAACTTCTGTTTTAATTCAAATCCCTCTTCTCTTTGCTTCTGATTCACTCCTCCCCTCTCTTGCAGTCTTGTTTGTCCGCTGCCTTTTCTGACGATGTGGGAAACGTGCCAAGGGAAGTTCGTTTTCCCTCTCCTCTATCCTCCCTGCCTTCTACCTTTTGTGTTGTGGATTTACGATCCCTCTGTTTACCGAGCAAGAAGTCAACAAGAGCATTCTCGGCAACAGAGCAGAGGCAGAGACAGGCAGTCTTACCCACACAGAAAAACATAACCACACACAGTCATACAAACACACACACACACACACACAATGTCTGTCTGCATGTCAGATGATCATGCACTAGCATCCCAGGCTGACTGACAGCGTCTCTATGGCCCCGCCAGTGTGGTGACAGATAGACTCCAGGAACAAGTTTACTGCCAGCCTGCCATTGTCTCACCTTCCCCTGGGCTCACTACAGGTCAGGAAAACAAACACAATAAAATAGAATAGATTAGAATGGTCAACAAAGCAAACAAATTATTCTCTTATTAGCTGCTCCTGAACTTGCGATCATACCAAACAACCTTCCTCAGCAGATGGAGTCTGCCAGATGTTATGAAATTTTCGATATTCAAATTTACATTTTTCTGAGCACTTAAATGAATTCTCATCCATTTAGTGAAGTTGAGATTGAAAGTTCACTCTTCACATGCAGAAATCACAGAAAACAACCTCACCACAGGGCCCATTAATAGCTGTTTTGGAGCTTTTAATTGTGTGACACAATCTTACGCAGACAAAGTTTGACCAGTACAATAGAATAGAATTAGGGCTCATTAGTGGTATTGTATCATTATGATGTGCTCATAATGTGTTGATTGTTTTCACAAACAAATATTGGTCAAATTAATTATCCCAAGCAAGTTGTAATTAAAAGCTGAAAAACATTAGTTATAGAGGATGTATTTTACACATTTGAGGAGTGTTGTCTAATGCAACAGTGGAGCACAACTTGTTAAATTCACAAGTTAATTACATTTTACATGTAATCTTCAGCATACATTTACAGTGCAACCTCCAGACCTCCAAAAGGAAATGGACAAAGTTTCAGTCTCAGTCGGATCTTTGTCACATCAGAATGTTTAAACATGGTTACATTCCTGTTAATATAATGATTCTGGTTTCAAGCATATTGCCCAGTGCTTCATGGAATAGTGAATGCTGCAGATGGACCTTGTTCTCAGGGTGGAGAACAGTGGTGGAAAGAAAGCAAAAAAAAAAAACAAAAAAAACAGATTTCTTCTATTTCTTCAGTACTTTGTGGCTGTTGAAGAGCCATGTACTGCTACATGAAGTGTCATGTACATATGTAATATGATTACCGATGCTTCTCCTTAAACACATCTGTCAAGACATGTCACTCACAGACATGTGTCAGGCAATCATAGAATATAGACTAAAACCCCTAAGTGAACAGCTTGTACTGAGTTTGTGACTGTTTTTTTTTTTGTGTGTGTGTGTTCTTGTGGCATCGGTCTCTGTGAAGAGCACAACGTTTAGGTTAGCTGACATCACAAAGTTGTCGTAACGCATTTACTCACAGCTTCCTAAGCTTAAATGCAGGGAGATATGTCATTCCCCACGAGTACAACCTCTAGCCTTTTCCTCTATAAATGTTTCATGAGGCTGTTATGTCATGTTCCTGCAGTTCCCTACAGCATCTTTCACAACATCCTGAGTGATGCCAGTGATAAATTCATCACATTACATGTCATTTTTTTTTGGCCCATCTAAATGCTGCTAAAAGAGCAAGCGAAGGAGGACAAAATAAAGACACAGGCAAGCACACATGAGAGATTGTGTGTTAAGATCAGGAAATTAAGATAGGTAGAATAAGAAGTGCAGCACAAAGTGGTAAAAAAAAAAAAATCAGGAGCGAGCGATCAAATCAGGTGGAAAATATCAAGAGAACAGCAGAGGAAGGGAGAGAGATAAAGATGCATAGGTAGTGAAGTGCTGTGCCCCCTTACCTATGAGTTTTGTAGGCTTTTGTGTTACCTCACCCCAAGCTGCCAGCCCCTGTGTTTTCTGCCCTGTACTCAAATGACAGCAGACATCAACCTCAGACACACACACACACACACACACACACACACAGGCACACACACTATTACTCTTCTATTGTTGTGGCAGAGCCCCTAATGGAGCTTCCCGTTTGAGTGCAGATAGGCACACACACACACTCAGTCTCTGTTTCATAAGTACACACATACACACACACAGAGATTGACAGCTAGTCCCTAGGCCACTGCTGCCACGCATGATTGATGGCAATGTTCCGTGGAGAATGCATGAGGCAGGGCGGCAGTGATTCAGGAACGGGGAGCGCCGCAGTTTAGGTACGGAAACACTCCATTGAATTGTGGAGGAAGAGAACAGAACGTACAGGAGGAGCGGGATGTTACACGGCTGTCAGTCAACCAGACAGACAGACAGAGGAGGGGACAAAGACAGAGAGACGGAGACAGACAGAGAGAAGTGGTGACTTTAATTACTTAAAATCCACAGGAAGGGACAACTTCAGTTCACAGTAAATAATATAAACACCCACTCTTTTTTACTACCCACACATCCACACACACACTTCATTTTGCACACTCAAACCTTCCCTTCATCCCCAAAGGGACAACCTTCAAAAAAAAAAAAAAGATAACATTTACCAAAATGCTTCAGTAAGAACTCTAATTCATAGTTTCTGGTTGGTATGGAGATGGCGAGGAAAATGTTTTTAGGCAAGTTCAGCGGGGTCCAGCTATATTCGGCTTAGATTTAGGTTCTCTTTAATGTGTGTGGAAAAAATATTTTCAGTCAATGACTCAACACAGAACCTGAGGTTATAAAATATATATTTCTTGGTAAAAGCAGCATAACATCAAAATGGTGATGTAAGACAGTTGCCTCTGTGTTTATGTCTGTTTGCCTCCCTGTTTGTTTGTGTGCTTGCTTTTGTGTGTACTTCAGGATATGCACATGAGTTTATAATAGGAAGATGAGGCCACAACACTGTTGTTACAAGCTGTACAGGCCAGCAAGCAAAGTGTCACTCAGTTGTATCCAGGAGAACCAGGTGCAAAAGAATATTATTTAAAAATAAAGTGTGGTGCTATCCATGCTCATTTGAATAATGTGGAGCCTCTGCAGGTTTAAATTTAACACACAGGTTGCGTGTTTGTTTTCTGTAATTACAAATTTCTAAAAATGTTCTTGGGTGTAATTTACATATTTATTCAAGTGTTCAAGTGGTCGCAGTGACAGATGAAGCTATTCCCTGCTTTGTTTCTAAGTAAAGATGCTGCTTTAGAAAATGGGCTCCACCTGTATGCAGTATTACACATAACGACTTCCAAATGATTTGAGACCAATAAAATAATTCAAAGGGAAAAGTGTAAATAATTATTTCCTCCTACTCAACTTTCGATCCTGCAATATTGATTCGTACCACGTGCTGCTGAAAACAGTGAGAGGTTCGCAGATAGAGGGAGAGAGAGACACATTGGTATAGTATGTTCACAGGAAGACCCTGTAACACTTCGCAAACATGTGCTCTTTTCCTCTCTCTTCCCGTCATCTCATCCATTCATTCTTTATTTCTGTCCCCCAAACAGGGTCAGTGTGAATAATTGAGCCTTTTTACAATGAAATATTGACAGTAAAAGAGCGTGCCATATGCATTTAAGTGGCCTTTCTGCCTCTCGTGATGTCATGGTTTTATGAATCATGCATGACACTGAAAGAATGTTTTTTTTCTGCCAGGTTGGGCAGAAGAACCACTACTGTGTACCAGTCCCTTAGGAAAGACTGGCAACTTTGTGTACACTTGCATTACAAACCAATTGTTGGTTATGGTTGGAGATTTTGGATTTATACGTTCATTTACTCATTTACATACATTTGCATCGCAATTATTGTACCTCTTTAGCACACACATGTTGTTCTGTAATAATTGTTGCTCACTCAACTGTTTGGTAACATATCCTGAATTTGGGAGTAACTGATAAAGAAAAAAAAAAAAACACCCACAAAGAACTGGCATATGACCACACTGACAAAGGATGAAACACTAACATTGGGAAGTCATCAGAAACATGAGCCACTCCCTGTCAAAGCTATTTAGTGCTGTGTAAATGAATGCCTACAAATGTGTATGTGTCTGTCACTATAATGTTATTTAGGCTTGTGGGCCATTGCTCACATCACTTGGTGCTGAATGCAGATGGTTTCCTCGATCACAGTTCTTTTAACTCTGTTTTTCATCCCTTTTCATCCTGGGAATACGTTTTGAACTCTTGTCCTGGCATCCAGAGCTCGTAAAAAACATCCGCACTCCAGTCACGTTGGGACCCACAAATCTGCATAACACGTTTCGGGTTTTAGTTTAAGGACCCATGTGCTGTGTTTTTGTGAATTTAAACCCTGCTCTTTCTATTTTCACCTTAGACTATCGCCCACCTCCCATGATCCCCCCTAACCGAGGAGGGGGAGGAGGGGGAGGAGGGGGAGGAGGAGGCCCAGTCGGCGGCGGAGGTTCCTCCTCTTCGTCAACCAGCCGCACCACCACCACTCGTTCTCCTCCCTATTACACCACCCCAAGGCCCCTCCTCACTACCTCCCCCGGCCAGCGGTACCGAACCACCACCACGGTCCGCCAGCCCGTCCTGGTTCCTGCCCGTGACTCATCGTCCGATGCCAATCAGATCCCTGACACCAACCAGAAAGCTGGAGGGCGTTCTCCACCAGCGCAGGTCCCTCCGGCAGCCCCACAGCCTCCTGCCCTTCCCCCACAAGACTTCTGCAGTCCAAGGGTGATGGCCGACATATCGTGGCCCCGGACACAGCAAGGCCAGACAGCTAAGCAGCCTTGTCCTGTGGGGACACTGGGTAAGGACCATTGAACTCGTGGTTAGAATGTGAAATATGAAAGCTTTGTCTAGTACATCTATTTCTTTCTAGTTTTTTTTAACAGACCAAAACTTTAGTATTTATTTTTTTCTTTTTTTGAGGGGGAGGGGGCAAGACAAATACATAAACAGTGATTTAACATACATAGACAACACAAATTGCATACATGCTTACTACAAGAGGACAAAAACAACTGAAAGCCTTTTTTCCCTTTTTTTCTTTTTCATTTTTCCCTTTTCTTCTCTCTTTTCCTCTCCCTTTCTTCCTTCCTTCCTCTTCCCCTTCTCCCTCCCTTCCTCTAATTAGTATTTTGAGTACATGCTTCTTTGCTTCATTATTTTCTCCATAGTCGTGTGTTAGAGTTGTTTTGCATGGTAATTTCAAAAATGTTTTTCTGAGTAAAAATTTCTACGCCACAGTTAAAAGTAAAAAGTAAAAACAACACTAAGTATTGGCCCTTATGTTAATGAGCAAGGAGAACCACCTCTCTGTTACCCACAGCCTGAACTTTTAAGTATATTATTATTATAGGTTTCGTATGTCACATGCTGTTGCCTAGTAATTCAAGCAATGCATCAGATTTTATGAGCCCTATGTAGTGTTTGCATGTGAAACCTTACCCTGAAGAGGAACTAGCTGTTAATCATCAGCAGATACATTTAGTCTAGTCAATATACAGTAATTACAGTGCACATTTAAAAATGATGAATGCTGACCAAAGTGCATTATGAGGGAACATTAAAAAGTTCCAGTTTATTTTCATTCAAATTCTTTGATTGTATTTTAAATTTATTTTGAAAGCACCTAACATTAACATTTGTTGCTTTTAAATGTGCTGTACTTGAAAGTTGGAAAATGAAAATTAATATTTTCATGAAAATGAAAATAAATGGATAAATGAGATAAGTGGAATACACAAAATAAGATTAAAGCATTCATGCAATCCTAATGATAATTGCGAAGATTCAAAAGCAATTCTAAAATGATAGATCTTAAGATGAGATTTAAAAGTGGCAGTGTACAGGGAAGACCTGACAGCGAGGGATAAAGTTTCCAAAGCTTGATAACCCTTTGATTTTAATTTTGAGTGTGATGAAGAGGAGAAGGATCTAAGGGGTCTTAAGGTGGAATAGGGGCTGAAAATGTAGTGTAGTAGTGGTATAAATTCTCACAACACACACACATTTCCTGAGGACTGATTCTCTCGTTTTAATCAATTAGCTCACATGATAAAGATGATTCCTCTATCCTCCTGCTCCCATCCACACACACATACACTCACATGATGCGCGTGCCATCTGCTTAGTGAACCCCGGGCACCTCAAGAGTCTTCATGTCTCCTGGTGAATGTCAGCGCTGTCTTACCCTGTTTGTTTTGCTTGTCTTGCAGGCGTGGCCACATACGTGTGCATGGCCCATTTGGGTTACTGGGATCCCCAAGGCCCTGACCTCAGCAACTGCACGTCGCCCTGGGTCAATCACATCATGCAGAAAGTAAGTCTGAAAGCTGCTGCTGGCCCTTGTGGCTACCACTGAGCCCTAGTCTAAGGGTATGTATCAAAGATATAGTCCTGGAGCAGTCTCTCATGCATGAAGATACACTGACCACAGGGAAGGATTTAGGCCATGTATCCATCTTCATTTGTTATCCCCAACTCATGTTTTATATAGCTGTAGGGGAATACTAATGTCTAATGAGGTCATTCGGTCACACTTGTGCATTATATATTATCATTATAATTGTATAACAACAGGCATCATGATAGGCTGATTAACCATAGAATCAATTGGCTTTGCACAGAAAACATTTCTTTCTTTTTCAGGTTCTCTAAGATGCTTTTATTCTGGAAAGTATTAGCCTTGTCGCTTCCTAAAGTTTCAATTTATGGCTTTGCGTCTGTTCCGGTCTATTCTCACATCAGCCACAGCGCTTTAGAGGTTTTCTTTAAAGTTAAAACATGGCAAATAGTCCCTGTGAAATCACCATTGGAGCAGAGGTGCTAAATTAGGAGTTGTTTCTGTAAAGTATTATTAAATGTCTTTATGAACACTTTATGAAACACTGGATTCAGCTCGCCCCTTAAACTAACCTATTCACATTTTTTTTTCTTCTTTATGCTCCCCCCATCCCTTCCTTACTCTTGACTTCCCCACTTCTATTCCTTTACACTTACCTCTCCGACTCCATCTGTCCTTTTCCTCTCTTACTCCATCTGTCCTTTACCTCTCTGTCCTCCCTGTCCTATCCTTTGATTTTTCCATCTGTCTGTTGCTGCACTCTTCCCTTTTCCTCCCTCCCACTGTCCCCCTCTTCATACTCTCACTAACTTTTTCTCCTCTTCCCAACTTTCCTGTCCCTTCTCACCTCATTTGACTTCCTCTCTTCCATCAATCTCTCTCTCTCTCTCTCTCTCTCTCCCTCGCTTTTGTTCCTCTCTGTACTCCCCCGTCACCGTGTTTGGCTCCCAGCTTCGTTCGGGTGAGACGGCGGCAATTGTAGCCAGGGAGCTGGCGGAGCAGACCAAAGGGCTCCTGCGCCCTGGCGATGTGCCATCTACAGTGCGGGCCATGGCCCAACTGGTCGAACTGCTGGATGTCCAACTCAGGAACCTCACCCCCGGGGGCAAGGACAGCGCTGCCCGCAGTCTCACCAAGGTACTGCCTCAAGAAACACTACTGTCAAGAGGTTAATGCATCAGTGAGTGACTGAGATTTTCTTGCAGGCACTGGTATTGGAAAGGCAAATGTCAAGGTAAAAGAGAGAATGAGAAGAAGAAAAGAAAGAAGGATGAGGGCAAGAAAAGGGAACAGATAGAGGGACACTTTCAAGTTAATAGTAAGATGAATAGCATCCGTAGTTAGTGTTTCTGTCTTGCATTCATTCTTCAGGGGTTAGGAAAGTCTTTGTGTGCATTTTGATGAAGAACCATACATAACACTGTAGATTTTCAGATGATAGATAGATGCTTTTAGACATTATTTTATCCTCTTCTCTGTGTGAGTCTTTGTAACAAGTTTTGTTCAACATTATGGGTGATAGATAACTGCTTTTAGTCTTTGGCAGGGTTCCTCAACTCTTTTCAGATCAGGACCGAAATTTAATAAAACTCTTGTCTCGCCCTGGGAGTTATTCTCATTAAAACATACAGTACTTGAGCTGAAAACAGGTTTGGGACACATTTTACGTCACAACTCATTGTTTAATGAACTTCAGTGTTTGAGCTACAGCTATGAAGATGCTGTCGACAAGCTGGAGTGCTTACTTCAGGATTACATTAATGGAAACTCGATCCTGGTGTATGCAAAGGATCTGTTTTACCACAGTGCTAGACAAGGAAAGAATTTAGGTCTATACTTTGTTCATGTAGGCATTCAATTAAAGTGAGTTAAATCATTGGGGAATGGCTGACCGGCTGGCTTGGCTGACTAATTGACTGACTGACTGGATGACGGACTGTTTCTTGATCGTCTCTGCTGAGGTCAACAGTGACAGGCGGGGTTTAGCAGCCAGATTGACAGCTGCTGCCACCTATTATACAGTCACTGGCTTTTTTTTTCTTTTAGCTTTAGCTTCTAAATCACTAGGTCTGCTTTGTTTTCCCTCTCCCTTTCTGCCTTTTCTTTGTCTCACTATCACACCCTTTACATCTCTTCTCCTCGCTCTAAGTGATTCAGTAACACGTGTGAAGTGAATACATACTGGAGCATGTGTAAGTGGAATCAATTAATCTGTGTTTTGCTGTTGACCAAATGGCCTGTTAAAGGTTGAATTTGTAGAAAAAAGTCCTCCATAGAAGAGGAGAAGCGTTCCCCCTGATTTCAATAATGACCCAATTATATATACCTAATTGAGTAATATGCTGGCTTATTATGCTAATTTTCTTTAGGAAATCGAATACAACCAATCATGCACGAGTTGAGTAGTAATTAATGCCATCAATTCACTTGACGGTAGATGCTCAGACTGAGTAGAAAAAGGAAAAGAAGAACAGAGGAGATTATGAAAACAATCTGGAAGGAAAAGGAAAGGAAGAGACAAAAAAAGAAGGCAAGAAAGACGGTTATGGGAGAAGGAGTGGGGAGGGAGGGGGGCGAGTGAGAAGAATAACAATATATTTCAGCCACCAAAGTCTTTTTGTGCAATGTTAATGAAGTGGGTGTGCCTGCCTTTGTGTACCCAAGTGTATATGTGTGTGTGTATGATTGAGAGGTGTTATATCGCTAACAGCTGAATTGTTTGAATTTGCAGCTTCAGAAGAGAGAAAGGTCCTGCAGGTTTTTCACACAGGTATTTCCGCTTCCTGGTATTGTTGATTACTTTGCCACACCATAATTCCACATGTTTTTTTTTTCTTCACACTCAGCATGTAATCCGCAAAGCAAGCTTGTGTGTGTGTGTGTGTGTATGCTCACACATATCGCAATGCTCTACATAGAATTCTAATTCTTTGCTGCAGCAGTTGTTTTATTATTTGCATCCCCAACCCTTTGAGGAGGTTGGACGTTTAAGAGCTCTGTTCTGGTCCTGAAGTATAGTTGCTGCATCAGAGTCACTGGTAGCCATCCACTGGTATCTGATGATAAAGTTTTTGTCTCCTCAAAGGGTTTGCTGACATTCTTTTGTTTTCAATTTCATTTTTTTTTCTTTTTGCATTCAGAATCAATGGTACTGATAAGAGGCCATGATCAATATCAATAATAGCTCATCTATTTTGCAGTTCTGTCTGCAGAATTGTAAACAGGCCTGCCTGGAACCAAATGACTCGCTATCCATCTCTATTCAATGAAATGTCCTCTCTGCTGCTGTATCAGAGAGAAAGAACTGAGTATGATGGATATCCTGTTGCATATTGCTTGATCACGGCTTCAGTGCCTTAAAAGTAATACCAGCTTGTGTTTTGTGGCTTGGTATTAATTCATTTTTTCGTCCTTGTTGGTCTGCTTGTATTGATGTTTGTTCATGTTGACGCCACAGGCTCACTCCGTGAGCAGAAAATCTAACATCATTCAGGCATGTTTCTGGTCAGCTAAATTCAGCTATTCATAACATCAAAGGACCCCACCTTCCTCATCCATGTGCTGTACATAGACTGCAGAGTCTCTCTTTTTCTCTCTGCACACACACACACACACACACACACACACACACACACCACACACACACACACACACACCCTTGATGGGCTAGCTCTTTTTCTCCTGATGCAGGCTTTTTTCCACTCTCCCCCTGAAAAGTCTTAACGTCAGCACCAGTCAGCAATGTCACATCATAGAACATGGCTTAGGACTATATGCAGGCTGACGCGCGCACTCGCACACGCGCGCCGCAAATATATAAATATATTTTCAACAATGATCTTATGCCATCACATCAGAGCAGTGTGATATTTTGATGCGTCTCCCTAATCCAACAAATGTCTGCGTTTCGAGGAGCGGCTGCTCTCAGAAAGCTAGTTACAGGTTAAAATCAAAATGTTCCACCGCACACCTTGGGTACTGCAGGGGGCTGGGAGTGATCGATTATATAATTAGCCTTAGTAATGTGAAACAAAATTATACCAACAGTCCCTTACTCTGCCAGATAGAAATGTGCGTGATTAGGGATGTGGTGTGGTGCTGCCCTCTCCTCGTTAATTATCTACAGCACTAATTGCCAAGTGAGGAGAGTGGGCAGGAGGTTTGGGTTCTTAATAGAGACAAAAAATAATTGAATTCTCTCTCTCTCTTTCTCTCTCTCTCTCTTTTTCTCTCTCCCTCTCACTTCATCTCTCCTCCTCCCTCACTTCGTTTGGGGAACTGGGGACTCGTTTCATGTATACTAAATTGGCAATTTATTCATGATGAAGTTGGTGGTGTGGAGAGGCTTTGATGCTGTAGGGTGGATTGATGGAGGGAGGTAGAGTCGGCAAGGTAGACTGAGAAAGAGAAGAGTCACAGAAACAGAAATGGAATGTGAGAGACAGAGAAAAACAATAAAGAGGGCAGTGAGGAGACAGTGATGCTCAATGACGATGTCTAATTTGCCCTCTATTTATGGATGGTGGGTCAGAACATGGCATGCTGTGAATTTAAAGCCTGATTTAGCTGCAAACTCATCCTGTCAGAGAAGACAAACTCCAACAACAACTGACAGATAAGCCTGCTTCTCTGATGAAAACATTTTCAAAACATGCACTTTCTCAGAGCTCAGTCAAGCGAGTAAAGGAAAAAAAATTCCATTCTTTCCTCTCCTCTCGCCCCTTTCCATACTTTTAACATCCCAACTCTTGTGTACAAAGTGTGTCCTACTGTGCGTGAGAGTACACATACTGTACATTCATGCACATGTGCTTGTGCATGTGCCTGCATTTCAACCCCCCCGCCGCCATATAGCTGGGAGTAGTAGAGCAGCCCAGCTCTAGTCTGTCTTGCCGCTGCTGTTTACGCTGGATCACCCCAACGCTTCAAAGCATTTCACTTCTGCCCCATTTACTGGTGTGTGTACATATGTGTGTACGTGCATGCCTGTGTGCAGTGTGTAAGTGCACACACACAAGCGCACGCCTACTCTGTAATACATAGTCGCACATAGACACACACACAAACGACACCCTTATCTGTCTCTGCAGAGTCTCTCCCCTCTTTGAAGACCCCTAAAAAAAAAAACCTGTCTCCATTTTAGCCCTCAAGTCCTCATACTTGTGCAGATAGAAATGTCACCAACGGCACCAGAGCTTACAGCCTCACACACACACACACACACACACACACACACACACACACACACACACACACACACGCTTAAACACGTATATTCCATTTCTGACTTTCTGATGTGGAGATGTCTGGACCTCAAGGAAATCACACCCCTTCTTCTCCTTACCTATCTCTCTCCTCCACAGATGCAATCTCTGCGCCAGAGAATTAAATTTCAATGAAAAATTATATGAAATTGAAAATGCGAGATAATCAAAAGTTCAATAAAAAGCAATGAAAAGTTTAATGAGAGTAGAAAAGGGGCGGTTATCTGAAGCACATCAAAGAGAGCATTTGGGAGCAGCACCGCCAGTGCAAGCGAATGGAAAAGCAGTGCCACTGCTGTCATATCTCCTGTGCCTACAGAGCATCCTCTCCTCTGTCTCTCTCTGTTGCCAGGACTGCTACTGTACAGCAAGTGGAGCAGAATGATGCACTGCAATGCTTCCCCCAGCCCCTTGTGCACACCCTCAACTACACACACAGACACACACATAAGAACACATGTGCCTCCCATCCCATACACTCTGCAGCACACAAACTTTCACATTTTAACAAATGCACCCACTCATGGTATATATGGCGTGTGTCTCAGTGCAAATGGACACTCAAGGGGTTCTAAGGAAATTCTGGTTTCAACAACCTGATTCTCATTCATGTAGTTTTGGATATCATTCCTATCAGTAATTTGCAGGGAACAGGGTGAAAAGACATCTGGGGCAAGAAAAAAATGAGAAGTCAGACAAATGTACAGCTTCCAGATAACTCACATAGGTGAGCCAAACTAATCTGGAAGAGAAAACAAAAGCATGTCCTTAAATTAATATACAAACTGCCTGTTGTAAAAAATCGGTTATTTATCTGCAGACATTTTCCTGGTTCAACTTTGACCTGCTGCACTTATTGTGTTTGGCTTTACTGTGCAATGAGGTATTTTTTACTGACATTTCAGGTGTGCTCATTTTCTGCTTTTCTGCCAAATTAAGTAGTTTGGATAATTTGGACAAACCGCTGACTTGTGTAAGGGCTACAGCTAATGATTATCTTTATTTTGTTAGTATGTTGATTGTTTTTATGATTTGTCGATTAGCCCATAAAATCAGGAAATAGTATGAAGCACACACACAAGACCAAGGAAACATCCTTATTATGCTTGTTTTATCCAAGAAATATGTAAAAGCCCAAGTACACATGCAATTTATAATTGTACAAATCAGAGGAATTGACTTCAGCAAAATTAAATTAATTGATGAATTGTTTTAGCTTATAAAAGCTCTCCGATCATCTGACCTCTTGTGTTTCTTGCCCCATTTGACTTACCATAGTGTTCCCAAATCTCAGTAGTCTCTTTGGTGGGTACAGTGTTATAATGGATAGAAATGATGATGGAAAAATGATGGGGAAAAAAAGACACAATCCAACTTGAAATAAGCAGAATTTTCCTTTAAAGGTGTCTCTTGTAGTAATCAGTCCCAGTCAGTGAAAGGATGGCGATAGAGACAGATTTGCGGGTGTATGCGTGTGTGTGCTTCATACTCACTCCTGCTTATTTTGGTTGTTTGCTGAAGCAGTGGATTAATTAGTTTTTGTTTACATGTAGCCCTCCCAAACTCATCCGATATGCATCCCAGCTAATTAGCTGCTAGTGCTAAAAGAGGACATAATATTATCATATTAGCGTGTTGACTAAGCACCCATTTCATGTGTGCGATACACTGTATCTACATGTGGATATCACACCCCCAAAATAAACAGGTAAGATTAGTTCTGATTCCAGAGGCAGCTGCACGTTTTGTAGCACATGCCATCAAGACTCATATGAGTCATCAGCTACAGTATTTCTCCTGCTAGGATGCCTTCCCTGCCCACTGCACACACACAAATATACACACGTCTTGTACACCTATCTTTGTGGAGACCTGTCATTGACATAATGTATCCTAAGACGACTGAATGCCTAATCCTATACCTATAAATCAAGTCAAGCCATTTAAACACACACACCACACACACACCACACACACACACACACACACACTTCTTGACAGTCGCTGTTGCTGCTCCCCCCCCTCGGTCTCTCGCTTCTCCCTAACCCTGAGTGAAAGGGGCAGGGAGGAAGTCAAATGGTTGAAGTGTGAATGCCAATAAACAGATGTCTCTCACTCTTCCTCCCCTGCCCTTGCAATTCCCTACTGGAGACTCCCTTTGCTTGTATAATGGCACCTGCGTTCCTTTTTTTTTCCCACTTTCCCATCCACCCTCCTCAGGAGAGAGGCATTGAAAGAGCGAGAGATAAGTGAAGGATGGGAGCGCGTTTGCGGAAAGGGTGGTGTACAGTCTGAGCAAGAGAAAGAGGAAAATAAAGAGACAGACGGAGAGTGCGAGATGTGTGTGTTTGATAGCACCTGTGTTCGCTTTTCCACCTCCCTTGTTCCCAGTGGACGCCTGTCACCATGGACTCACTGGACTGTTTTATCGCTCTCCCATGGCTCTCCCTTCTTTCCTCTCCACCAGCTCTCTTTTCTCTCTGTTTCTTTATCTCTCCCAGGGTGTCTTAAGATGTGTGTATCTGCGTATGTGTGGTGTTCATGTCTGAAAATGAGGAGGTGAATTCTTAAGAGCATAAAGGAATGTGAGCTGGAGACAAAATAAGTATTGTTTCACAGAGTACATTTCATCTATGCGAGCCAACTCCTCTCCATTTAGTTTGGTAATATTTTTGGCTTCAAAACTGTTCTGCACGGCTGGATATGACCCAGCAGACATTATCTGATAAAACTCTAATTTCTTCTCAGACCCTCAAGCGCAAGTTTTCCAACTCGAAGATAAGACTGTTGCTTTAAAAGAAAAAAAAAACAGAGCCAGGTTTGGGGGTGTAGACACATGGTGATTGCAATCAGCTAATTAGCTTAGCTTGATTTTTAGAACATCTGTGATGGGTTTTTAACACAACAACCTTTTATAAAGAGAACTTAAATAATGGTGGTAATGAACATTAGAAAGTAGAACTTTGAAAATGTATTTTTTTATTTAATAGATTCTGTGTTTTTGCCTTTGTTATGTGTGCATGGGAATGCTACATTTGCATCGCTAACATTTGTTGTTGTCATGATTTATCGACATGATAAATGAAAAGCCACTGCATTCTCAGTGTTGCATCTCATAGACTGCTGTTCTCAGTAGTTATGGTGTGGCTATGTCATTTGTACTACTATTTGCATTAATTCTTGCATTAGCATCAGTGATCAAAGTGATGAAAGTGTTAGCTTTAGCTTCCTCCATGTGACCTCTGTGTTTCTGCTGCTACCCCAGGCCATGGTGGAGACGGTGAATAATTTGCTGCAGCCACGGGCCCAGACAGCGTGGAGAGAGCTGCCCACCAGCGAGCAGCTGCACTCGGCCACTCTGCTCCTCGACACTGTGGAGGCTGGGGCTTTTATGTTAGCTGACAACCTCCTCAAGACTGACACTGTGCAGGAGACCACTGACAACATCCGTGAGTATATTTTTTGGTAACACAAACTCAGTTGGACCCTGTAACTGTCAAGGAGCCTGTTGAGATGCCCTCTAGCAAGGCACTTAACCTCTGTTTGCGACAGTGGATCAGAACAGTAGCCAATTTTTGAAGGCAGCAGCTGCACTGGGCATGTCTCAGGGTGCTGCATAGAAGGGAGTGCACAGTATGGCTCAGCTAAAACAAAAGCACTGGTGAGTTTTGTTGACTTTACCTGAATACAGAGTAATAGAGGGAAGAATTTCTAGAACGTGCCCTCATTTTGGCAGAAATGTAGTTCTTAGATTTCACAGAGTTTTCTTTCTTTCTTTTTTCTTCTTTCACAGATCTTATACCCAACGTAAACCAGCTCAGGCTTTTAAAGATCTAAGAATATGATGTAATATCATAGTAAGAGGCAACGTTGACAGCAGGCATTACTGAACCCACCGCCTCAGATCTATGTTTTATTATACAAACGAGAAACAAAATATATCATCTAACATCACGGGGCGTCAAAAAATAACATCATTCATCATGTGTGCAATCACAGACACACGTACGTACTATACATATGAATGGACATGAGTGGACATGAATGGAAATGGGGCAGAATAATGCCGTTACCATCGCTTAGAGGGTTGAAAGAGAGATGTACAAGAGTTTGTTTACATGAAGCTGAGCTGCAAGGTGAACTGAAAAAAATGTAAAAAGCACAGCATCCAGCCTGCTGCCAATATGCTGAGTTGTGCAGTAGAATGATAAATTAGTAAATATTCTACAGGGGATGTGAAGAATATGAAAATCTTAAATTTGTTGGACAGGTGAACAAACAAACAAAAACCCCTAACAGTCAACAATAATATACCACGACAGAAATTTTGCATAATGGATAAACACACTAGACATCTCTGTAATAATTTATGCAGTACCGTGTGTTTTTTTCTGAAGCTCTGTATCACTTTTAAAGAGCACAAAATGTTTTAGGAGTAATGTTTGATCACCTGGGTACAATTCTTTGTCACTGATCCTGTGAAATTAATCATTTGTGTGCCTGAATGTCAGGGATAACCAAGTCTTACACAGCAAAATCAAACTGTTGTCAACAAAAAGACCAAATTTTGATTATCTACAACATAACACCTTTTACAGGACTGCTGAAACCAGATCTAATTTTGTATCGAAACTATACTAGAATGAGTGTTGAGTGATGTTATGAATGTAGTAACATAACAATATGATAACGAGGGATTATACTGTGCTTGGTAATTTCATGGCACTTCTACACTAAAACACAGCATCTAGCCTTCTGCCAATACGCTGAGCTGGCCTCCCCTCGTGACTGGATCAGCCTCAGTAACCTGTAATGTAGACCCCGCTGCTACAGTACTCGATGCTTTTAATTTGTTGTTTGTTTGCACATATTACTGATATTAGGGAGCCAAATACAGGATGACAATAGACTACGTGTATTTACAGCTTTGCATTTCTGCTCTATTACACAGAGCAGATGTGTAAGCTGTCAAAGGGAGGTCATGATGAAGAGGTCCAGGTTGTTGTGTGGCTTTGAAGGGTCAAATCAACAGAGACTTGTCCTCATCTACCAAAACACATGGGAGAAAAAAAAACTGAGGCTCGAGGCGGGATGAATTGTTTGCCAGAGAAAATAATTTTTATTTATTTATTTTTCTGCTTTCTTTTTTTTTTTTCTTCCCTCCACTTGTAGGCGGAATTGACAAAGCAGAACAAAGCTAGTTATTATGGCGTTGTGAACATCCCCTTCCTCCCCTCTCCTTTCTCTTTCTCCTCCTCCTTCCATCATCTCTTCTCATCTTCCCTCACCGATCCTCTCATCACTGGGCTGTAGAATAAGGCAGAGATGCTGGAGAGCAAAAGCCCTCTTTGCTTTTCATGCCTCCAGACGATGATATATCTGCAAGCCATCGTTTCATCTTCACCCAGACCAGCAAGCTGTACGCATTTATGTCTCCCTTGATTATCCCCCTGTTTACTCCGCTTTTGATTTAATATTTGAAAATTTCCTACACATCATTCGCCCATTACTAGCACTCGCTGGGCTTATGTCACTCAGTCAGACATGAAAAGTCATGGAGGAGGAGCAGGAAAGGAGAGAAAACTGAAGATGATGAGTGGAGAGTAAGACTGGATGAGTGCATGCTTGAGGGTGATGGTGGTGGTGGAATGTCAAATGATGTTCTGAGGGTTTTTTTTGCTCACTTTCACATCAGTAAGCAATGAAATCACAGCTATTTAAGTCACACAATGTGGCAACAACGTTACAACATTTTGTTCCTATCAAAGACACACTGTTTAGACAGATAGGATTCCACGAAGTCAGTCCTTTCAACATGACTTTGTGTTGTTCTCGCTGGAGTTTTTAAGTATAACAGTTCGCTCCCAACAACTGCCCTCCTACACTATTTTACCTTACATAATTTCAAACTTGTATCTCCTCCAATTTTTTTCCTCCTGAACGCACCACATAAATATGGTTACATAAACAGTCATCGAGATGTAGGCTACCGCATCTCGGAAGAACTTAAAACAGGAAATTATCTTTTTGTGGAAAATTTTGTCTCCGCTTTCCTCTTCTTTTTGTGCCGTTAATCTTCCCTTCCAGCTAATCCAGTGGGCAGATCCACCGTGATTATCTCTCCCCTTTATTCATAACTGGCCCGATACCGCCTCTCATCTCTCTCTTTCTCTTCTTCCATCCTCACTTTCCTCTCTCTCTCTCTCTCTCTCTCTCTCTCTCTCTCTCTCTCTCGCTCGACTCTCCTTCTTTCACTTTTTAAGCCCCCTCCTCTTTTTTTACAAGTCTTTCAGACCAGAGTGAGCAATGGAAATGAATTATTTGAATGACGCATTTAAAAGAAGCCACTGCAGCTACCGTAGGTGATATTGTGTTAGATTGTGTGTGTGTGTGTGTGTGTGACTATGCGTCGCAGTATTAGGCAGACGAATAAATAGTGTTATTATTAGAACCAAATCAGTGATTTGAAGGTAACAGCGGTAACAGCGTGTGTGTGTGATAACGATAATGAACAAGTGTGTTTCTTAGGAGGAGGATTGTCATGACAAGGATGCTTTAATTAGATTAGACTCAGCGTGTTTTGATACCCCGCCGCTGTGGGTGGGTGTGGATGAGTGTGTGCATGTGTGTGGGTGGGTCGGTGTGTTAATGCGCGTGCGTGCGTGTGTGTGTGTGTGTGTGTGTGTGTGTGTGTGTGTGTGTGTACATAGCTTGAATGTTTAGTTTGGCTCGTGTGCCAGTGAGGGACACTTAACCAGTGTTTCTCTTTCTTTCTGCCAGTATTTGCATATCAGTGTCTGTGTTTATGTCTGCCTGCTTCACTCTGCTTCCATCTCCTCACTCCCATACCTTAGTATCTCTTGCCTTTATGCCCTATCTATTGTACCCTGTGAGAGAACATAGTCTACTTTCTTCCCATCACCTCTCCTCATTTCCCATCTCTCATCCATTCTGCTCCTCTGACTACCCTCTCCCTCTCTTTTTTTTAACCTCTTCCCAGCACTTCTCCCTGACCCCCTCGACTTCCTTCCCTTTCACCTTCCTCTCCCACTCCACCTCCTCCTCCACTCTCATTTCCATTTGAGCATGTCCTTGTGTTGTTTATTTGATCAGGGAGCTGTTTTCACCAAGAAAGCAGTGTCTAAATCACCAAATCACTCTGAAGCACAAGATAGCGATACACCAAAGGTATAATTAGTCCTTAATTAGAAACTTTATCTAATACATTACACAGCCGTAATCAGGAATGCGCTAACGAACCTGGATGGTGAAATTAGATTCCCACAATACAAGAGAGACGCTGGATTAACCACCTCGATGTGTTGGACCAGTTGCCTGGAGACATCGTTGGCTTTTTTTAGTATAAAAATCCAAGTTATTTCACTTTGATGTGTGTCAGCTTATTCTTTGTTTAGGAGATGCTAGAAACTGCTTCAGGATTCATGCCTGTGTTCTGCTGTGAAGCACTTAGTGAGAAAACATGGTTACTACAAGTGGCTGCAGAACAAAACCTGATGTAACGTGCTATGCTATGACTTGACATTAGAGTGTGTGTGTGTGTGTTGCAGAGCTTGAAGTGGCCAGGCTGAGCACGGATGGGAACCTCGCAGACCTGACATTCCCTCAGTCAGAACTACATGGAAACTCCATCCAGCTGTCAGCCTAGTACTCTCAAACAGCACGGCAGAAACGGTAGAGAAGAAATCTCACACTCTCTTCCTCTCACTTTCACTGTGAAGCCCGTGACCCCTCTCACTCTCTCCCTCTCACTGTTAAACCCACTTGCAGTGTTTTGTTTAGTTTTTATCCTCCCACTTCCAATCCTGTAGTCAGTTCCTTTCATCGTCGTTTAAGCCACCAATTAGTAGAGTGTGCCTCATTTATTCTCCCTTGTGTTTTCTCACAGGTGAGATCAGGATGGCCTTTGTCCTGTACAGGAACCTGGGCTCCTACCTGTCCACTGAAAACGCCAGCGTCAGACTGAGCAGCGAGGCGGTCTACCCTAATTACTCTGTTATCGTCAACTCCCCGGTCATCACAGCATCCATTAATAAGGAGAGCAATAAGGTTTACCTGTCTGAGCCTGTAGTCTTCACCGTCAAGCACCTGCAGGTAAGTGAGGTGCTGACTTCTTTTTGTAAACAATAGGAAAAATTACTTGCTAGATAATGACATAGAAAAAGAGGTTAAAGGATAAGGCTTTTTTATGTCTTATATTTCATGAAAAGACCAAAACCAGTAATGATTTTTTTCTATTAATTAGTGTTGCCTGTGTCACCAAAGCTTGAAATACTTTATTCCTCTGTGCCTCAGAGGTTCATTGTTGTCCCCGAAAAAAAAGAAAAAAGAAAAAAAAAAACCACATAAATGAGCTCTGGTGATAACAATTATCACACACTGAACAAAGCTGAAATTGTTTCTTGTTGCTTCATAATGTATGAATTGTGGTGGTCAGTGCAACATTTTTGTATTGAGTTTCTCGTCCAACAAGCAAATGCCGATCCAGTTGGTGATCCAGCTTGTTGGCAGCAAGAAAATTCCTCACTGTTTCACTTGCTCATTTTGAAATAACTTTACTAACCCAACACACACAGCATCATCAGTTTACACAACACAAGCAGCTCCTACACTCAGAATCTCACACAACAAGCACGGACAGCAGCACTGTCACCTCCTGCCATGGCTCCGTATTTATTTGTTGCTGCATTCTCTCATTCTGTCCCTTCTGTTTGTTGTTTTGTTGTTGTGTGTGCTTGACTCCCTCTCTGAGTTTCTTCCTCTCCATCCTTTCTCCACTGATTCCTCCCACCATTTTCTCACTTTTTTTTTTTTTTTTGGCTCTCCCACCACTTCATGTTTCTACCTCCCACCTCCCCATGACTAAGTATCTGTTCTCTGTCTTCCTGCTCTCCCACCCCTCCTCCTTTTTGTCCCTCTTGATTTCTTCCTCTTGTTCTCTCTCTCTCTCTCTCTCTCTCTCTCTCTTCTCTCTCTCTTCCTCCTCCTCCCTTGCCCCTAGCATTCGGAAGAGAACTTCAATCCCAACTGTTCGTTCTGGAGCTACTCCAAGCGCACCATGATGGGGTTCTGGTCTACACAGGACTGTCGTCTGCTGGCCACCAATCGCACACACACCAGCTGCTCCTGCACACACCTCACCAGCTTTGCGGTGCTTATGGCCCATGTGGAGGTCAAGGTAGGCGTTTATACTGCCAGTGCCTGCCAGAGGGGGATGGGCAATATCAAAGGGTCAGTTGTTCATCATTTGATTAGTAGTGGCTGGCAAAGCTGGTCAACAGATCCTGGAAAAAGGGGAAGGAAGGAAGAGAAGGAGACCATAACATCTGGAAAATAGATTATAACTCTCCAGAGTCTGCGGCAGTGAGTAATCATACTTGGCAGGCGAAATTTTTACAATTGATTCGTCAAGCCTGATGATGACAGTGGGTTGACTTAAAAATATGCACTTAACCATTCAGCGTATAAAGTTCTGGATCACCAAAACAGATACATTTTAATATAGCATAGAAATTTTCACCAGAGACAAAAGCTGCTGATCTTATTTTATTGCAAAAATGATATTTGACTGATCAGAAAGTGACAGCATTTATTTTGATATCCATGAGCCACAGTGGGCAGTGGATAAGAACCCTATTGTCCCGCTGTGTGTGGGATAAGTACCTTTTGTCTCCATCTTTTGTTACGTTAAGACCAAGTTCCTTTGCACAAATCGGCTCTTGTAACTCTGTATAATGCGTGACACCCATTCTCTCCCTCTGGGCCGGAGGATGTGTGTTACTTCTAAAGGGGTCATGGTCAGAGCTAGCTTGGCAGCCCTGTGTGAACACAGTGTGAGGGTTTGAGCAGTAGATCCATCACAGCAGTGCTATGTTGAACATTGCTCTGCCTGCCAGGTTGCAGGACACTGATGGATAGAGCCAGCACACCTGTGCAACGCAGCGTAACGCTGTGGCCCTGAACGCTCAGCGACACACAGCTAGACTTGCATCGGTCAGGGGAGGGGGCGATGTCTGTCTGTGTGTCTGTTTCTACACTATTTTTCATATAACAACAATGTGACTCATGTGTGTATAGCAAACGGAAGCTGAACTTAGTTAAATATAGCAGCTATAAGTGGCTGTTGAATAATCCACTCAAGCTTGTCTCTCTTTTCCTGCACCTCTCACAGAAAGCAGACAGCATGCACGACCTGCTCCTAGACGTAATCACATGGGTGGGGATCCTGCTGTCGCTGGTTTGCCTCCTCATTTGCATCTTCACCTTTTGCTTCTTCCGTGGGCTTCAGAGCGACCGCAACACCATCCACAAGAACCTCTGCATCAGCCTCTTCATCGCTGAGTCACTGTTCCTGGTCGGGATCAACAGGGCTGATCAGCCAGTAAGAAGGGCGGGGTTTTCTTTGTTTGTGTGTATTTGTGTACAATATACACCATCTGTGTGCATATTCTTTTAATAACAAGCTATGACAAGCCCATCAATATTGGGAGATGAAATAGATAAATAAAATAAAAACAACTATTTTGCTCACAGGGTACATTTCAGTGCTGTACTGGCACAGGCTTGGCATAACTGTCCACTGACCAATGGCACTGATTATACTGCATTGTTGGCAGAGTAAATCGTGAAATGTTTACTAACTTGCTGTCAGTGGTTGACCACATTACCGCTACACGAATAAGAAACAGGCAAATTTGGTGCACACAGTGTTCTCGGAATAAATCGAAAACAGGAATTTCTCTGGGTGGCTGTTAAACAAACCATCTGTGTGTATTCAAAGCCTAGATTATGCAACGTATTTCTCATACATTGTAAAAGGAAAAACTAGGAAAAAACAGACTTTACTGGCATTGTTTTTACCACTCATGCTCAGTTTTCCATGACATCACTACTATAGTGAGTAGTAGAGGTGCTAGACAATTTCTCAGATTAATCGTAGTACACTTTGTGGTTAATTCAGAAAGTGCTGCCAACCAAGGCAGAAAAAGAGACAAAAACACTGCAACGACATTAGTCTATGAGCATATATACACATATATTATACTTATTGAACGGATAAGTAACCTAAATATAATAAATACATAGAGTACAAACACTAATTTGGCACGTCTTTGGGCCATTCCCAGCTGCTGAAATGATTCACAATGGAAAGTGCACATTACATACACCTGCTTATAAACTAGATAATCTATTAAAGTTTTGTATTAGCTTAGCTGAGCCACACTTGTATTTGTTAGTCATTTCCCCCCTCAGGCAGCAGTAGCAGGGAATCCTGCTGGTTGTGAGGAGGATGTTTGTAAAGTATTAAAAATTTCACAAACAAAGCCCATATGAAAATGGGTTCAGCCTGCGTTTGGCCATTTATATCAGAGCACTTTCACATGAAATGCCTACACACCATTGCAGTGCTGTAGAATTACTTCTATAAATGCAGCCCTGTGTGTTCAACAGAATTAAATTTAACAGTGGAGTCACTTATTTCCTTTATGTGATCTTCTGAAAGTTGATACTATAAGGGAAAAGGATAGAGGTATTGTAGATAGTAATAGTAGTCTGTAGAAATTCTACAGAAATTCTGTAACAATTGATTCATGAGAGGGGGTCAGGCCAAGTCTAGTAATGCATGTCAGTATTCTGACCAACCTTGCGTTTCATTCTGAGTCATTGTGTGCATGATAAAATGATTCCTATTCTTCAGTGACAACTATGAATTTTAGTAAAAAGTTGTTCATGAATGCAGTATACTCTAAATCTCTGTGGACATAGCAGTTATTAGTCATGGCTCTCAAGGCCCTGTATCAGGTTGACTGGCTCAAGTGAACTCCCAATACTCTACGACTGGAAATGTTTATTGTTTTAACAGCGGTGTCACTATCTGCAGCCATTGCAGCTTGTGCAGATAGGATGTAATGTAACTTCACTAGTTGTAACTGAATTGGTCACTTTCTGTTTTTCACTCCCACTACCCAAACATGACTGGGACTTTATGTTATGGTTAATGATGCATGACCTCTACTGCTCATGTGGAACTGCGCTAAGCTTTTGCAACTCACAACAGCGGAAGAGGAAGAACAATAAGAAAATCTAAAGCTATATGCAAAAAGACTCGCTCGACCTCTGCAATGAACATACTAACCCGTTTGTTAACAGCTTGCTCAGTGTTACCTTGTTAGCCAGCCTACATTAGCTTGTTACCAGTGAGAGGTGAGGGATCTTTATTCTACATAAAATACAATTTGGATAAGCTGATAAATTGGGCTGTTTTTTGTTTCAGCACAAGTATCAAACGCACTGTCAAATGTGATGTCATTTCATACAGTGTGTGATGGTCCTCTACTGTTGTGTTTTGTAGATGCAGAATAGAGATGTGCATTTTCAGTACAACAAATGCATCATTAACTGCAATGGTCCTGATGACACCCATAACAAATAGTCCTGCCCCTGAGAGCGTGGAGGGTTTTTGAAATCATCCGACCACAATTTACGAAGCAATTTTTACATATCAGCAAACCAGCCGACATCAAGCTCCATCCCTAATGGTGTACAGCGCAGTTCAATTTTGGCTTAACCATCAGGGTCCACATGGTCTGCATTCTAGTCACAGCCCATGTTGTCTAATCCATATGGTCTGCATTCAGTATGCCAATCATGGATTAGCACTTTAAACCTCACTTGGGTGCAAGCATTTACACAAAAATCTAATGGGACAGATTCTGAGATGAGATATTCTCCTTTAACTCCTCTGGGCAAAGTCACTCAAATATAATCAACATAAAGGAAGTGAGTATGTACTACAGTATATACACACAATGCAGTTTCAGACTTAGTAGACAGTAGTAGGTAGCCCATATTTTTTTTTCATCTGTGAACTAGCTGAATCATTATGAAGTGTATGTCTGTGGGGTAGGAAGTGCTCAGGGCTGCATCCTTTATCTCCCTCCATCGTAATGAGGAGGTCTTAGAGCAGCCTCTGGCTTTTGCATCCTGCTGAGTGCTCAATGAGAAAACATTCTTGTTGCAAATGAGGAGACAAAACAAATTTGATAGACTACATTTTGACATTGAGGTTTGTGTATTTCTCTTTGTCTCTGTGTATGTTTGTTTGGGAGGGATCACGTTTCTTTTTATGTTTGCGTGCTGCTGTATTTGCGCGCGCCGTTCTCCTGTTAATTACGGGTGACTATTTGTGACCTCCATTAACATCTTCAGCGTCACTTAGCTCGCAGCCGGTTAAGCCAGTAATTCCAGCAGGAAAAGCAAATGACTTTGCATAAGCAGACACTTTTTTTTTTTTTTTTTACCTGTGTGCGTGCGTGCATGTGTCTGTGTGTCTTTGCCTGTGTGTGTAAGCTACACTGTGCGATCATTAGAAATGGAAATGAGTGACTCCCTCGCCCCCTAAACTCATTGTCTCTCAGACATTAGGTAATTGTCTCTCACTGCAAACCCCTCCATTATAAAAGTCTGTCTGTTAGCTCTCCTATTCAGTGATTTAGAAGTGACTCTTTAGATTAGAACATTGCCATGAACGTGATGGGCCAAATCTTACAGCTCATTCTTTCCTCGCCTTCTCTTCTTAAGCGCCCCTCTTTTCTTCCTATCCTATTGCTGAAATTGTTAATGCAGTTTTAGGTTTGATACCCCTCTTTCATTTCCCTACTGCTTGTCCTTTGCTGCTCTGTTTTTGTCAATTTTTTTATTATTTTTTTTACATTCAGGACAATCTCTCACAGTATTCTATCATCCGCTTCTCTAACTACATCCCCTTCATCAGTCACTATTCACTGGCAACTAACAGTGCAAATTTAAAATCCATTAACTCACTTTCATCGTAAATGGTTAACCACTGGTTGGTGCAAGTGGTTACCAATACTACATTTTGACTTGATATCTAATAATTACAATTTCATAACAAACCAAATTAACAACATGAGCAGTACATTGATTATGTTGTTCACTTAAAACACATGGTTAAGCTCTACCAAAAGCATAAAAACTGTAATATTTTTCCCAACTATTCAGTATCTAAGATGATGCTACTGCCAGCTTTTTGCGAGTTCTAAAACATGTCAGTTTTTATGTGTGCTTTGTCTCTTTCATACTGAGCTGCTGAGTCATTTTTGCAGCAGTTCTACTTATTTTGTTCATCCTTGGCATTGACAAAAATCATATTGTATTTTCAACAGTGTTGCCAAGTAATTTGCCCTTCTCACCAACCCAACACCCCCCACCCCTTCCTTTTTCTCATCCCCCTTTGAAAGTGCTTTTGCTGCTTCTGTTTGAAATGTGGTCAATCAGCACAGGCTGCAGCACCAACTTGTCACTTGTATTTTACCCATTTATCTTCTCAGATGACTTGTAGATGTAGATGTCTAGTAAAGTGTGAAGGAGGCTCAAGTAATATCGCTAGTGATTTTGAAGTGATTTTGAGTCATTCTGTCGCCTGTAATTGCTGTTATAGTATACCATGATTGTGAGTTCCACTTCTGTTCCTTTTTTTGCCTCATCTCCTCCCTCTCTTGTCTGTTCCAGTACTGGTAGCCCAGTTTATAATCCTTTACATTTCCTTACTTGTGTGAATATGATAAAGTCTGACTCATACCCTTATTGCCTGGAGTGTGAGTATCTTTATTCGACCAACTCGTCAGTGTAATTGTCCACCAGATTAAATATTTCCTGAGCATTACTGTGTGTAGTGTTACTGTATTTTTAAATCCTCTCCATCTTTTCGTTCCCTCACCAGATTGCCTGTGCAGTCTTTGCGGCCTTGCTCCATTTCTTCTTCTTGGCAGCCTTCACCTGGATGTTCCTGGAAGGGGTGCAGCTCTACATCATGCTGGTAGAGGTGTTTGAGAGCGAACACTCCAGGACTAAGTACTTCTACCTGGCAGGATACGGAGTGCCTGCTGTCATAGTGGCCGTCTCCGCTGCAGTGGACTACAGGAGCTACGGCACCGACCGAGTGTAAGGATAGAGGGGCGGTGGGGGAGAGCGTGGCGTGAAGGAAGGGTGGATGGATGGCAGGGTGAGAGAGGGAAAAGGGAGGGAGGCTGGAGTGCCTGCTGTCATTTTGGCTGTGTCTGACACAGTGGACTCTACAAGCTGTGGCACTTCTGAAGAGTCAATACAGAGGGGTTGAGAGGGGAGAGAAGCAAAGAAGGATGGAAGAGGGGGAAGGAGGTATGGGGACAAGAATTGGGGGGGGGGGGGTGCACCACAGAGTGTCTCTGCATGAGCACAGCAGCAACAATGTGTGAATATGGAAGGATATAACTGGCGGAATAGAAGGTAGAAGGAGGTGGTGCACGGTGGAGCAGATTGAGGGAGAAAAGGAGTGGTTTAAGTGTGAGAGTGTGAGAATGGAGGGATGGAAAAGGGAGCAGTGGAGTAGTCTGTCAGTGTGCACACATCCGTCTGTCAGAGTGTATATACATCCATACTGGTTTACACTTATGTGTGTTAAAAAAAAAAAAAAAAAAGGCTGGCTTCCGGCTTCCCTGGAGGAAGTGCAGAATAGTGAGTGGGATGAGAACATACATTAGGAGCACATGGTAACTTATTCATGCATTCTTGACTTGTTCAACTGGAGACACAGGGTGAATTCAAGAAAAGGCAGCCAGCATCTCATTCATATGAAGTATATGCATAACAGGCCACCTACAAACAGCAATCATAACAGTGGACATGCGTGACCTGTCCACTCCATTCATGCTGTGACTCTGAAAAGAGGCCATAAGTGGCCAACATTTTATTCATACCATACATATGCATATTATGTGCATAATGCGCATGGAGCACTAATACATGTCCGTGACCTGTCCTCCATTCTATGAAAGCATTAGGAGTAAAGAGGACATTGTCAATGTGGATGTTGCATTTAAATATTTGTATTAGAAAAATCTCATCCCTCGATTGCTTATAAATGTGCAGCTCCACATAGAAAGCAAGGACACTATAGGATATGCTAAATGATTCACACATTCAAATGCTTACGTTCTCTGCTGCTCCCTCAGCCTTTTGTAGATCAGACCTCTCAGCTTTCCCCTAGCCACACAATCGCCTTGTAGAAGTTCGAAGATGAGGAAAGGGTTGAATTTAGCAGCATTTAACCATCAAGCCACACAAATCCGTGTGCCACTTAGATCAATATTTCATTGTGGGATGATCATTAAAACATGAGAGTCTGAATGCCAAAGCTCTGGATGAATAATCAGACTGCTTGCTGTTAGCCAACAGACTAGGAGACAATAGCTGTGGTTTAACAGGAAATATGTGAAATGAAGTGGCATGTTTTGGGAGAATAATGTAAAAACCACTAAAATCAGTGAGGATGTGAAAGAATATTTTCACCAAAAAATATATTCTTGTAGTTCAAAGTAATATTTCACCCAAACAACTAATGTTTCTGCTCTTAATGGCCCTATGCCTCATGGATTTGAAAAGAAACTGACAACAACTATTTTTATGGCAAAGTACCTTTCATTAAAAGCAGAAACTAAGTTATGTGACTCATTTATCAGTCCGGCCTTGAAAATGGCACTGCTTATCATGTTTGACATAACACATTGAAACAAAACCTCTGCAAATATCATCTGCCATCCCTGCTGTGTCACCTTGTCACGTAACACACCCCATTCTCCCCCGTATTAGCCAGTGGCACTGAGTCTTTTTCTCGCCCTATAATGAAGGTGGCTATGACTTAGCAAAGGAGCCCTAATGGAGGATACAGTGACACAGTCAGGGACCCATAATGGAGGGCTCTCTAATGTGGTGGAAATTGAAAGATTAATAATTCAAAAGCAGCTGGTCATGAATCAGTCGCCCATTTTGCTCCAGTGGTTTTTCTCTGGCACCTTTTTCTGCAACCCTTTGGATCTGACCTCAGTGGAGGGCACTCGAGGACTTTTTTTTTTTTTCCTCCACTGCTTACTGCAGTTGATGAGTGAAGATGTTTGGGGTAATATAATTTAGAATACAGCAATATATCTTTTACTACCAATGCTAACCTTGTGGTCAGATATTAATGCCTGTGTGTGTGTTTGTGTGTAGCTATGTGTATTCATGCATGTCTTCTGTCTCTGAATGTGAAGGTGCTGGTTTGTGTGTATGTATATATATATATATGTGTGTGTGTGTGTGTGTGTGTGTATATATATATTTATATATTGTGTGTGTGTGTGTGTCCTCTTTCCTTTAACCTCACCACAGCCACTCCCAGACTCCATAAATAGCCTGGTACTGAGGGCTGCATCCATAACTCAGTATTCAAATGAACACAGTCATGTCATATTTTTGCGGCCGCAGGATGTGGTGGCCATGTCATATATCTGTGCCCTGGGGGGGAGTAAAGGTTTATTTATCACAGGTGCTCATCCCTTGCTGTCTCCCCCTCCATGTGTGATGTATATTTCAGGTGTGCGTATACTGTAGTGTATTTTTCTCCATCCTGCAACAGCTTTCTCTCTGCTCTCCATTTCTTTTGCTTCTTTCATCCACTCCAATTCCTTTTGTCCTCCCTCTATCGTGATGCATTCGATATACTGTAGGGCATGTAATGTATTGCTTTTTTTTCCTTCCTTGTCTGTGTGTGCGTGTGTGCATGTGTGTGTGTGTGTGTGTGTGTGAGAGTGTGTAACTGTGATGCATGTCCTGTCCTCTGGTGGTAAATCCTTGCTACCCTACATCCATCTGAGACTGGAGCATGTTTTTAATCCCTATGCGTCTTTCCTCCCTCCTGTTCTTCATCCCTCTGTTTCTCATGCATGATGTCTCTCTCCCGCTGTCTCCCCTTCTTGCTCACTCTTTATCTCACTCTGTCTCTCTAGGTGCTGGCTGCGATTGGATACATACTTTATCTGGAGTTTCATAGGACCTGCCACGCTCATCATCATGGTGAGATACACACACATGGACACTCACTACACACTTAACATAGCATTACATGTACGGAGTAGACGGGCTGCCACGTGTTGGTCCAGAAACGACGGGCTACATTAAGATGTTTGTTAATCTCCTACAAGGTTTCCCAGAGCTCGTCATAGTCTAAGTGGGAGCAGAATGAACTTTATGTCATTTTAATAATTCCCACTCATGGATTAACTCTCAAGTGGGCACATATTCCAACAAGGTGGAAATCTTTGGAGTGACATAGAGCACAAACTGTTGTACGTCACACAGATTATGATAAGAACTCAACCGAGTTATGTTTTTCTTATTTGATGAACCAGGCGCTGTACTTCCTCCTGGTCTAGCTACTTTATTATACAATAAAAAGAGGAACACAGACCACCTCAATTTGACCATTTTTCTAGTCCATGCACAAGGCAATGTCAGTGAATGATGCTTCATCAGTGAGTGAACTGTTTTGAGGAGGAGGAACAGGCATCCTACCTTAAACAAGCACACAGAGACAGAAATAGAGTGAGACGACTATGCAGACACACAGACAGAAAAGCAAATATATATATATATATATATACACACACACACTCACACACACATATATATATATATATATATATATATATATATATATATATATATATATATATATATATATATAAAAGGCAGAGTTTGAAAAAGAGAGAATAAAAGCAATGGGACATGTTCCCAATTAGGTGAATGTCAGCATATACACTGATGCTCTGTACTCATTTTAGAAAATGTCAGCCAGGCTATCGCTGATCTAACTGGGGCTGTAAGTGGGAGCAGTGCAGGTGGGACTGCTCTGTTATGACTCTACACCCATTGGTAACATATACAGCCTTGGAGACCTAACACAACAGTCCAGATGAGTCATTACTAAACCACCCTATCTGTGTATTAGCAGGCCAGTAGAATAGACAGCAACTGTGAGAATTGGACTTCTATTATAACAGTGAACCTCAATGGTTGTAATGACTGCTGTATTTTCCCTGATGCTCAAGCTGCTGTATTTTGAGCACATAAAGGCTTGTTGATTGTGGGCTGATACTGTGTCCCCAAGCCAATTACTGCTGGAAGGGAAAATGAAATGATATGCACTGTGTGTGAGTGAATTGTTGTGGTGACATTGTGTCTTTAATTAGGCTTATTGCTGCAGAATATTAACTTGTATGTGTGTGTGTGTCTGTGTGTTTCAGCTGAATGTAATCTTCCTCGGTATTGCTCTTTATAAGATGTTCCATCATACAGCCATTCTCAAACCAGACTCTGGATGTCTGGACAACATCAAGTAAGTACATGTGTGCATACCATGCCACCACCACGCCGGTGGGTGTGATTATGCATGCCTGTGTAGGTTGAGTTAAAGCAGTAGTTTGACATTTTTGAAAATGCACTTAAAGGCTTTCTCGTCAAGTTGAGTAGACTGATACCACTCTCATGTCTGTATGATAAATACAGTGTGTGGCTGGAACTGACAGTCACTTAGCTTAGCATAAATATTGGAAAAGCTAGCCTAGCTCTGTCTAAAGGTAACAAAATCTGTGTACCAGTACTTCTAAAGCTCACAAATCAACATGTTGTATCTTGTTTGTTTAAATCCATACATAAATCAAAATATAAAAATGACACATTGTGGTTTTGTGGGGGGGTTAATGTGCAAGACCTGTAAAATGGCAGATTGTCATTTTTACACCTCACTTTTGTGCGGATCAAAAACTCACAGTATAAGATGTTAATAATGAGCTCTAGATTTTGTTGCTGTTAAACAGAGCCAGGCTATCTGTGTTGTTACGCTAAGCTAAGCGCAAAGGCTGCTGGCTCCAGCTTCATGAAAGACATGAGAGTGGTATTGATCTTCTCATCCAACTGCTGGCAAGAAAGCTAGTAAGTGTTTTTCCCAAAATGTCAAACTATCCTTACCCATCAGCCTTTTTTTGTACATTAGCATGTTGCATGAAGCACATTTCAACTTTGTCTGACTTTATTTCAAGACACTACTCATTGAATTCATAATCTCCCTATTACTTATATCACCCTTACAGAATGTCACTGAAATGTGACTTCATTTCCAGAGAACACTGAAACTCTGTCTACTAAGGTCACTAATCAGGACTGTGTTATTTCTCGTTCCACTGCAGCTCAAGACAAAAAGGCTCAGTCTAATTCAAACAATATGCTGTGGCTTGGAGCTCAACGCCTTGCTGAGGCACAGCTCAGAATTTGTAATGTAAATCACAAAATGGCTCCCTCATTTGATTTATCATTTAAATATTACTGCCAATGCATCTTTCATGACAGCAGTTTTAAGTAGGACTTCAAGTGGGAAGCGTATCCGACATAAAGATGAAACGGGCTGATCTTTGCTTCAGTGCAGGTCAGGGTAGTGTGATCAAAAAGCCAGATGAAAGATTAAATTAAAGAGCAGTTTAGAATATGATGCTTTTGTATCAATCCCCCACCCCACAACGTTCCTCTGTCTTAGTCGGACCGGATTTTGATCTATTTCGCTTCATTAGTCATGTCTTATTGTGGTTCATTTACTCGTTAATCATCATCATGCCCTTTTTGTCTTATTATTTTTTTTCTTCCTTTTCTTCCTTTTGTTTTCTTTACCACCAATAAGTTGTCTTTGTTGTGGATTGGCTCTGGTAAGGCCACTCTCCAATCAAATGCCTGTCTGTCTTCCTAGAGACATTTTGATTGGTTTTACTTGTCGTCTTGTTTGTCTATAGAACCTGCTTAGTGTCTTTGCATATCCCTAAATTAACCATTAACCTGCCTTGTAAAATGGACTACTTGTTCATGTGTGATTTGTGAGCTCCTATGACCTATAGACCTAATGTGCTATTGAAATATTATAATGGTGAGATGTGAATGAGGGGAAACAGAGCTGAGAGAGAAACCATGACTCAAGGGAGCACTGGAGGGAGAGGTGAAATAGAGGGATGGAAAAGAGAGGGATGAGTGTACCCTTTATTGAAGAGGGTCGTCAGACGAGCTTTATTGGAGGTTCTGTCTCGCCTGAATGGTGCCACAGAGGGCAACATCGAATCAATCACCTCAGTCTCACTCAGTTACTATCCTCTTCTTTCTCTCTTCCTTCCTCCTGACTCTCATAATATCTTCCCCTCTGTCTTTTTTTTCTCTCTCTCTCTCTACTGCTCTCTTTCTTCCCTTACCCCCCATCTTTGTCTCCGATCCCTCACATGAGAGGTGATCACTACCCAGTCAGCCAATCAAATTAACAGCCATCATCGTGGCTGCGGCAGACCCGGAAAGTGTGACCTTTACTGGGAAATGTCATTTATAATGGCTGTAATGTTCGTCTACTTACTGCCCAGTGGAGCCTCTCGCATGGCCACACACATACACATGCACACGCACAGGCAAGGACTTACAATGCATACACATGCCTCGACATGACCAAATTCTTCTGACATTTGGCCTTTATGATTCATTTCTGCATTAGCTATATTTGAAATGGAGGTAAAGCAGCCTTGAAAACTTTTATGAAATTTAATTCCATTAAATTGTTATTGCCACAATTTCACTAACAGACTTCAGGACCCACTTCTGCCTGTAAAAACGTTTTTTACCCTCTGCCATGTACTTTGACAGAGTTTGGATGTACCGTGGAAGAAATCTTATGTGCTTGACTTTTTCAATACCAGCAGCTGTCTTTAGCCAGCTTATAACCTCCCCTCCCTCTCTCGAGATGGTATCTAAATGAACAAGCCTACTTTCTCTCTTTTCTCTCACCGTTTTCGTAAGAGTGTAATTCTTTTAGGCAGAACCTCCCACTGTTTTCCTCATCCCACTCCCACAGTGTTGGGGCTCTGAGTGAACCCTCCATAACCCCTTTCTCCTGCCTCATAGTCCCACATGCATCAAACTTGGCTGAATAGCTTTTCTCATCCATGGAAAGAGACAAGCCTCTCATGCTTACCCTACTTACAATGCCACCTGCAAAATAAACTTGTGTGACACAGCAAACAGCGATGTTGTCGAGAATTCTGAATATTGAATGAAACTTTAAATTGACGTTCTCCCTCTCTTCTGCTCTGTAGGTCTTGGGTGATCGGGGCCATAGCTCTGCTGTGCCTGCTGGGCCTGACCTGGGCTTTTGGCCTGATGTACATCAACGAGAGCACAGTGATCATGGCCTACCTTTTCACCATCTTCAACTCTCTGCAGGGCATGTTCATCTTCATCTTCCACTGCATACTGCAGAAGAAGGTGAGACAAAGCTGGACAGAAATAGGCAGACAGCATCTGTGACAGGCAGACAAATACAAACGCACAGCACACACACACACACACACACACACATGCTAGAATTGATCAGCAGGGACACCAAAAATATCTGCAGAGCTGTCACAGGTTTGATTGGTCATTCAGTAACCCTACTGGCTGCTTGGTTCTCATATTTACACTCTCTCACTGCCTCACTCTCTCTCACCTTTCACAGTCTGACAGCAGGTAACAAACTGAGCTGCTAGTCTTACAATGCTTCTGTCTTCCCCTCAACAGGAAAGAAAGTTTGTCATCATCAGGCAGGGTCATGAAGCCTGAAATAGCTTTTTTAAAAAACTTTGATGAAATTTAGCTCCAATTGTTTTAAATGTTGGATACATGCAGAGGAAATATATGTCTGTTTTGATGTCTAAGCAGCAGTGGTTACAGATACACCCCTCTGATGATTTCTGTGATTTAATACATCGACTTCAGTCACACTGACACACAGCTCCCCTTTCAAACTCCCCTTTTATGTTTTGGGTTTGTTTGGCCTAAAGGATTGGAGACATTTGTGAGTACATATGTACCACTTTCTTTTTTAAATTTGAGTTATATGTGGCTTCCAGGAAGAGCCTACACATCCTAGGATATTTTTACAGAGTCTCCCACACGCTGTCAGTGCCTGGGAGTGCAGAAGAGGAGTAGGATATGGAAAGAAAATTCATCAAATGCTTAATACTCTCGTCTGGCTGCGGTCCCACAGAGAGTTCTTAGTTTTAAGTGTACGACCAGTAAACAAATGCAGTGTCTGTGTGTGTGTGTGTGTGTGTAGATGTCAGTGTGCACTGTACTTAGGTATGTGTTAGGCCATGGGATCAGGTATCCAGAGAGATGTCCTCAGAACAGTGCTGAGGTTGTTTTTGGCTGTGGCCCAACATGGTTTCTCCCAAGATGCATGGAGCAACTCACCACACAGCTGTTCAAACAGAGCATGTGGCAAAACACGTCTGCCAGTCCAACAAGCTTGTTAAAAAGCAATTACAGTCCTATTTGTTCTAACTTGATTGGGATCTAAATGCAGATGTTCTGTGTGTACAAGTGCATCATATGTCTCCCCAAGGAATATGTCCATTTCAGACGGATATGTGGCAGTAATAACATTCGGGGCGGATGTTGACGTTTATGAAGTTAATCCTTTAATGTCTACACTTTTATAGAGTTAGTGTTTGCACAAAGAGTTTGAGCAAGAAAAGAAGTTAACAGGAATGCAATATCAAGTTAAGCCATTCCAGTCTGTTTTCCTCTTGGTATGTCATCCTAAAACTATTCTTCAATATGTGCAAGGTTAAAGTGGAACATCAGTCAACGCCATCTCCCCCATGTGTGCTTTTCATCTTCTCTGTCCAGGTGCGGAAAGAGTACGGCAAATGTCTGCGCACTCACTGCTGCAGCGGCAAAAGTGTGGAGACCTCCATCTCCTCCTCCAGTAAGACCACCACCTCGCGGACTCCGGGCCGTTACTCCACAGGCTCACAGGTGAGCTTACCTGCCTGCACACCCGGACGCTACAGCACAGCAGACTCTCAGGTGAGGCCGGAGCACGCCATGAGGGTTTTTGGGTTATCGCTGTTCACTTTCAACTAGTTTTCAAAACAGTTTAATGTGGACTTTGTATTTGCAGACGCAAAATGCAGATTTTGTGTTGAAAGTGAGATAGCCCAAACCCCTGACTTACACCTTCACATATTGATGCTGACACACAGGTAGATGGAGCCTAAATGCCACTGATGGGTGATTATTTTTCCCCACCTGTTTCTCTCTTGCTGGTCGTGGCTTTACTTTTTCCTTTACTGCCTCTCCTGCACTGATTTACCCTTCATTTGCACACCCTACCCTCTTATATTACGTTTCTTACCTTATTTCTTTCCCTCTTTTGTCACCATGTCCCTTCCTCCCTTGACTTATCCCTGTTCCTTTCCTTTATTCCTTCCTCCCTTCATCATTGCTGCTCCTCTTTGTCTGTGCCCATACCTTCTCCACCTCTCTCCCCCTCTCTTTCTATCTCTCTCTCGCTTCTTTTCCTCTGTGTACAGAGTCGTATCAGGAGGATGTGGAACGACACTGTGAGGAAACAGGAGTCCTCCTTCATCACTGGAGACATCAACAGCTCCGCGACACTCAACAGAGGTAACCACGGGATACCTACCATTTGCATCCTCATCACTGTCACCATATCTACTTTATTAATAGCGGGAGGTTCAGACAGCATACGCTGTCATTTAGTAAAGTGGTGGGAGTCCAAACTTCTGATAATGGCACTGTGTTCTTGTAGAGAGGGAGATTAGCAGAATAGAGTGTAAATATCACTTACTACTTTTTCGCTGCTTCAAAGGATGACTTTACAGGAAAGCGAGTTTGGAGTCGACTGTTGTGAAAGTGAAATATCAACCAGTTTGTGGTCCCATTTTAAATCTACAGAGTGCAGAGTTGACTGTGCTATAGAGGGCTTCTATACTTTTTCCAAGTATAGCTCTCTTTTGAAGCCCTGTGGGTGAGAAATCCTTTAAGTTAAAAATATGTGTTCAAATCTTGAGCTGAACACCAGTGGCCCCTTTAGGTTAGTTACATTAAATTAATGCTCTCTTATTAGCTGAGTGTAGTAGCGTGTCTTCACTTCAGGTGAAGTCTGCTTTCAGCACATTACTAGAAATGTCCAGTTGTACAGTAGCAGAGCAAAGTTTTTCCACCTGAGAATCTGTGTGTTCAGCAGAGCGTGCCTTATTATATAAAGGCTACTGTAGTTACCAAGATTTTAAATGAGTATTAGGCTTAGCTCGCTGTATTCGGAGCTGTCTATTGCTGTCCCTCCAGAGTAAGCTGCAGTAATGGACTGCAAGAACGGAATCCATGAGCATGGCTGTCTAAGGGCTAGGGTAATGAGGACATAGACACCCAAATGGCTAGACATTTTGACACACACACACACACACACACACACTGCCATTTGTTAGTCTGTAAGTCGAGGTGTGGCCCTCGCTTCCTTCAGGCCACTAATAAGCTGTTAGCATGACAGATTGATGCTAAAGCAGACACGGTGTGTGTCAGCGCCTGAATTATCACACACTTAGTGAGGCAGGGCTTAAGACACCCCTACCTCCTCCTTCCCTCACACTTTAAAGTATGGTGCAGAGAGCTACTTAGCCAGTAGATTTCAAATGACTGCACACTGTGGCTTAGTGAATAAGGATGGAGTGGAATAAACTGGATATTCTGATAGAGGATTGACTTGTTGAAATTAGGGGACAGTAAAATGTAGTGAATGAATGAATTTGTTAGTTTTAAGACATGACTATGTCTTGTTGTTACCCATTTGGCCACTCTGACATATTTAGCTGAATGGTATTTCCATTTACCTATGTTTTGGAGCTATATGACATGCACTTAGGAGAGGTGGTGGTGGAGATAGCGTGAGGATGAAAAGATGAGGATGAATGTCCAAGAGCTGTCATGGTCATTCGTCTTTTGATTTTTTTCCCGCAGTGTCTTAATGTGTACATGATCTGTCTCTCACCTAGGGAAGAAAATGCACTGAGAACACTTTTTTGTGGCCCCTTTGTCCATTAACTATCCTGTAGCCATGCTTCTCTGCTCAAGCGTATTGAACTGCAGCACTATCTTCTCCAAGCTATGCTTCTCTCTCTTTCTCTCTCTCTCTCTCTCTCTCTCTCTCTCTCTCTCTCTCTCTCTCTCTCTCTCTTTCTCTGTCTCTCTCTCTCTCTTTCTCTGTCTCTCTCTCTCTCTCATCCCTCCCTTGGCCTGTACTCAGTGGCTGCAAGAATGACTTTGTCAAGCTTTTTCTTGGCTTTCACCTCAAACTATGTTTGCTTGTTTGATTTACTTGTCCTCTTCTCTCCTTCTTTCTTCCACACACTCACTTTCCATCTCACTCTCCCCTCCTCTTTTTCCCTCTCGTTTACTTCCACTCTGCAACGTCTACATGCTCTCTCCCTCAACCTCTATCTCCTTTTTTTTTCTCGAGCGCTTCTCTCTTTTTCTCTCTTGACTTGGCTGTTGCTTCTCCTCTCTCCTCCTCTCTCGACTTGGCTGTTGCTCCTCTTTCTCTCTTTCTCTATCTGCCTGTACCAGGAGCCATGGCTAATCATCTTATAACTAATGCTCTCCTTCGTCCCCATGGTACTAACAATCCTTATAACACTCTCCTGGGGGACTCGGCAGTCTATAACAACCCAGCCGTGGGCATGTACAACACCCAAGGTGTGCCTGACATTCCTATTATAAACATACAACATTTGGAAAATTAGCTTTGAGTTATGTTTCACCATATTACATTTATTTTGCATGATTATTTCATTTGAAAATGTTTGCCACTGTAATACACTTTTGGCTGCATATTTGATCCAGCCTTATTATTATTATGGCTCCCAAGTGAGGCGATCAATCACACTGCAATAATCTTTCACAAAGGACACCCACTGGGCAGTTCTCGCAGCACATAAATGTAGAGAAGAAATTCGTTTGATGATTTACCAAAACAGTATAACTTGTTCACACGCTGATTTATTGTATGCTATAGATGCACGCTGTATGTTACTGGTTGCAAATTCACCGTGTCTTTTATAAGCTACTTGGGAGCCATGAAATATCTGTACTATTTTGTGTGAATGTTCCATGGTGCTTCATTTTGAATGCCAGTTTGTACGTGTCAGTTGGGACTTGTGTATTGCTTGTGGTGCTGCATGTTTACTGTATATACACAGTGTTTTAAATGTAATTTGTGAGGTGTGTTTTTCTGTTTTCTCTGTGTTGAATAAATAATAAGCCAACACGATAGCAGCCAGTTAACTATAAGGCTCTGAGAAGCAGAACTTTGATTTTAAGAATCAGACTGGGTTTCTTTGTTAAACAGTTTTCATCACGCCTCCAATTACTGTGCAACTGTTGATTTTTGTGACTGCTGAAATATGCTTCTCTCAATGTATGAACTCACATCTGTGTCTCTTTTCTCTCTTCCCCCTCATGCTGTCCATTAGCACCTTACCGAGACACAAGTACGGGCTAAATTAATACTCAACTACTTCAATGACATCGACTTTCTTCTCTCTTTTCTTGCTTCTAAAGCACTCTGCCTAACATTTTCAGTCCAATCTACAGCCGAACAGTAGCTTGGTGCTTTGGCATGCCCCCCCCCCCCACCAATCTTGAGTCAGTCCACGTAATACACTTATCTTACTTGGTTTGTTACACAGTTTTAGATTTCCTCCCAGAATTCTATTTAAATGTTTTCTTCTTGAGGAATATACCTATAGTACTAAAAACAACGGGCATTAGCATTCAATCTCACTGAATGGAAACATTGTGGATCAAATGTGCAAACTGAAATTTGAGTGATATTTGCCCTTAAAATTACTTGCAATGCAATTACTTTAAGTGTCACTTCAAAATATTTATCTTATTTTGCAGTGAAACTCTAACTCTTCTTTTTGTATTGCTGTAGTGCTGGCAGTAATTGAGAAAAGAAAGTACTTCTGAGGTTTCTCTTAAATGAATTATGGACGCTTGAAGCATTTTTCCTTCCAAGAAAATTATCATTGCTACTTTTTAATCCTCAATTCACAGCACACGCTATGATATCAAACAATAATTAAAATCTTTCTTCTGAGAAATCCACTTAGTTTACTTAAGGATCCTAATAATTATTCCTTTTTTTAAATTATTTGCTCCTCAGAGGGCATCCTGAACAACGCAAGAGACTCCAGTGTTATGGATACACTCCCACTTAATGGTAACCATGCCAATAACTACAGCATGGCCAGCAGCGAGTACTTGAGTGACTGCGTCCAGATCCTAGACCGTAGTGGTGGCTACGGCACCCACAGCAACCACAAGGAGACAACCCTGGAGAAGAAGATCCTCAAGGAGCTGACCTCCAATTATATCCCGTCCTACCTCAACAACCATGAGAGAGCCACGACTGAGCGCAATCACAACTTGATGAACAAGCTGGTCAACAGCAGCATGGCCAATGGAGGTGACTGGTTTGATTTGAGTAATGCCAGGTTTTGAGAGTCACATATAAAGCCTTAAAGTTTAGCAACCTGAACGGGGACACTGCTTCGAAAGCACGTAACTATGAATTCTTGGCCATGGCTTCGTTACTAATCATGCACTGCCCTCAGAGAGCTGATTCTGTCTCCCACAGGTTGGGTGTGAAAACACATTTTTACCTCAAGATCTGGGGGCAGCAGTCAGTTTTCTCACAACATTTATACTATGAATAATTGTGAACGCAATACTGGCATATTATCAGCAAGTTGATATGGTAAAATTCTTAGCATACAGTCGCCTAAATACACATCCAGCAGATTCTGAGCAGCATTCACTTGGAATCATGTTTCTGGCCAACTGATGAATGAAAGTGAAATACTCACTCTGCTTTTAGCTGTCTTTTCTATCTCCAGCAGCTCCTGGGAGAATTATGTGGCCCCTAAATGTTCCTACTACTCTATGTTCAGTGCCATGTGGTGTTGGGTAGGTGGTGTACAGTTTAAAGTTTTTAGAGCCATTTCACTGAAAACTGCTGCCTGCTGGTGCAGAAAACGGCACAAAAATCAGTAAAGTTGTGAACCAGAAAATGAAAACGGTCAAAGAGGTTGAAACCCTTTGTAGAGGTAAGGGGAAATGCAGGTAAATGAGTTAGGTGATAATATGGGAAACCCCTGTGAGATTACACATTGTAATTTGATCAGCCATAAACATTAAAAAAATATTGATTTTAGCAGCAGTAAAACGTCATTTTTGAGGAGTTAACACTGAAGTAACCACTGTAGGGCACTAAAATCATCACCGCATGTCATTGTACTAGCAGCAGCTAGCAGCAGCACTGCTCCTGGTTCAAAATTAACTATCAACAATAACTTGGTTCTTTCAGGGAGCATGGCAGGAGGCAGCAGCAGCAGCAGCAGCAGTGGAGTTGGTGGGTGTGTGGGCAGCAGTAAAGAAGACAACGGTCCCATGGTGCTGGACAACCCTGCAGCCTTCCCCCACGAGGAGAACCTGGGTTTGGAGATTATCAGAGAGGAATCCAACGCCCCACTCCTGCCGCCACGGCCCCCTCCACCAGACAGCCATCCCCCGCCACCGCCCCCTCCTCACAGCTTCTCCCGGCCGCGGCGCATCCCTCAGGAGACCAGCGAAAGCTTCTTCCCCCTCCTGACCAACGAGCACACCGATGAGCACACGCACTCGCCCAACCACAGAGACTCGCTCTACACCAGCATGCCAGTGCTGACGGACCTCCCGGACGGGCAGATGAACGGTTTAACAGACGGAGAGGAAGACAGTTCGGGGGAGCTGCAGCCCTGTAAGAGTGCCACTGCTCCTGAGCTGGATGATGTCTATTATAAGAGCATGCCAAACCTGGGCTCCAGGAATCACCTTCACGAGCTACAGAGTTACTACCACATGGGCCGTGGTGGCAGCGATGGATACATGGTGTCTGGGAGCAAGGAAGGAGTCCGATTCGATCGCCCGAGGATCCGCCTGTAGACCCTTCCCACCTGGTTACCAGTCTATAGAGCCAATCAAGAGACTTCTGTCCCTCCCCAGCCCACGCTCACATTTCCAACCTTCCAATGAAAACATTCTGTGTTGTTGACTGACAGACTGAGCTGGCCCGCCCCTGGATTGATGTGCTGTGTGTGACATTAACTATGGCTCATGACAATATGGTCGCGATATCGCAGGTCAGATGGAAAGCAGGGACTGAATGTATTGTCATATATGGTGCAGACTGAGAGGGCGGTTCTGAGAGACTATTTGTGAACATCAAACAGAAATGGAACTTTTAACCTGGAAAGGAAAGGAAGGGGGAGGGATTCTGTAATTTTACCCTACCTGTTACTTTAATTTGGAATTGGATTGACCGTAGCCCTACAAGTTCCCCAATATGGACCTCTAGCAGATCATATCATATAGTCTCTACTACCACCACTACAGGGGCGTGGCCCCCAGCCCTGGTTAAAGGAGCTGCCTGTCTGTTTGTCTGTCTGTCTTTCTGTCTCACTCTCAAAGACACGTACCGGGATGATGTTTCCACCTCTCCAAAGGGTAGAGCAGGATATTAAACTCTGGTGTTCATAACATAAACTGGCCCCAAAGAGGCTCCGCCCCACTACCTGCCAATCAAGTGGAGGATGTATGATATATGCCCTCACTACGATCATCCCAAAAACTATTTTACTGGACAACCGAAACTGTAACCATATCACGCCGATGTTCTGAATTCTCTTCCTGTTCGTATCTGCTAAACTGGAGTCGTGTCTGGGCTGGTGTAACATTCCTGCAAGTTGTAGTGACTGCGGCTACTGTGTATTTCACTGAAAACAAAGAAGGAAGATCATATTACAACAGACTGAATTTCAAAAAAAAAAAGAAAAAAAAAGAATGGGTTCCGTTTCTTCTCCTTTATTCTGTAAAAGTTTTCAGTTATCAAAGGACTATGAAGAAATCACAAACTGTTTCTATGTATTGTACAGAATACAGATACAGATACAAATGTTGCATATGACCAAGTCTTTTATTTTTTAATTTTACGTTGCAAACCTTTTGTCTGTGGAGCTGTTCTGAAATGTCATGATATGTTCTAGTCACGTGTAGACTACAGAATGAGCAAGGAACAATCTTTCATGTCACTCTTTCGTAAATACAGAGACAGTTACGCACTCCTTAATTAATACGCATATACCCTACGCACACTTCATTCTGGTCCTTTTATAGCAACACCACTGTCACTTACATCTTTGCAAATCAACTGTTACTATATACTTTACCACTGTGTAGATTTAAAACTGAAGGGAAAATGACGTGGCCAAGTTATGAAGAAAACGGTTATTATGGAAATGCCACGTTTTAGTCTTTACTGGAAGTGGGTCTCATCTCATTTGTTCCTGAATAAAGCATTTCCTTCCTTGAGGCACAAGGATGAGCCTGGGTGGAAAAAAAAATTACAAAGATATCAGATACAGAGTAACACAAGGATGGTTTATGAAGCATATCCTCTCTATTGCCAAATACTCTACCAATTGACATTACATTGCTGTGCTGCTTGAGATCTTACTGTACAGAAAAACAATGCTGAGAATAATAAATGTCATTCTCTAAACTGAAAAAGAGACTTTCCACTATTTCCACTATTTGAAAAATACAGTGGGTCTCACCTGTGAAATGCCATGATTACACCATATTTGTGTACTGAAGATGTGGAAACTCTGCACACAGCAGCACTGTCCAATGTGGAAAGCCAATGTTTACTTATTTAGGAGAAAAATTTCATAAGTGTATGAAGTGTAGCTTGCACATGTATCCCACAAGCCCCCTCCATGTCCCAAGAGAGAAATTATTTATTTATCTGTTTATTGGTTTAAAGACAGCAAAACAAGCTTGGAGGAAAGAGAGCTGGCTTTAGGCAGGAGTAAATAAAGTGGCACTTGGTTTGTTTTTTTGGTTTTGTTTTTTTGGTTTCTTTTTTTAAATTATTATGATCATGATTATTATTACAATATTATTGCTAATTATTTATTCTTTTTGTATGGGTTCCAAGTTGAATGATCTCATAACTAATATTTGTTGTAACAGTGAAAGTTGTTTGCCAACAAATAAATTACTGACATAGCTTTGAGGTTTTCCGCCTCTTGAGTGTTATCAGTCATTACATCAAAATTAAATGCAAACACAGAGTTAAACCCAGCAGTGTTTTCACTTCAAATATCCATTCCTGGGTATTTAGGAAGATTACATATTGTATATATGCCAACAGACATTTTGCTACATGTATTTCTGTATTTCTGTTTCATTCTCAGATGAAATTCTGACTTTCTGCTGATCTCTGTAAAAACTTTTGAGTATCCTATCTTGGTCTATAGGATGGCAAACGTAGCAGAATAATATCAAGCCATTTATTTAATTTTATTGTGCTGTGGTAGTTCCAAATTGCAAGAAAAAGTTTTTATTTTTTTTTAAAGTAATTACAACATCTTAAAAAGATGCAGGAAGGGAAAAATACTAGTGACATGAGGCTGCTCTCGTGCTGTTGTTGGCTTCTTCTAAAACTGAGGCAGCTGTTCTGTCTGTCTACCAAGGTTAGTGCCAGCTGCTGCCTAATGGTGCAGGGTGTGGTCCTGCAACCAAATCCAGTATCCAGTCCTCTCCATGCTCTGTATGCTGTACATATCAGACAAGCCCATCAAAAAACTTTTTTGGGCCTATCACTGTAAAAGTTCTGGCCATCCCACTGAACTGTGGATGTTACACAACAGCAGTCTAAGCCTCCACCATCAGTTGCAAATTCTGTCCCTGGCATCATGGCAACATGGGCATTGTGGTGTAGGTCCATTATTGCTTATGTGCCTTTTCCACTTAGTCTGTTCCTTCTACATTTACACAGCTCTACCTGCTTAATGCACTGTAGTGGCTGGCCTGGCACCTCCTTTGGGGAACACGTGCTTAGTGTTGCCCAGCAATGGCCATCCTTAATAATTCCCTGGGTGGACTGTGGCAAATCCCAAATCAGGAGTGTCTAGTTGACTTTTCTAGCCAGTTTTGCCTCTGGAGGGCAGAACTTCTGAGACCGGCAAGACCTTGGTGCATCTGACACATTTGAACAAACTAGCAGTACTTTTGTGTGACAGTAATTTAGGGCCTAAGGGTGTACATATAGGGAATGTTTGTAAAAAACATTTTTAGTAATATTCTGCAGTCCTGCATGCAGCTTTCAAACCTGGAACAGATACCCAATTTACATGGGTAATATGTATCTGAGTTGAGACATATATTATCATTGCATGCATTGACAGTGTCACATATTTGACACACTTCAGTTGGTGCCTGTAGTCAGGATAAAGGTGATAACAACTGCTTTTTTTTTTTGACTACATGTGTCTCTACGCCGGAAAATAGCACAGTCGTGTATCCTGGCACCCTGACAAGACGCTGCAGGTGTCCGTTGATCTGTTGGAGAACTTTGGGTTACACACATAACCACTGTTCTCTGAGTGAAGAGATTATTTCTTGAGGCCGCTCTGAGACTATGAGAGTTTCACAGGTGCACTACTAACTCACAGGTGGTTTGTCTTAAAGTAATTATCTGTCACCTGAAACCCCTTGACCCAGTAAGGCAGTCATCATACATATAACTACATGGAAAGACAGAAAACCATAGTTACATGCAGGGAACTAATCTTATTTTCATTCACTCATGTCCACTACTTGAACTACTTGCATTGAGCTCTTTGTGTCCAGACTACTAATTTCAGTCTAGGTGTTCAGGGTTCAATATTCCTAAATACTTTCTGCGAAACTGTGACAAGGCTGACACATGACAAGCCTTTCTGCAAATAACACAAAAACAACTAACTCTCATAATCTTGCAACCTGCCTCTCATCCATCTAAGTTCTCTCTCACAGGGATGTCAGCTTGGTTGGTATTTGTTCAAGCGGTGCAGCAGATTTTCACACTCATACTGATATTTTTATAAAAGTGACAGTTTCTGGTCATAATTTTTGGTCATAACACATCCTGGACAGTTAGTATCAGCGGTTGACCTGCAATGAATTTCCATTACATGAGTGAAAAGAAGAAAAAAAAAAGTCTTTGGCTGTGGATAAATATCAAAAGCTTCATGAAATTGCAATATGCCCTTTTATTTGTAGCAATGCCTCCACAAACGTGTATCGTGACTCAGTTGGGTATAATCTCTGCACAGTATCTCTGATATTATTGAGGACTTTCACCATTTCTTATGTGCTTTGATCATAGATTCGGTTTATGGAGAGGATAGAAAAGAAAATAACAGAGTAAGGGGAGTTAGAATATAATGAGAAAAGGAGAGGAGACCAGTAAAAAGGGGGTGGGGGTGGGGGGACTGCTGGTGTGAAGAAATGAGTAAAAAGAAGCGTGGAAAGACATTGCAGTTTTTTTTTTTCTAAATAGATGTATTTTAACTTTCTTTAAAACTAACTAGAGCCACCTAACACTCGCACTCTCCCTGCCCCTTCTTCCCTCCCTTCTCTCTTTTCCTCCACCACGCTGCCAGTAGCAGGCTGATTAAACGAGCATCGGTCTATGTGGGTCATATCTCTGCTGGAGTGCTCTGATCGGTTAGTGCTGCCTGGCTGTGTTATCTTCCCCGCTCTCTCTGTTTCCCTCCTTCAAGGGAAGGCATTCAGTATGTCTTACAAGGTGACATGTCTCTCAGACTCAGCTCACAGACCAAAGGCAAAAGACGAACAGGAGCGTAAATTAAAGGGAATCTGTCTTTTTATTGTATATGATTAATTAATGACATGTTGCAGGCTGAGAGAATCTAAATGTGGCACCTATAATAGGATGACTACAAAAAGCTAAACAGAGTGATTGCACACAATAACGAATCCTTCCTGGAAAGCCACTCGTAGCTTAAAATACTTCTGAGTTGTTGAAAAAGCACATGTTCAGAAATGTTCTTGCAGTACTAGAATAATGATAATATTTATAATAATGATAATAATATGAAAATTCAAATCAAGCAAGCCAGGATGTCATAGAGCACAATTAGAAGACACACTCACAGACTGTGTAAAATATTCAGTCAGTTATTGAGAGATAATATGGACACGGCAAATACAGTACACATTTTGACAAATCACTTAAGTTCAGTTACTGGCTTTTATCCCTGGGCTTTTAACCATGTCTCACAGTCTTCATCTGTGGATGGAGTTTGCTCATGTCGTACAGATGTTTTCATTTTATTTACCCTAGAAAGCAAAGGTTGATTGAATGACTTAGTTTTAAAGCTGATCACTGTGCTCTTTTCTCCGAGTGAGTCCCTAAATAGTCTGTGATGGATGTGACCTGGCATGCCGGTGGAATCCGGCGTCTAACAATGAATGTGAATGAATGGCTCAGTAACAAGCAGCCCCCATTGTGAAACTGATATTACACTGTGGTCTCTGTTAATTAAGGCAACTATGGCATTTAAAGCGGAGCTTGAATTTGATTAAATGCGGAAAATCGGCCCATCCATACGCTGTATGACATTTCAAGATTTCCATCCCATTTCCTTCTTCTGCGCTGTTGAGCACTATAAAGCACAAGCGGCATTTTTCCTCAGCCATTCTGGAATCTAGGTTCTAAGGGAATAGAATGGAATGGAACGCGTGACCTCACATTCTACAATTCCTGGGCTGTCACTGGAATTTATTGTATTAAATTACAGATTTTTAATTGTATTGTTCAGGAATTCCATCTATCATAATGTGACCATTCTTTAGTTGATTGGGAGCTCGCTGTGAGAGAAAGCTAATTAGTCTTTCTCTAAGCCACATCATATCAGCTTATGAATGGCTAGCCTTGCCCTGACCTCTGGAAACACATGAAAATGCACAGGGGTTCCTCAGCTGACCTATGTGTGTATGTGTGCGTGTGTGTGTGTGACCAGCCACATCTATGCCAGCTCATCTGCTTGTGCTGGCCAGCTTGTGTGCTGCGGCATATACTGTATGTGCACTCTCGCTCATCGTCTCCTCACCTCAATTTTCCATGAGAGTGCTCATTGGAAGAAAAACACTTAACAGGTACACACAGGCCACCCTGAATAATTCACTCTAATTGGCAAAAAGGGGAGGGGGAGCGGGTAGGCAAGTAGGCCTTGGCAAAAGAGTGACAGAGGGTGAGCTGCAGAGTGGGAGAGATGGGGGAGAGACTGGCCATCCATCCACTGGCTTTTTTGAGGTCACATACACCCCCATGCATGTTTAATTGGCTTTGGGGTGGCATGGTGTTTCTGCTGCCTCTGCTGTGAGTCAGACTCACTATGCCTTTTCTGGAGCGTGCCTTTTCATGGAGGCTCAGCAATGGAGATACTATTTTAGGAACACATTAGGAGCCCAGAAAACACTGACATTTGGACTATTGCTGGGATGGCTGGGAGAGGGAGAGGGCTAGTCACCAGTGTATATGACAGATAGACTCTGGGTTACTGCCTGTGCGCTTTGTGGAGAGCGAGTACAGTAGGCCAGACCCATGTCGAATTACTTTCTGAAATGGATTCATTTACTTCTTTCAAATTGGAGTTTCACTCGCAAAAGAACTGATTAGATTGTCCCAAATGTGCAAATCACACACAATTCTAACTCCACATAGAGCAAAGGTCGAAATAAGGAAAAGCTTTCAATTAATAATTTATTGTGGTCACACAAGAGGAAAGCCAGTGCAAATGAAAACATGTACTGTCAAACCTCAAGACACTCTCACACTTCCCTGCAGCAAGGCATTGGAGTGCTTTTTATACCTAGACTGTGCAGTTTCTTACCAAAGTAGGATCTTGTTCAAATGATATCTGACCTCTATGATAGTCTGCATAGAGGTGGAACCAAAAGGTCCAAAAACTTGTGTTAACAACGGTGCCTTGTAGGTTCCCCTGACTCAACTATACTTGTTGTTCTTGGTTACGAGTTGAATGAGAGGTGCTGCAGTACTGCTGCTGCTGCTGCTGCCAGTCATTACACAGGACTGCATGGAAGACACTGTGTAACCTACAGCAGGGTAGGGAAAGGTATCAATACATCATGAATTAAAACGTAATTAATTAAAAAATACTATTGTTTTAAGTGTTTAACATTAAAAACATAATACTGTTGTAATTTAGCTTAACATTTGTAGCCCTTTTCAGGCATAGAGTGAATTTACAATAGAAGCAAATTGTGACTTTGTGGCCATAGTGTATTTTCAAAATGCTCTCTACCTAATGTAAACACTGCACAGAGTGGCTCTTGGCCTATATACTAGATTATCAGGCTCAAACTTCAGATCATAGTACAGGGATTTAGAAAACAGAGCACTGTGTCCTCTCTCAGCTCATCCTTTCTTCTGGATGCTAAATGGAACCAGTGCGTCTGACTCTTCCACCTTGCTCTCAATCTGTAATAAAACCAGTCTTGTGATGAAATTAAATTACGGATAATAAGTATCATTTAAACCCTAATACTGGGTAATTGCATGTGTTAGTAAACTGTAATAAGTATTGTAGCTGATGACATGCTGTTAGCTCTGGTCTAGATGTCATTCATAGAATCTGTAATGACATTTTCCAGTGGACAGAAAAGCAGCTCTGGTTTTATCATAAACCCACAACAGGGAAGAATGTGCCCAAAAGCATAATTTGTCTATTGTAGTGCAGAGAAACAGCACAAACAAGCACCACACATGGTTACTAAGATAACCTCTCTTTTATGTTTATTTTCTAACCTCACTTTTCTTTATCTTTCTTTCTCTGTCAGACTTTGAAAATCGTTAAAACTTAACTTGCTCTGCCTTCACTGTTTGATAGCCACAGTCACCTTTGACTTCACTATAACTTATACTTGATTTGTTTGTTGCTATTGTTGTTGCTTATGTGGCTCACATGCACTAATTTCTCACCCCAGTCATCAGTAAAACACACACACACACACATATACACACACACACAACCATTGTCAAATAAGCTTCACTGCACCACACTGAGAAGTGGACGCACAAAATAAACATCCAAAGCACGTAAACTGCTCTGTCTATCTTAAATAGCTCTTTTCAAAGCTTTGTTGCAAAGCTTAGTAAGAAATATAAATAAATAAGCAAAGGAAAGAAACAAAGATAAACTATAAAAGGCAGAGGCATTTTACAAAATGTAATTAAATGTTAATAATAATTATTTTTATTGAGATGATTTAAAATGTGTTGGAGAATTATCAGCCTATGATTTTTAATTCAGTAGGTTTTGAAATAACCAACAGGAACCTGCATGTGCACCCCAGGCTGTGTTCCCCGTCATGTTTGCCATGATGTATTACATTAGGTAAAGCAGCAGCACGACTCTGCAACTTGTTTTTAATGTATTTTTGAAAATAACTGGGATGTAGGGCATATCTGCAATAGAGCAGACAAAAGTAGTTTCTGACTGTAGCAGATGCAGAACAGAAAAACACAATTACGCTGGTGTAAATGAACTGGCAAAAACCTGTAGCCAAGGATATAAAAAAAAAGTAATGCAAAGAAAGACAGAAACAAAGAAAACAAAGAATGAAAGGAAATAAAGGTACCTAGCAATAGAACAGTGAAAGAAATAAGGTGTGAATGACGTGCGGAAAACGCGAGACAAACAGGACAGGAAGAGCAGCCTCCAGTGCTTTATCTCGCACATAGCACCACAGTCCAAACTGGTGTCTCCCAGGGGCCTTGTCTCCTTTTTTTCTGATTGGTAATGAGGCACAGCTGCCTTATAGTGGGCCCAGCAGGCAGGGCCTTGATTGCTGCCGCTTACTTGAGCAGGCAAAATGTGGCGAAGACGACCGGATTGCAATATGAGTGCAAAAATGGGGAACTTTTTGTAATGAAGAGATCCCAATCTTGGTTATTATGATTCAGAACGGTATTCTCAGCTCTGCTAAATGCGGTTCACAAGTAGGTCTGACTTGCAAATTATGTTTTTGTTGGCAATGGTGGTGTTTTTTTCTTTCTGGAGGCTGTAAATGTGGCTGTTGTTTCTGGATAATGGTTTAGAAAGTTGCAAGATTGAAAGTGGAGTGAAAAACAGCTGCAACTGCATGTTGCATGTGCTTTGTACAAAAACATGAAATTGTGGCTCACAATTTTGCTTCTCCTGGATGGTATGTATGCCATCCTCTGGCTGATATAGAACTCCATCATACCCTCTTAATTTATACATTTCCTCAACTGGTGGATTTGAAAATCATATGACTCTTGTGACCACAAGACCTGACTCACAAGCAAAGCTGCCACTCTCACTTTATTCCAACCTGCTGGCACAACAAAGTTATTACTCCTCACTGTCATGCAGTTTGTCAGTACGAGTCAACATGACTGAGATCACAAGAGGCAAACAGAAAAGAATGACCACAACTGATGTGGTTAGAATGAAGTGAATGGAGGACGAATGTGATTGTTTTTGTTTATTTGTTTTCTGCTTGGCCCCTCCTCCTCACAGCTGTCAGCTTGACTGTCTGGGGGTGGCAGTTTACCTCAGTATATTTGGATTCTCAGGCTGTTGTTGTTTGGATATGAATCATGAATCCTTTTTCTCATTCCCTTCAGGAGATGCTGGGTGCCAGTTGCTATGGCTACAGTACATCGCGGCTCAGAGAGACACCTTGCAAGATGGAGATAGTGAGACTTATTCCTTTTGTCTGTCTTTCACTGATGCTGTTTTAGTTGGTTCATAGCCTCTTTCACTCTTCAGCACCTTGTGAATAAGCCTTGTTGTCATTGTTGTGTTCTGCCAGATCTGTGTTTTCATTGCCTCTAACTCACATGCTATTTCAGACCCAGCCACGCCCCTCTGCCCAGTTTCCCACCTGGTGGCCCCTCCACCCCTGCACACACCTGTTCCCATTTACTTAATCACCCCCCTCTGTATATAAACCTCCCAGTTTCCACTCACCAGTCATCACCAGATTGTCTTTGTGCTCTCTGCCAAGCCCTCTAGACCTTTGTTTGTTTAGCTACCTGCATACTGATTCCTGTTCCTGACTGTTTTGCCTGACTGCTTGCCTATAATTCTGCCTGCCACCTCCACTGTTGTCTGCCTGATTTGTTTGCTTTGTTTTGAACAATCCAGTAAAGACTCCTCACCTGCCATCACTGATGTTGTTGTGCTTTTGGATCTTAAGTTTCTCGGAAAATAATGTTTTTACTAAGGTGACGATGTGTTATATGGACTGAGGGTTCAGGTGCAAGATTGAGCGGGCCACATTTTCAACTTTTCCTTTTTTCCTCTGTCTTTAAGGACATTGACACTAGATTAAGTACATCAATTACAAAGCAGTCAAGAGCGACTGAATATATATCTTTTATATATTCAGACCTCTCGTCTTTTTCCAGCATCTTGGAGATGTTGCCTCAGTTCTTCTGTGGATTCAGACTGTCTCAGTGTCTTCTGTCTCTTCATGTAATCTCAGACTGACTCCATGATGTTGAGATCAGGGCTCTGGGGGGGTCAGACCATCTGTTGCAGTACTCCTTGTTCTTCTTGTCTTCTTGACTCATTGTCCTGCTGCAGAATTAATCTGGGACTGACCAGACACCTCCCTGATGCTTCTGATGAAGCATCATGTATATATATATACATGTATATATAGTATGTATAGTATGTATATGTATGCATGCGTGCAGCAGCATGGCTCTGAATCTCCAGTCTTCCAGTCAGGTTTCAGGAGATTTATGTGAGCTATACTTAGCTCACATAAATCAGTGAATGCAAGGATACTGAGCACCTACACACAACTCCCTGAAAACAAAATGTTTGGCTCAGTAGTTTGAGTACAACACTGGTGAAGTATGTGGGTTGAATATTGGGTGCAAACATTTACAGGCCTCACATCTCCATCCTGCATGTACCTGCATTATTTGCATAGATTGCACATATTTGCATAGAGTCGGTGGGTGAGCTGGGTTGGTACAGTAGACTATTGACAATAACCAATAGGTATTTTGTGTGTGAAGGGGCTGTGTAAATGTTGAAGTTTACAGAAGAAATTGCAGAAGCATCATCAAACATTCAATTTGATTAAATTTCTGCTAGCATGATTACCTGCTATGATGGATGTGCCTGATTGAAAGGCTGTTAATTAATTTCCACAGCCCAAAAACTTAACACAACACAGGCACGTGTACACACACAAACACACACATAAACACATACACACTGTATATCTCTTACTGCTCAAAAGGGGTATCTGGTTATCGAAACCTGGCAGGGGTGTGGTGTGCAAAAATGAAGTGTTGTGCATTTTGATTGGCTACTTGGTCCGTCCTGTGCTGCCTCTGTAGGAACCAAATGCTCCAAGCCCTCCCTCAGCGAACAGGACAACACATTTGTCAGCTAACTGAAAGAGCTCATCTAAATTTAAAATGTAATTTAAGAACCATTCAAATGTATAAGCCACAATGCACCTCACAATATTAACAATTTACCAACACGCTCTCAGCATGAATGCCGGTCACCTGGGGAGATGGGGGTGTGTGTGTGTTTGAATGTGGCTTATACTGTGTACATCTCCACGTCCATAATTGTATGTATTCTGATGGACTGCAGCCTTTTGTTTATTTGTTTGTTTGTTTGTTTGTTTTTTGTTTTGTTCAACATCTTCCTGAGATCTGGCCAAACTCTAACACCCTAAGATTACTACTCTGGTAGATATTCACCCCTCACAGGCAGGAAAAGGATTAAAAAAGCTGGCTGTTTGCTGTAGTATCCAAGGACTCTTCATTATGTATCTGCTGCCTCTTTTCAAATCACTGATGCAAGAAGTACACTCTCATATGACACAGAGAGAGAGAGAGAGAGAGAGAGAGAGAGAGCAAGAGATAGAGGGAGGGAGTATACATGTGTATCGTGTGGAGGAATGGAGATCCTTGTACTGTTATGTTCAAACAAAGGTTTCCACGGCAACCACATGCACCATTAGTCCCCTTATCAAAACTCAGGGATGAGGCGCCTCAATTACCCCTCATTCTCGTACACATACACACATACACACACTCGCATGATCTTAACCCTCAGATCTGCAAAGCTATCTCAACCTTTGATTGAGGGTTGCGTTGTACAAATGTCGAGGGACCGTATGGGGGAGTTGATCTCTTGGCTGGTTGACTGAGAAGAGGCTCTCAAGGACAGAGCGAAGATGGCTGAATTATTGGAAAACAATGTAACAAGAAGAAAAAAAAGAGTTTGTCTAGAAAGGACAAGTGCTCCGAGTTTCAAAACAAGTGTCAACCTTATCACATTGACAAGATTTGATTCTTCTTCAGATTACTTAGCAGCAGGGACTATGGCTTCTTTTTAACTACAAACGATCTTGAAAAACTAACAATGGTTTCCCTGAGGTTTCATTTGAAAATGTTCAGAACTCCAGTTAGAAATGTCTTTTTGGAAGTAGATGAAACAAAGCTGTATGGGTGGAAAAATGCACTGTAAAGTGAAATTCACAGTAACTTTCCGCCTGCTGTGTATCCATAAACTGTAAAATACTGTAGTCATTAAGAAAGTACCATATTTTTACAGCATTATAATCAGTACTCGGAAAACACAAATGTCAAAAGACAAATGAAAACAGAACAAGAAATGGTAAATTGACTGCATTCATATAGCACTTTTCTAGTAATATCTTAAAGCCCTTTGCACTACAGCTCACATTTACCCATTCATACAGCACTTGTTCTATATATCTGTGCTCTAACACACACACACACACACACACACACACACACACAATAGGTGTGCTTCAGTGCCCTTGGCCAACATGCTGAGGAGGAGCTGGGGATCAAACCATTGACCTTCTGATTAGTGGGCAACCTGTACTTCCTGAGCCACAGCTGCCCCAGATGGAAAGAAAGAAAGAAAGAAAGAAAGAAAGAATGCAACATAGTACCAGCACATACCATAATGTTTTGATGTTCTCCAAATCCACACTGTAAATTCTTCCAAAAATCAAAAGGAAAGCAACAGTAAGGTTTATATTTACTGTAACAACCAAAAAATACTGCATGTATGCCCCTGCCAAAAATTCCCTGTAATATAGTATAGTACTGCTATTCTTAAACACCTTTACCTTACTGTAGATAATACAGTGATTTACTGTGTAAACAAGGAAGAGAAAGAGAAGAAAATTCAGTGAAATTTCTGATTTAAAGGCAAAAAGTGCATTTCTTCCAGCAACCGGCCACAAGGTATGCAGATTGGTTTGTCATTTTAGTGCTGTGCCTATGCCAGTTCCCAAGATTCCAGATTTTATCTTTATTATTTAAGGCTTACAGGGACTTACAGTTATGAAGTACACAAAAACTTAGAGATACACTAATTGGATTTGAATTTGTGTATTGTGAATATGAAAATACCCAGTCAATTATATAGCATCAGGTAAGCCACTGAAAGAATGAGGAATTCATTAATCCCCTTTTAAAATTAATTTGCTTAGTCTAAATATGTGATAGTGAAGTATTGTTTATATAACATTGGATTTTGCACAGAGGTGTTATTATTTGTTTTTATTATCTATTCAATACTCCCACATTAGCTTTAACTTTTCTTTTGTTTCTTAATATGTGTTCATGTGGTTTATAAAGAAGGTTTACACCTTGTCCACAAACTCAAGTTTCCCAACCAAAATCAAATATTCTATTCTCCTCTATGGCTACAACAACTCAGGCCTTTGTTTCTGGAAAATACAAGAATGAAAGCTAACAGCTAAAGACCAAAAAGGAAGAAGAAACAGCAGGGGAACTATGAGGGTCAAAGTTTTTACTTTCAGGTCATATAAGCTCACACATGCAGAGAGGAGCAGACACAACACATACACCCACACCCAGTCCTCCATCCATGCCTGCTGATCCAATCATAGGGCCTGGCATAGGATGACAATCTGGGGATTGCACTGTCATCAGAATAAATCCAACCCAAAGGATCCCAGCTCTCATCTGGACAGACAGCCGTCTCAGCTCATCAGGTCAGGGGCAGCAGACTGTTGGATTCAGTACCGATACCCTGAATTCAGACTTCTGGGCTGAATACCAATAGTTATCCTGTTAAATCCTCTCTCACTGGATTGGGCTGAATAACAATAAGAAGGAAACAGGCCTTTTGACATAGCTGTGCCCTGTTTATGGGTTCAACAGATGCTGAAATTTATCTCTATTTATTTATCTACCGTATAAACCCACAGCCAGGACATGCAACAAATCTGGGTTCTTCTTTACTAGTTATTATTATTATCATATCTGTGTTTGTCTATCTCAGGCAGATTAATAAATGAGCATAAATGCTGCCTCTCTGATTTCTCCTCGTCCCTGATACATCTTTATGTAAATTTTTCCTAATTACCTTTTTACTACCTATGGTTCCTATTGCCGTCCGGGGGACAGGGAGCAATGGCGGTTGCGGTGTCTCTGTTTTAATTGCCTCCCCTGAGGTTTCTTCCATTTTTAGCCACACTAGCATCGTAGCCCTAGAGACGCAAGTGTCAATCAGCGTCAGTCTGTTGGTCAACTGGTCGCCCTGTCGGTCCCAACTGCAATATCTCAACAAATATCGAATGAAATGTGATGAAATTTTGTACAGACTTGGCTTGGTCCATCATGATGTCGACATATTTGGTTTTAGTAAGACGTCTCAACAACTGTTGGCTTGAACGACAGCCATGAACTTTAGCACAGTTATCCCTGATGCTCAGAGGTTAGATCCTTGGATAGAGGTTGACACTTTTGGTGCAGACTGAAGTATCTTGACAATATCGCTGTGAAGTTTGGTGCAGACATTAAAGTTATCAGTATCTTCTTAGAAAGCAGAGTGGGTGGCCTTGCTAACTTGAGTCTGTGAAGCCTACTGAGGTATTGCATATGATGTCATGATATTAGGCTATACAAATTAACCTGAATGGACTTTCAGATGGTGATAAATAATAACAGTAAATGGTGTGCATAGTGTCGCCATTGTTCCCTCTGTCAATATGAATCGCCTCGTCTGCTTGTGTTTGTAATGAGCCAGCATATGTGGACAATAGCCTGAAGGGAAGAAGTAACAAAAAGAGCCAATACAGCATAGTAATTGATCTGGGTGACCTTTTGACCTAATGGCATTGTTGACCTTCCTTTGAACATCTGTAATTTCTCAAAGTGGCCACATAAGGATCGTTCAGAGTAAAACCTCCCAGACGTGTTTCTATTGAAGCCTTCAAAAAGTGAGTAAACAGAGTTTCTTTAATATATTTAAACTTCAGGCTAAATTTGCCATCAGTTCTCACAGTTTACAGCAGTACACTGTAAACTGTCTGTGCATCTCAACCATACAAACATCCACACACACCCACAACACTACAAACAGCCGCACAAATGCATAGCATCACCATGGAATCAACAGATTGATTGATGGCTTACAGATCTGCTGCGCTAAGCTTCAAATATTTATCACACACTCTTGTGGTCTCTCATCTACTGCCACATGTTCATCGACCCAGTGCCCCTGCTGTCATTCATGTGTGTGTGTGTGTGTATTGTTCTCTCTGTCAACTTTTGTCATCATGTTCTTATATTAAGTTAGGTGTCTATATGTGTGAAATTCTGTTGCTTTTTTCTCCTTAAGCTTCATGTGGCCTTTTACTATTAATAAATGATTGGTTCTGAAACTAAAAAGAAAGAAATTAGATCATCAACAAGAGGGATGAGATCATCATTGTGTGCTATAGGAGTGGATTGCATTATTGCTACAACTCTTTTTACTTTATAATTAATGCAGAATATCATTAGGAGCCTTGTAGTTTTATTACAAATTCATTTTTTGCATATCACCTTTAATTCACAACCAGTTGCGTATGAATTAAATTGTTCAGTGCATTTAATGCTGCTTTCATCGCTTCACTGTGCATTCACCCACCTCCATGACCTCGTTATACAATACAGCAGGATACAAACAGTTCAGCATGCTGCTGTGAATATATGTGTATGTGCATGAAGTATATGTGTGTGTGTTTTGGCATGTTTGCCACAGTGCCAGCTTCAGGGGCTCCATGCCGGTAGAGGCCTGCAGGTCCAACATCTGCTCACCACTGGTGGGAGACTTGCGGAAAAACCCTCCGTCATCTCGAGCCCACTTCTCTCATCTGCCATCCGCTCACACCATGGCACTGCTTCCCATCTTTCTTTTTTTTTCTTTATCCTGCCCTCCTTCCCACTTTTGTTTAATCCTGGATCTTATTTTCCTTGCTTTATCCAACACTGTCCCTCATGTTCTTCTTCTTTATCACTTCTTTGCCCATGAGCTATAAGACATATTTTTTCTAATGAAGTCATGAGAGAAAAGGGACTTGGGACATGGCATTAAAAATCAAGGATTTACAGGGAGCAGGAGACCTAAAAAATTGATGTAATGAGAGACCATGGATTGGCTTTAACCACTCTAAATTCTCTATGAATATTAAAATGATTTCTTAGAGTGTACATTTAAAGAGCTAGTTCATTGTAAATGCTGCCCAAGTAGTTTTCCACATTGTTCTGGATTTTCAATAAAATCTACTTCAGTAATATCACCATAGGAATCTCTATAGGATTCTTTCAAAAATGGTGCTAATTGAAAGTTTGTATGAAAACTTGAATATGAATATGTTAAAGAACACTGCTTAGAGTAGTAAATATCTCTTGCAAAACTCTAAGGGAGCCCCAGGAGTGGCTATTAAGTGAAAAATATGTAAATAACAAAACACTTCACATTGTTTGTGATCCGTCCTACCCTTTGCTCTTACTGTCAGGCAGGTGGAACAGACAATAACAAGTGGTTTGTGCCAAGTGCGCCTCCTAATGTGGAAAGTAAATACATCAAACTATGGGAGCAAAAGGGCACGATTTCAGACACAAGAGGGGGTTGTTTATAATATTTCCTGATGATGGCGAGGCTACCGATGCCTATGCAGTTGCAAGTCTAAGATTCTGAATTTCCTCTAGCACTGACTCAAATTGCAACATCTTTGGAAAGTCATTTGAAAAAACAATCTCTGTTTAGAAACCACAAGGAGATTGGCTGAGCCAAAGCAAGTGTCAATCCAAACTAACTCGCCAGTGTCCATCTGGCCACTGGTCAGCTGGCTTAGTCTTACTGTCTTTCCTTATCTGAAAAATAACTGGATCAATCCCAACACGTTTAATACATTTAATCTTGTTCTGGATTGTCTTTTCCTAGTATTGTGTTTTCTCTTTACCTTGCCTCCACAGACCTCAACCCACCATATTGAAATGTCCTACTTCATATTTTGTTACTTCCACTTAAATGATATAACCTTGGATGGCAGAGAATCCTACCAAAGACATGCCAAGCTAAAACTGGCAAGCTTAATATGTGGCTGGACCACTTAACTGAAGTGATATTTTTCAAAAATAAATAGAGTGCTTTGACCATTTAATCAGTCTTATGATCTTAACTGTCAGTAACTTTCATAATGAATCATGGACAGCAAGAGTTACAAACGTTTTGGACAATATGTTCTTTATATTTAACTAAAAACTTTTTTGAAGATTAATGTCAAAAGCCTTGGCCCCTGGATGAAATAAATACAAGCTACTCTTATTACTGTTCTTGTAGATATAGACAGCAAACTACACCCAAGCAGCTGGTGTGATCCACCTCAGTGAGAGTAAATTTATAGTTTATTGCTATATCTTATACCTTAAGTAGGTTAACAGTCCAGGTGGCCAGCACAATTCAAATGCCATTTGAATTCAGACCAGACACTGTTGTCTGCCCACATATTTATTCTATGTCTCACTTTAAGTTGGAGAGTCCACCAACACAGGCAAAACAACACCTCAGGCCTCTAAGAGTTACACCTACAGACACCATGGAACCCAGCAGGCACATGTACATTAAAAAACAAAACAACTAACATTTAACTTCTATACATAGAGAAAGGATAAACGGAGCTTCACTAGTGTCCCCTGCTGGTCTTGTCATAAATACCAGAGATGAGTATTTTAAACACTTTTACAAATCAAATACAAAATACAATACAAAAAAATCTGTTTTATCATCTGACAGTGCTATGGTTAGAGTTTGGTTAGGTTTAGGAAAAGGTCTTGATGTAATTTGGGGATAAAGATGCTACTTTGTTAAGATAACGATTATGATCAAGGTTAAAAGAAACCTTAAATGTAAACATAAACTCTGTTTTTGGTTATTCACAGAAACATCTGATGCTATTGTTTTCATGGGGAGACTCAAACATAATGAGTAATATTTTTGGAATATGCCAGTAAGATGATGAGAGGTTTCTATGACTTGTTTTTATCATTTTGATATTCACCTGATTATTTCTAAATAAGTAAATATTTAGGAAATGCACCATTGCTATTTAAAAAGTAACTGCACACAGGTAATATTTATTGCTTGTGCTGCCATCCAGAGGTGACTGTGTGCTCCCTCCACACCCTGGGCAGCAGTAATGCCCGTAGAGTGGACTGTGACTATGGGTGTGGTTAGTAAATTTATAGAAATATCTGAACCTTTCAATCCTACGTTAGTTGTTCACTGGACACGAAAAAACACCTTTATGCTTCATTGTTTTTGGGCCCATAGAGCATGTATATCAGAGTCCTTCTGTGCCTGAGCCAGTTGAATCAATAGAACAGAATTAATGCTGATTTTAAGACACTCCCTATGCTATTAATGTCTGAATTCTAAGGTATTAAATGTCTTAAATGCAAACACACACACATACACACACATCAAATTCTGTATAACCTGCACAGATGGCTATGCACAAATCTTTCTCTTTCTCCCTCTCATGCTATCCATCCACTCCCTATCTCTACCTCTCCTTTTCTCTTTCTCCATCATTTCCATCCACTCCTCTTAAACACCCACTAGTACCACACTCTCCCTGCCATCATGAGTGACCTGTACTACACCACATAAATCTACTGCATAGTTAAAGAGAAAAGGAGGCATGACAGAATATACAGTGAGAGAGAGAGAGAGAGAGAGAAGGCAGGTAAGAAGGGCTGAACGCCTACAGTACATGCATACATAAAGGCACCAGCACAGGCTGAGATACTGACACCCACATCCCTTCTGTCACATGAGAACCTTACACCAATAATGATGTTTTTCTCTTGATGTGACACTTCTCATAATCCTTTGCAGGGAAGTTGTGTTTGTGTGTGACCAGGCAGACACGCAAACCCACACACAAACAAGAAGTTTAATAATGGAAGCCTTGCCTTCACTGTCATTGCAGGTCTCACTGCAGCATATACCTCATACAGTTGCAGTCATTTTATCTATCTATCTATCTATCTAGCTACATAATTTGAATAGTATGCAAAAGTCATGGTCTGATTCATACTGCTGTTTTGGGGTCATAGTTTGGTATGTTTTTAGTGCAGCTGGGAAAACAAAGAAATGTTTAAGAAATAATGTTCCTTCTATTTATTTTTATTAAGGCACTCAAACGTTTGCATATGGTGTGATAGTGATCTAAAAGAAAACAAGTAAAATGTCAGTATTTCCTAATAGCAAAAGTACGAACTAATGAAGGGCCATTATAGCTCAGATCAAGCACTTTAAACATAATTCTTAAATCCTGTGGTGTGTGTTAGATCTGTACTGAAAAACAGCAGTGATGTTCACTGGCCTGATCTGAATCTACAGCCAAGTAGTTTGAATGCTACAGAAACAAGGAGTTGCATCCCAAAATCTGAGTTCACTCAATTGATCTCAATTGTGTAAACTTGAGGGGCAAATGTTCTGCAGACACCTCCATCAGCCTGCTCTTCTTTTTCTCTCTGGTTTTGTGTGTTCGTCAGTGCTGACGATAATCTTGCGGTGAAGTACACCGCCTCCAGAATCACTGGAGAACATGGTGAACGTGGATCTAATCCCAGCAGAGTTAAAAGCAGGAAGCACACATGGTGAAGTGACTGAAAAAAATTAATAAATAAATAAATAAAAACAGGTAGGTGACGAATAAAATGCAAACAGCCATGAAAGTCACTTTTCCAAAGCAACCAATGCGACTGAACTCTACATTTTCTTTCCTGATCAGCCTGAACAGGCACAACCCAGCTCACCACGCAACCCCCCCCTGCATTACAACACTTCCCACAGTAGAGACTGTACTCTCCAAGGCATTTTACATATTACTAACAAGCCAAACTAAACACAGGATCTCAGGCAGACATAGACTAACAATACAAATACCCCTGTGATTTACTGTATGTGTAAGTTTAATGTCAAACGTTGCTTCGTAGACTTCATTACAGGTCTGTAGGTGAGTGACAACACTTTTCAGAGAGCTACCTCTGTGAGAACCCCCTGTGGAAAGTGGAGGCAGTTTAACCAGACTGGGGTGTGTAAAAAAAAAAAAAAAAAAAAAAAATCGGAATACAGTGGGTGTAGAGGGAGGCAGGAAAAACGATGGAGAGAGAAAGAGAAGCACCACCCACGCTGCAGCTCATTAAAGTTCTAAAAGAGAGGGATCAAAAGGAAGAGAAAAAAACAAAATACATTTGAGAGGGTTTTTTTTTTTGTTGTTGTTGTTTTTTAACAAATTGTGCGTCTGCTTTAGAATTTATATTTCTGATATTTGACAAATAAGCCATTTTGATGAAAATGACTCCTTTGTTTCCCAAGCAGATGGAGCTCTTTCCGGCTATTACCTGGAGCTCAAGTCTTTCCATGACAACAGTACTGAATAATATTGTTGACTCACTCCCGTTCAGGTTATTGCATTTGAATAGGATTTGCATATTGTAACAGCCGCATTGTGTCCTGTACAATACATGAACACTGAGCTGTCATAATATTATGTAATTTGTCTGCCCCTGTACAGTATGTGTGTGCAGACGATGTCATATGTTGTGTGTGTTTAAGGTGAGACAGTACCAGTTCATAAAAAACAAAAACAAAAAAAACAAAAAAAACAAAAACTAAGCTCTGGAAGGCTTTCTGTTTGTTGAGAGCTTCTTCACTTCAAACCAAGAATCAATCAATCAGAAGTGTATTTGCATCACTGAGTGCCTACTGGAATTTACAAAAATCAACATAATCCAGTTCTGTGTTTGTCTATGTGTGTGTGTGTGTGTGTGTTTGCTTGTTTGAGTCTACATGCATGAGTGTGTGTATTCACTTGCACATTAAGTGGGATTCACCGTGTGTTGTTTCCCCTGACAAATCCCCCAGGTCGACAGTTTTATTACACTCCCCTCTCTTTCTCTGTTACACACACACACACACACACACAAACACACACATACATGGCAGTCACGCACACGCATGCACTCACAAATGCACTCAAACACACACAGCATGGCGACAGTTGACTCACTGATCTTCCCTGCTCTTTTGTTCCTGATACACCTGCTCAATTTACCACCTCCCACACAAATGCACAGACACACACACACACACACACACACGTGCACGCACACACGCACACACACACACACACACACTGGTAAACACTCACAGCACCTCAAAACAGCTCAAGCAACTAAGAACTTAGTTCCCATGAGAGCAGCAGTGGGGGAGAGAAATAGAAAGAGAGACTGAATGAAAGAGAGAAAAAATGAGAGCAAAAAAAAAATTTAAAAAAACTTTGTTCCGCTGTGCTTCTCTCTCTTCCTTTTTCCTCTTCCTCTCCTCTGTTTTTTCCCTCCTCCTCTCCTCTCCTCGCCATTCCCATCAACCTTTATTTCCCTCTGCTCTCATATCTTGTCTTCTTTATTCCTGAACATCCTATTTTCAGCTCTCCTCATTGCCTTTTCACCTCTACCTTTTTTTCCCCACCCTCCTTCTCATCTTCCATAAATTGGAGTAGACTATTTGTCTTCAGGTGGTGTTAATACATTCCTCCATGACAGAGATTTTGTTTACCTCAGGATCTGGAGAGCTCGTGTCAAATTTAGCCACTTCTCCCTCTATTTCTCAGAATAATAGGACAAACATGAACACAGAGAGAAAGCCTTGCTACAACCAGATGCCATCCATTTTACATCTGCCACTGTGGCCTGCTACTTTATAATACGTAGGCTACGTGTGTGTGTGTGTGTGTGTGTGTGTAGCCACTCCAGCGCACATGCTAGCTTGCCCGTTCGCTTCAGTGGCTGCCAAACAGTTAGATTTGCTCTCTGAGCACAGACGTTTTCCCCTGCCAGAACAGTTTGTCCCAGTTTCCCACTGAGAAACTCTTACAGAGTTTGTTACGGGAAAAGTGTGCACGTGTTGGCACATTAAAGTCATTTGAATGTCTGCGTGTATGGGTAGATGGATAAACGCTGAGGTGTTGCTGTGTCTCACCCTCTCTCACTTTCTCTCTCTTTCTCTAAATGATTTTGGGTCTTGCATCCTCAGGGGATCAGGCAGAGAAGGCACGAGGCGTCACTCGCATATAGATAAAAAAAAAAAAAGAAAAACCCAAACTCTCAGAACCACACAGCGTTAAGAGCTGCTTGGCGTTCGTGTTTTTTTTGGGGGCTGTCTGCAAGGCTTGTAATTGTGATAGGCTTCAGTCCATACAAATCCCATCCTCTGACACTCCATCCCTCTATCTCACGCACACACGCTTGCACACACACACACACACACACACACACTTCTCTACCTCACATTATCATGTTATTATATTCCTAACATACCATCTCAACTTGCCCTGAAGCTTAACTCATTACTGGTGTGATTCTGTGTTACGTCAGCTGAACAGGAATGTATGGCAACACCTCTCACCAGTATTGGATGTTAATATAGTCACACTACTTTTTCCTAGCAGTGTTGCTGTTTTACTTCCAGTAATTGTGGTTGTTTCAGTTAAACTAACACCTGTGTTATGATCAAGGAAAATGTATTAAGCTTCGCTCATTTGTGCACAAAAGCCGAATCCAGATGGTTTGGTGGCCTTGGGGGTTTAAGATGCTGATCATGTAATTGTAACACCCATGGTTCAAATCCCTACTCTTTTCTCTCCTCTCATTTCCTGTCACCTCTCTACTGTGACTATCAAAATAAAAGCCAAACTGCCAGTACATTTGAGAAGCCCCCTGTCCGCCCAAGCAATCTGTTGCAGCGCCTCATCAGACAACATGTCCACGTCACACATGGTGCCAAGGTGTGTGGTCCTGCTATGGATAACAGCAAGAATACCTCTCCTCCTGCTGAACAGGCTGAGATCAATTTTCGACAGGGTAGAGCAGCACCTACACATGGAGAAGTGATGCCTCGTGTCAGGTTGCCTATTGAAGGAAATGCTGCCTCTCTCTACACCGTCTCTCAAATTCTGAACAAGATGCCAGTGACAGGTGACTGGTGTGAAATAAGACAGAGACAGAGTATTACTTATTTAGTTACTTGGTATGGTTGCTCCTGAATGAACAAAAGATGAGTAACAATCTTAAGAAAGCAGTAATTAATTGGCAAAAATTCATTTTTTTTCCCAAGTCTCCATCATTTTTGTCTCATTTCAACAATCAATCTAAGCCTCCCTGGAGCTTCCGGCAGCTCTAACTCCTCCACTCCCAGACACTTCTTACTGATTGGTCACAAGGAATCCACCTACAGGATGGCAGAAATTGTGCTGACTGTCTCTGGTCTGCTGGATATGCTGGATGTGCAGATAGCTGCCTTTATATCTACTTTGATTGGGCGTCCATCTGTCAACATTGACTAATTTGATAGAGTGTAGGCTAAATGAAGGAGATGAAAGAAACAGAAATAGGAGTAGAGGATATTAAATGAGTAATTGATTTCACTTATACGCATCATATTACTTAATATTGCATTTTCTTGCGTGTTGAGTGTAAGAGATCACAACAGTGGCATTGATTTTTTTTTTTTTAAAAACTGCAGATTACCGTCTTAATTAGAAACAGCAGATGCATTCATCTTCCATAACTGCTTACAACTGATTCTCAGAGGGACTGTCAGGTGTCTGTTGGACGCTGGCTGCGCAAATCTGTGCAAACACGCACAGAACGTGTAAACTCCACACTGAAATGACTCCGACTCAAACCTAAGAGAGTGGAGGTGAGAGGCTTTAGGAAAGGAAACCTGCCATTTTGATCACATAAAATCAGATTTGGTTTGGAGAATGCTGTGAGTCTAACAGTGTTAGCAATTTCTTAAAGATTTGTTTGAAATAGGAATCAACAAAATACTCAGACATTAAAGGACACTCAGCAAGTTGTCTGTTGCCTCAGCTGTCAGCTACTTATGTTGGTTTGCAACCTCTTAATGCATCAAGTATGCTTCTAAGAGAAGGTCCCATGGGATATAATTGAAAATACTGACAATTTGACAAAGATCCCTGTCTCTTAATTATTGAGAGCGTGACCATTTTGTTGCAACAGAAAATATTTAATAAAAATGAATTACAAGCTACAAGCTAGAATCATAGAAAACATGTTTATCTGCTTGCTGCATCTGTAATTTACACTCTTGCTCTTTTTTCCATGTATGTATACATTCTATATCCTTTGCTAATCTAACACTTTCCAAGCAGATCACTTTGCTCACATCTATTCTGATGCAAATTTACCCTTTACCTTTACACTGGTAACAGTTAGTTTGGAAATGCATTTTAGAGTGTAATATTCTGTTTTTTTCTCCATACATTTACTGGTTTTAGCTATGTATAACTATTCTAACTGTCAGTTATAGAAATGCTGCTATCATAACAACTCTCTCAAATTTCTCTTTAGTTTTTCCTCTTAGCAGTTGTTACCACTAACCATAAAGCAACAGGGCGGGATTCACTGGAACTGGAGGCAAAAAAGAGAAAAAACTATGTTTTCATTTGCAGCTGCAGATGCCACTAAAGAGTAAAAGTGGCAATGACTACAGAAGGAGATGCTTCATTAAAACTATCCTAATACCAGAAGCCTTGTAAACATCCCGACTCTCTTAGAGAAATATGCAGCACTCTAAAAGAGTTTCTCTCACCTTCAATATGAGATGTAGTTTCCCAAACTTTAAAACTGGGTTTGATTTAGCTGGAATTTAGACAATGGAAATGTCACAAAGTGACACAAATGCACACAGTACACACACAGACATCATAAACTCAATAGACTAATGCTCTTTTTAAGCTGACTATGTGCCTCTCTCAGCAATAGTCTTTTGTTTTCTATATCTATCCTCACTTAACAAAACTGAACCACCTTGTGGGAGTCTGATTGTAACCATGGAGATGGACTTGAAGGACCCTACCAAAAGGAGCCCTGACCTTACTCAAGCCCAGCTGGTGAAGAATAACAATATCAGAGTCCCCAATCCCATGCCCCAGCTCACACACAAACCCATGTGCCCCATACACACAAACACAAGTGCCCTCAAAAACACACACTGATAAATTGCATATGCAGAAAGGGAGAGAGAAAAATGCTATGTGTGTTTATTCATCCCCCATGCCGCTGCAGCATAAAGAAATCACTCCTCAACATCCCTGCACCTGACCTTCAGTGTTATTAAGGAGGCTTCTTTATTCCTGACACTCTCACGGTTCTTCCCTGAAGAAAGCAATTCATCCATTTTCCAATAACTTACCACCCTAGGCAATTATGTCTGTTTTTCTGCCACCTCTCTGCTTCTCAATAAAGTACTCATAAATGGGGAGGGCAAAGATGTGAATCAAGGAAGTGATTTTGAAAAGATTGCTGGGTGTGTGAGGAAATGAGACAGTGAGAGAGCATGTGTGTATCTGTGTGTGTGTGTGCGCACATGTGCCAGAGAGTGAGAGAGATAGTTGCGTTAAGAGATGCGTGAAGATAGCAAAAGTGAAAGTGATATTAAAAAGCAGGAGTTAAAAGGAGAGAGCGAGTGGAGGTTGGGTGGCAGAAGTTGAGAATATGACATGTCTGAAGCACAGAGGATGTGTTCAGCTCAGCTGGGTCCAGAAATTGCTTTAATAATGCATGCAGTGGAAGAGAAAGTGTTACGCATTTGAAAAATTAAAATCATAGCTATATTAGGTCGCCTACATGGTTGTGTTTTTGGCTTTCCTTGTTCACGTTTTATCCATGCAGTCATTAATAACAGTAACTTAAGATAAGCGACATTAATAAGTAAGTGCCTTATGCCAGATTCCATTTGTACACCTAAATCAATCAAATTATATATCATGAGGATGCTCTAGTGGATTGATTTTTTTCCTGTTCTAGCCTTACAGAGGAATACATTAGCTGTATAATACAACTTGTATGATAACATATAACACATTGAAAATATAATGCAAGCTGTGTCCTGTACAGGTCCTCTTATATAGAAGGTTAATATGAAAATGTGAAAAGAGAAAGTCAGTTTACTAATATGTGAAAGTAAGAAAAATGCCAGCTGCACAACAAGATAGAATAATAACAAACAGTATTTGGGCATATGTGTATAAAGAAAAGGAGAAGTTATAAACAATAAACGTAGTTCAACTTATTAAATTAGTCTTAATTGATTAAACACTTCATCAGTTAGATTTAGTTCTGTCCTCCTGCAGAGGATGGGAAAGTGAGTCACTGTTGCTCTCAATGCAGTGTTTTAACGAAACAGGATGCTGAGGCTGATTTGCAGTAAATGCGTGAACTATGAGACTGTCACACTTAGCTTCATGCACAAACACACACACACACACACACACACACACAGAGAGAGACACACTTTGATTCAGCGTTTAACATGTTCCCTGTTCTCTTAGTGACCAGAAAAATGGAAACTCCTGTTCAGCGTCGCCTTTGTCTCTGGTAACAGCTGCCATATGTTGTGATAGAGCCTCAGTTCGAGACCTGTTAGCCACCTGTGTTAAAGCTGACCATGCAGACAACACCTGCTTCAAATAACCAAGGTTGATTCCATTAAGTAAAATTCAATATATCTTTTATATCCCCTGGGTGCAATTTGTATAGAGGCTTAAGTGTGCCACTGAAATAATTATAGACTTTGTCGGTGCATAGCTGTAATTGATTAATTCACTGATACACTGAAACAAGTTATTAAGAGATTAATTCAATTTGCATTTAAATTGTGCAATTAAAAAACAATTAGTCAAATTTAGTAAAGTTTGAAACTATCATTACACATGCCAATTAATAATTCAATTTCATTATTCTGTCTTTAAATTATAAACAAAAGATGGATTTTTACAAGGTTTTTAAATTTTACATTTTGTTGTTCCAATTAATTATGTATTTACACAATATCTAACAACTCATCTGTCTCATTCTTTGAAGTTTCCATTTCATCCACCCTTTAATTTAAAGATGCCTCTTTTTATTTTTAAGACACACGTATTTAATTTGTGAAGTTAATGTTACATGCTAACAAATACAGGACATCTTTAAGCCTTATACCTCAACTGAGGGCATTGTTTGTTGTCATAACACAAGGGTTACAGTTTGTAACCACTGTAACTCTGCTCCAGCTGCTGAAATGGCAACACTTTCTTAAATTAAAAGCAGTTTAATTAATGGTTATAACACACTATAATGTTGTAAGGAGATATAAGTGTTATTATAGTTGTGGAGACTGGCACATAAACAGAGAATGAATGACAATATAGTGTGACATGTTTTTAATAATGTGAAATGCATCTTCATAAGACAATTGCTGTACTCTAATAAGCACTCGGGAATGTTCTTATATCCACTTACAACTACATTATGGTGTGTTATGAACCATTTATATAACATTTACAACTTGTAAATGCTAAATAGGGGACTTAAAGTAAAGCATTACCTAAGAAATTCATGTTTGTGATCATAGTGGAAACAGGATTAACTATGTTCATATTTTAAAGGACCACTACACCCCAAAAATTGCACTACAGATTTTATGAGTCATGTGGAATGCCAGATGAAAAGGTTTGAACTTCAAAGAGAATGAAACATTAAAACTATATCAACTCATCAGTAGGAATTCCTCGCTCTTCTCATTTACACTTAGTACAGCAGTTTTTTCACTGAGATATGGAAAGATAAACCATTCTGCGACATTCTCACGTCCTGCACAGTCATAACTGATGACAACACATCAGGATACTGACTTCAGCTTTGTATCAGAAATGGATTTTACTTTTTGAGACTCTGTTGCCACAAACTTTTTTCATCAAGCATTTCATTATAGCTCATTTTGGGAGAAGTACTCCCTTAAAATTTATCTCAGTGTCTTCTCTATGTTTATTTCCTCATTAGTTTGCTACTCCCACTGCATCCCCCCACTGCCCGTGTCTCACAGTTGGTTTCACCTCCTTCTCTGACAGTGGCGTGACTTGTTTACAGGTGGAGCTCTCCAGAGAGACTAATAATACCCACAACTGAGATATCAGCGCTGCCTACACCACGCACCCAGGCTCAGCCAGGGAGAGTGAGATGGAGAGAGCGAGATGGGAGAGACAGAACAGTGTTTGTGGTGCTGACTTGGCAATAGGGAAAAGGAAGGAATATTGAGAGGGTGAGGAAAGTGTGAGAGACACAAAGAATGAGGTCAATTGTAGAATCATCATTTGTTTTAATAAGAATCTACTGTGTGACATCAAATGCCATGTAAATACGCACATACATGCCTCACAAAGGAAAAGAAAGGCTCAAATAACCGTTGTCATACAAGTTTCTTTCAGCTTCATTTTCTGTCTATCTGCTTCTATCTCTCTCCCACACACACACACACACACACACACACACTTTCATGTTCCCTTCATACACTCATCCACTGACTCAAAAGTGCCTGATGATTGCTGGGACTTAGCTGGATTGATATTTTAGACCCTATGTGTAACTGTGTATGTGTTTGTGTATGTATCTTTGTATCCGTGTGTTAATCTGTTTTCACAGTAAAGTGTGTGTGTGCGTGAGTGTGTGAACCTACACACACACGCACACACATACTGTATGCACATGCTCATATACACAGCAGATATACACAGCAGTGAATGAGTAGTTATTGCAGCGTTTTCTGAAGGATCTGCGGCTGCATGTCCTCGACGTGCTGTGGAGGCTTCAATAAAGAGAGATGAAGGGGAGTGTGGGAGGAGGGAGGAGCGCTGGACAGAGGCAATCATCTCCTCATAATGACTATTAAATCTCACCCAAAATGGAAGAGAGCTTGATCCTCCACATTCAGCCTCCAAGGCCATAACGCTAACTTTAGATGATTGTCTTCATTATGCAACAGCATGCACAAGGTTCCTATTACCATTCTCAGGGTGATTTATAAATATTGTCCGTTTTAGTCATCACAGTGCCCATGTTGCAATTAATATCTGTACAGCATATTAATGACTTAAAGCTGCACTGTCAATATTTAGGCAGGATGGCACCCTGTCAGTCAGTTGGTCGGTCCACCACTTCAGTCCAAACTGAAATATCTCAACTATTTGATGGATTGTCATGAACATTTATACAGACATTGGTCCCCAGAGGATGAATCCTAATGACTTTGGTGATTAGCAAATGTTAGCATGAGCCAAACTAACAGGATGAACATGGTAGACATTATGCATCAGCGTGTTAGCATGGTAAGATAGTATTTATTTTCAACCACATTTAAACCACTGCTGTGCCTAAGTGCAGCCTCACAGACCACTGGCCTAGACTCTCACAGACAACTCTGTAATTCACCTCAGCATTTATGGAGGATTTTTTGCCTACCTTAGCTATTTGTTAAGGTTTCTGGCTCATAAACTCAAATCCCCCCCTTTATCAACCTCATTTTCAGCAGCAGGCACTTGTCTTCAAAAAAAACCTCCAATAAAACCACTGTACACTACCTGCCTAGCACCAAATGAGAGACAGACGGTATCGACTGGCTGGTGAACATAGTGGAGCATCTACCAAGCTAAAGAGGGCTATTTGTGGAAACAGCTAAAAGAGAGTGAATATTGGACTCACATTCATCAGGTGGACAGGAACACATCTCCAAATGAAGGCTAATGATGCAAACATGCCATAACAATTTTATAAGGTGATAATGTCAGATGTGTTTACGGCTGGTGCTGCTGCCCCCATTTGGCCAAGAAAATCAATTAATGCATCCTTAAAAAGTCAGTAAGTACTCTATGACTTATTAAAAAATATACACGCAACAAAAAAGGATGGAAAACATAACAAACAAGTGGGCCACTGACAAAACAAACATGCAGAAGCCTATACAAAATGTACATCACGTACATTACTGTCCTTGACAAAAGTGTTCCTTAGTTCTTCTGATATAGTGAGCTTAAAATGTCCCTCGAGAAGGAAAGCCAGGTTTCAGTTGAAGAGGATTGAGCATTATTATCTTCCTATTGTACATTTCAGATTGCTGTGCGTGTAGCAGGAACAGAGATTTAACGGAAATAATGAAGAGGAAATAAATAAAGTATAACATTGTATTGATATTTCTTTAGAGTAAACCTCACTGTTTTTTGAATGTGCTGAAATTCTACTGGCCCATGAGTGTTTATTTAAAATGAGAATATGAGCCGGGATATGCATTTTGTGGATATATGTCATACACATTCTGTGCTATTGGTACAGTAGAAATATTACCCATTACACTCTTAAATTTAAACAAGCAGAGAGATACTAGGTAGAATATGGGTAGAATATGAATATGTCTCTTTTACAGTTTTCTAAAGGGATGGTCTTTAAATTATCCATAGTGTCCAACCTAAACAGCCTATTAAGCTACCCTGTTTGCCTCATTAGTGGAGATGATAAGAGGGAAAATATGTGAAGTATTGTATCAGATTGTACTTCATTATGCAATTGGTTTTCCATTTTGGTCTGGGAAACACTTATGAAAAGGGAAGAGGATTATGAGAGAGGCTGGGAAAGTAATGTGTGCCAGCTGATATCAGGGGAATTCCTGAATAAATTAAGCTCTCAAACACACACACACAGATATACACATATAAACATGTAAGCACATACACAAGTGCAAGCACACACACACACAAATGACTGACCCTTAGTGTTCCCACGACATCTGCTACCACAGAGTCCAGTTGGTTGAGTAGGAAAGCCACAGTGATCCTCCCTAGAACACAAGAGGAATTCACAAAAACATCATAGTGACTTACAGAAAAAGATGAGTGGACATAAGTGGCTTTACTGAAACAGTGCAGTTTTATTCATTTCATTAACAAGTGATTAGCAGTACTCCTAATCTAGTAAAGCAAAGAATGAAGCAGTGATATACCATGGGTGACTCAGTCGTTCTTGCCTTAATAAATACCTAATTCTGGTGAGTCATTCAAAGGCTAGGGGTGGACTTTATCTCTGTTTTTATTTTTCTATCATCAACAAATTCCATGAAAAGAAGAAACCCATCAATGTGCACTTTCCAACTTCACTACTCTATCTGTGGCACTCATCACCAAGCTAATTCATTTCCGTACCAAAGATGTAAACCTTTGAAGCAATATGTTGCAAATATATAGTTTAATTAAAACTCAGTAGCTCAGTAATTTTGTAAAACAGCTTGGCATTGTAGTTTTTCACAACCTCTATTCAACCAAGCATAACTAGTGCATTTGTCAGGGACTCACCTGCAGATTAGTACACATTTGATGAGCTAGTGAGTTTTTACCAAGACATTGTATGTGAGATTGGCTAAAAATAAACTACAGTGGCCATGCTCATCAAGAATAAAGGAACATGCCAACAAATGCAACAGTGTGGCTCATTCATCTTGGTAGTTCTGGAAAATTATGCACTCTTTTCACAACGTGGGGGAAAAAAAGAGTAATGCACACAGGCTGTGGCTACACAGGCAGTAATTATTAGTACAATCAGTTCATTGTTGGTTTTGATCTTTTCATAGGATGACTTTACAATAAGAAATACATTAAGAATATAGAATATCACAAGCCCTATTCTTTAACCATTCTGTACTTAAGTAATTATGGTGATTTATCATTCTGTATCTTGGAAGAAAAAAAATGAAACATGTAGCTCATATGCTATCTGTTTTTAATACATACATACAAACCATTAGTGTCTTATCTGTTTCTTTGATGATGTAACAGCATAACTGTAAAGGCATTTTCTTCCCTTGTTAAACCTAAAAGTTGCCTCCAACACTAATGGGGCAGTTGCACTGTGGCGGGAGATCTGTTTCTCTAATAATGACAGTATTTCGCAGTTTGTGAGAATTCAAACACCATCATTATGGGTTCTGCCCATGAGCAAGACAACCCGTTGTGTCATGATTGTCACAGAAACTGTTTTATAGACTGCACTTTAGCTTTACATGTGCCACCCCCTACCATTAGTACCACGACCACCCCCAGCACCCCACAGAGTTTGTCTCTAAAAGCTGTAAATATTCACCTTTGTATCAGGATTTACTAATGAAATATAAAGGCAACTGATGCATCTGAATTGCTTTTTATAATGTTTTTGCAAAGTAAAGCTTATAAACACACCTCAGGTGCTTCTAAATATGAGATGTGTGGTTTGATCTGTTTTGCAATTCAAACCATTCAATTATTCTGGCTAAAATTCTGTGAAAACCGTTTGTTTGTTTGTTTGTTTGTTTGTTTGTTTGTTTGTTTGTTTAACACAGTGGCTAAAGGGAAAATCAATCTTGTATTATACCTGTAATTCTGGACAGAGTAATCAGTGTTTGTAACACAAACATTTCTTTCTCAAATGTAGAAACCACCCAAGAAAAGCAAGAGAAGAAACAGAAAATGAGGCGCAAGCGATGAAAGAGCAGAGAAGGAATACATCAAACATTGCTTGTTTGCACTTGTTCATTGTCTTATGTTTTTGCACACTCCCAGCTGGCAAAAAATGATGTGCTGCTGAAAAGTCCCCATGAAAAACAAACATTAGCATCATAAACCAGTGCCTGACACATATGTTTTCTGTTTCTATTTGGCAATGATGGTCAAACATTTTCAAGCAAGCACAGTGGCTCTGTTAATTGTTTTTTTTTTTTTTTTTTTTCTTATGCCATGAGGAATAGAATAGGACAGACTGGTGACAGACTGTAGGCGGACAATGCTAGCCTGAATCCAGCACCATGGAACACTCGTTTTTGTTTTCACCCACATTAGTCACATGACTGAGGAATGAATTTGAGTGAAAACATAAATGGGGGACTAATAAGGCAAAGCAATCTATGTAGATTGTTCATGTCGAATTTGACAGTGTTTTTTACACACGTGTGAACTAATTATTTCATAGCAGAACCACTTCTGCCAAAAATCCTTGAAAAATACTGTTAGACACAGCAGAAAGATTGGGCCTCCATTCACCTGATAAAGTGACATTTGACAGCCTGACAGAGCAGCACTTTGACTTTCTTATTTCTAACTTTAAGCAAGTTGTTCATGAATATAAATCAAGACTTAAGTATAAACCACTTGGGAAAAATATATGAAAATCCATTTTGAAAATTTGTGGTAAGCAGATGTTGTTTTGAAGACTTTGTTTGTGAACTGCACTGTACTGTGGACGATGGTTATTAGAAATGCAATAAGAGAATGGAGAATGGGATGCAGAAGAGAAGGTTACACGTGAACAGGCAGTGCTCACAAACGTGCACACACTTTCTTGTCTTCACATACACACACACACAAACATCATGCGTGTGAAGGGCTTAATAGTGGAGATTATCATCACACACACACACACACACACACACACACAAACACAAAATGTGAGGTCCCACATTATGGGCCTGCTCCTCAGGAGTTGGCCCTTCTGTGACATTTGGAAAGGGCATGAGGAGCATCATTCACACACACACACACACACACACACACGTACACACGTACATACACACACAGCTTTGACCTCCACGCCATCAGGTGTCAGCGTGCCCCACCCCCCACTCCCCAACCTCATACAGAAGTTCAATACTCAGATTAACATCAGGAACCAGGATTAGCTTGCCCCTGCAGGGTTTGGACAGCACACACTCGTTTCACCTGGCTGTCCTATAGCGCTCGGGTGCCACCCACACAACCACACAGCACACTAACACATAGGTGCATCTTCCTGTAGCTCACACACACATATGGTGAGAGTTATTTGGCTTTTACTGATTAAGGTTGACAATAGGGAATGAAGCCAAGGGAATTAGTATAGTAAATGAAGGACCTCACAAATATAGTACATAGTGTTTGTGTGTGTGTGTGTTTCAGAGGCAAACAGTGGAATAGGAAAGGAAAGCCTTTAACCCTTGCTGTATAATCACCAAAATCCCCTCTCTCCAGTTACATAAACAGCAGAATAATGAATTAATGCTGTTCGTCACCTCATATTCACATGCCTATAAGACTCAATTCTGGGACACTATTTCTGCTACAAAGTACAGAATAGTTGGAAAACTGCCTCGGCAACAAAACTCTGCCTCATCCTTGAGTATCTGTGCTGTCTTACATAACGATGCCTCACCAGCCACCTCACAGCAAGTCAGCTTGTAGAAAAATCCTTAAGAGGCGTCTTTTCCTTCTTTTAAATTGTCAGATTTAGCCATAGGATCGTCTGGCTTGACCAGCTCACCTCTCACCCGTCAATCAAAATCAGAGCACTGGTTTCTTCGATGCAAGGTTTTAAGAAAGAACGTGCTTAAAAGTGTCGGAACAAAGCCACAGATTGCTGGCCTGGTTTAGAGTGTGACAGCATGTCAGACCTGTTCGTCTTCCCCCCATTAGAGATACTTTGTCCCAAGATCTCCTCTATTTATATTTAACAAGGAAATCTGGATGCTTCTGCAGCCAAGGTGTGCTTTTCACTCAGAAAGGTTAGTAGATGAGCTACAGCCCTGAGACGGGGGTCAATACAGCAGGTTTGGCTGTTTTTATCTCCCCTGTCTGTCTGAGAGGCTGCAGCTCCTCTGGCTCGATGAGTCACTCACCAGGCTGCAGCAGAAAATAATGCTGTTCTACTGCCACCTTGTGGTTGCTGCAATTATAAAGTTCAATTCCAAAGTCGCTCCTTTTTTCACAAAATCACCTAATTATAGGATTTGGCACCTGCACCTTTATCGGTGTTAAAATGTTTTCTAACACAAGATGCCACTGTAAAATAATCTGTTAATGATAATTAATAATACACAGCTTGGATTTACTTTCATACTGTAAATGACTGGAAATTACATTTTTATTTATATACACATCAGATTTAACTAACATGAAAGTGATCTGAATATTGTGATACACTATGTGGCAAAAAATACGTGGACACATACCTTTGTTTACTGTTGTAAGATGTTTTTCAATGGTTTGAGCTTTAGGTCCAGTTGAGGTAAATCTTAATGCTCCAGCATGCAGTACAGTAATGTCTTAGTGTGCTTCCAATTTTGTAGCAACAGTATGTGGAAGGCTATTTCTTGTCTGAACATGACAGTGCCTCCGGTGCACACAGCATGGCACATAAAGAAATGATTTTCAGAGTTTGGAGGGGAAGAAGTTGACTGGTACAGAGCGCTGACCGCAACACCTTTGAGATGAAGTGGAACTCCAACCGCGGGTCTTATCTACCACCATCAGTAGCCGACCTCACTATTGCATTTGAGGCTGAATGGGAGCAGATCCCTGCAGCCAGGTTCCAAGATCTTGTGGGAAACCAGAAGAGGGGAGCCTGTTATAGAAGCATATTTATGCTCATGGTGTTGGAATGAGATGTTCAACAATCATGTGTAGGTGTAATGTTTGTACGTACACATAGGTTGTTCAGACATCCATATCCTTTTGGCTGTGTAGTTTAGTTTACAGATATTTATTTGTACTGTAATAATGACTTCCTCTTGCCTGTTCAATTGCAAGCCCAACCAGGAATGGAGTCTGCAATTATCCTGTGTATCTGCTGCACGTAACATTTTCTGCATTTCTATTAAATAAACTGACATATTAATAAATATGGTATAATCCTTGTAGCTTGTAGTTTGTTAACTCATGGCCTTTGCTTCTTAAGTAAAGGCTGCATAACAACAATCTACTCCATGACATACTCTCAGACACTCATGGGTACAGATTACAAACACCTACACACAATGTACAGTACTACAGTGTTCCAGTGTGCAGTGTCTGCCTTTTCTTTCTTTGCCTTTCAGAGAGTCCAACAGCAGCTCGACCCACTAGACGCCTGAGAATACAGCAAAGACAAATGTGAGAACGAGACTGAGAAAAAGAAAAAGAGAAACACTGTGTGTGCGCTCTCTCGTGTGTGTGTATGCAAGATACTTTCAATTCAGAAGCTGTGACATCGAACTGAAGTGCTGACAGGTAGTGCACACACACACACACACACACACACACACACACACACACACACACACACACACACACACACACTTTCTCATACGGTTGTAATTGAAAGCCATCACTTTGAGATTCTCTCCTCCACAGGGATTTGCACTGGTTGTCTGCAGCTGCAGGACTTCACTCATCTCTTCTCTTTGATATTACTCCTCACCTGTAGATTACAGTGCTGACTCTCTCTTTTTCTTTCCCTCTCTGTTACTGTAGTACATGATACATGAACACTTCCCCATACCTTGTTTGCACACGCATGCACACACGCATGCTAATAAATGACTGTGTCTCACAATTTGAGCTGTGAAAAATGACAAAACACCAAACCTGACTCTTAAAATGAAACTAATCCTGTCTCCAGCCCAGTGGTTATGCCTCGAATTGCCCAGGTTTCTGTGGCTCGAAAGTGACTGCAGCTGAAGTGGTGAGGTTGAGCTTTTCTGAAACAGAATAACTTATATTTGTCACTTCATAAGTCTAACTGTGCTCTGATGCCCAAGTCTTTTCCCTCTCTCCTCCATTCTGTCTCTGCTATGACTAAACAGTGTAATTCATTCATTATGGATTAGGCCCTAAATTAGGTTAGCACATATTTAATCATTCATGTGGGCTCACTTCTTTGACTGGCCTGCTGAATCATTAATTAGGAGTTTTGGAGATGCTAATTTGTTCTATGATCCACATGAACATCTGAAAGTTGGATGAGCTGATGCCTGTTTTTATGTTCTGTGCTGCTGTGTACCTGTGCATAAAGAGTTTTGTGCAATATTGCTTGTCAAGGGCAGAGGATAATTTTTGGGACGATAAACCTGACCAAGGACTTGTGTCCACTCACCACACACAAACACACAAGAGATCATGCTGAGATTTAAAAAAAAAAAAAACTTCAATGTCTCAGATTTTTGATTAGAAGACACAGGAATAGTAGTAAGATGAGTACACAAACATGCATGTAAGTGTTTTTTTTTTTCTTTTCCCCATGGAGTAGCTAAATAATACACTTTATATACCACAGTGTGTTGTGCCGAGTCAAAAAAGGTTTTAGAAGAGCTTTTAAAATGGGAGAACATAACACATATTAAAAACTAAATCTGAAAAGTTAATCAGAAAGATGCTGCACCCTGCTCACTTTACATGCACATCCTAAAGTCTTCATAACAAATGCATGACAGATACTCACAAGAGACCAGGAAAACCAAACTGGGATTAAAATTTTGGGCATTCTCTCTCACTCTGGGTGGTAAAAACCATTTCAGTATCCATGTGTGCAATGTATGAACAGATAAATTGCAACAAGCTGTGAAACTGTTATCGTTTCAAATCACAAACCATACCTCATAGGCAGAGTCATGAGTTTATACAGACCTGGATTTCACTGAACAACTGGTAAGATCTGAATGTTAGTCTGTATTTCTTTTCTCTTTTTTTTTGTCTCTCTGGCTTTCTCATTGGTTACAGGCAAATCTGATCAAACACCCACACACTCCTGATAAAGCAGATTTGTTTAGCTGAGATAACTGAACGCTACACACCACTGACTCCGAAATACCATGGAGCAAGGGTGATATGCACCTCACCTCAAAAGGTAACCGAATTCACAATGAAAACACTCTAACAGTATGTTCAAGACAATAACACCAAAAGGGGAAGCTGTGAAATGCCTTTTAATGTTAATATCTAAGAAGCTTTTAGATTCAAACAAGTTACTGCATAATTCTTGAATAAAACAAGGAAGCATCCTTTATGCTAAATCCTGTGCTGATTAATATATGCATGAGAGTTTATGCATGTGCGGGAACTGAGAACTAATTTGGGAAAAATGCCCTCAATCCCCCTCCTACCGTTTGATATGAACACCATGGTCTACTGTGTGGCTTATATTCCACACTCTGCTGCCGCTGGGTGCTTAGCTCTCTATTTGCTTTAGTGACCTGGTTATACTGCAGCCTTATCTCACCTCTTCTCTCACTCGATTACCCAGCGCTGGAGTCTCCCTCCCTCCTCGGTCAGCTAAGTCCAGCTTCAATTGGATGAACTCATGTGCTCAGTGTCATAACAGTATCTGTAATATGTAATATCGTTATAGCCTTTTAAAACTTGCACCAGCCCCAGTCTCCCATACAGCATGTCTCTGGGTGCAGTGAGTAGTGACAAGTAAGGCTAAATCATATTTATTGATCAACGTGCAGGAGAGATTATTGCTCAGTCATGGCCAAAGTTGCGCTATATGCACATAATAGTAGTCAGTTCCTTTAGGGAGTAGATTTTTTTTTTCTTTGAAAGGATGCCAGAGGACACTAATTGATTCAAAGTGCTGCAAGGGCCTCAAATCTGAAAACTACAAAGTCACAGCATTTGTTCTAAAATGATGGATGTCTTCATCACTGCAATTTGTAACTTTCCACACAGTCACAGTCAAGCTGAAGGTGTTATGTGTTGTCTGTTGCTGATGCACTTTAGATACACTTTAGAATTTTTATGCCTTTGCCTTTATGCATGTTTGTTGTAGTATGTAGGAACTATCTCTGACTAAGGAGCATGAAAACAGTGCACTGGTGGCAGACACACGAAAAAACCTAATCAATCCATCAGCACATCAACATTTTATCTTGATTTATTCTTTTCTTTGTTTGTTACCCTTTTTAATAGTATGTGCGTATGTCCATCCAATGTTTTTTTTTTCCTTGTTTCCCTGCACTGATGAAGTCATTTCACACTGAGCTTTGAGATTAGCTTTTTTTTTTTTTTTTTTTTTTAACTGTCAGCTTGAGAGTCAGAACAGAGAGCCTCTCAATTACCCTACAAGGGTTAGAGTTACTCACTCAGACATTACTTTTTCAGACCAAACATATTTTAAAACACCTGCTAGCATGGGTAGAATATCAGTGGTCCAGATTTTTATAGTAGAACTTGCAGAAAGGGAACAGATGAGAGAAATATCTGTGCATGTGTATGAGGCAGTAGCTTGATGGAACAACTAAGTGGCGCCCTTGTGCCATTTACTGCCTGGAGCATTTGTCAGGGTTTGAGGAAACAAATTCATAGACAAAAGGTGTGATGCACCTGCAATGATTAAAGAACTATACCCAGCCGTATGGTTAGAAAATATGTTGCATGATTCTCAACAATATTAATATATTAAAAAGAATAAGATCTTGCATTTCATTCATCACCAAAGCAAGAACATTGAAATATTCTGAATGAGATAATGCAATGAATTTCTACTTAGACTGGACTGCAATTTACATGTGCTGTGTAAAAAATAATATTTAATATTTAGTCATTTTTTTTAATCATGTGTAATAATGTTACTTTTGTATTAGAGAAAACCATAAAAACATAAAACTGTAGCCTACTGAGTTCAAAGTCTGCCTCCTCTTTTACAATAACTTTGATTATTCACTAGCTCTAGCCTTTTACCAGTCCATGCAATGCGTGACTATCGCGTCATATATTCTGTCCCATTTATTTTTTGATAATTAGTTTTCACTTAATTGCCTTTCTTTCATCATATCATGCTAGTATAATATAATATAGTCGGACCCACATACATTTTTATGCCGTTATTCCATAGACCGTCTATGCGTTATACGTGATGACGTTTGCTAAGGATTAACAGTCGATATCCGACAAATCGAACGAAGAAACGGAAGCGCAGCGTGAGAAAGAAAATGAGATGTTTTGTGTATGAAGTTAGTTAGCTAGCGTTAACTTATATTATCTTTGAAGCAACCAGATAAAGCGGCGATCTCTTGAAGGAAGCATTTTCCTTCTAGTCCGTAACCTCTGAAATTAGACAGTCCTCCCGGACAAAGCCGTCACTTTCTCTGAGAACAGGAACAAAGTGTCAGGTAACGTTCACTGTGATAACGTTGAATAAATCGGAAAGCTAATGCTAACATTAACTAACAAGTGTCAGGCAGTGTCGTAACGTTTGCCTACTTATGCTGGTATCCAAATATATAAAATAGTAAGTAACGTTTAACGAAGTAAGATAACGATAGTCGTGGCTGTTTTTGGGAGGGCTAATATTGTCACAATGAAGCAACAACGCCAGGCTAACTTAGAACCATGCCGACTAACCAGGTACTTGTAACCCGGCTGGTAAACGAATTAGCTGTTGTTACTGTTAGCTAACTTAGCTGTTACATATTGAGGGCCTTATCTCGGAACATTTTCCTCTCCGTTTAGTTAAACTGGTACAAGAGCACTGATTTTCGGGTTCATACGATGTTTACATGTCCACAGTTTACTGCTATTTGGGATTAGCTACTGTTCTCGGGTGGTACAGCTATGGAGAAACCTTACGCACTATCAGTATGTTTTATTCTGGTTTCACAAAAGGCCTAGATTCACTGATTTTCAGTGGGTCCTGTCTTATAGAAGAGCCTTTTGTCAAAATCCAAACCTTTAGCGGTGTTATTATTACTAGTAGATTACATTGAACTCAGATTGTGAACATTCCTCAATAAATGAAATGATTACAAATGGACACACAGAAACCTTAGGGCCAGGTGCTGTGACACCAGCACAGAAGTACAGGTTGGCCTCTGGGTCTATGGGGAAATAATGAGGCTGCCATCTGTCTTCTGGTTGCACTATACTTGATAGGAACATAGAGGTGACATCAGACATATATAATGCAGAGGGGTTAGCGATGAGTGTGTCAGCAGCACATTTTTACTGCAGGGCCCCCAAAACTATATAATCCAGCTATGGCTACAGTATGAGACCTGCTTGTGTGCTGATGATGAAAAAGATTTGACTTTAGTGAAACATTTGCTCTCATGGCTGGGCTATGTTTGAAGAGATGTTAAAAGAGATCTGTGAAAGATTATTTGTAAAATTAACAAATTGCAGTCACCTCAGCCCAAAGGAAGCTGTAGAACTGTCTGAATCACTTTGTCATTGGTTTTGATTTCATTTTGTTTCCTGTCAGCCAGGATGGACCCAGCTCTACTGAGGGAGAGGGAACTATTCAAGAAAAGGGCTCTCTCCACTCCAGCTGTAGAGAAGAGACAGACATCCTCAGACTCTGGATCACACAAGAAGAAGAAGCCCAAAGTTGACAAGGAGAGTTCCTCAGGGTCCAAACACAGTGCTGGTGAGTAAAGCAGACTGTTTTTAACGTGGATTATAACATGTTAGAGTGTCACAGTAAATAGTTTCTTCTTGGTGTTGTAAGCGGGTTATGTTATGTTATGGATGGAAGCCATGGCACTGCTGACATGAAGTATCTTTGAAACACTGTTTCCAGCATGGATCACCACTGTACTTTTCACATCAGTAAGGACACATCAATCAAACTTTACAGAGCTGATACACTCTTATTATGTTATTGTACTGCCTGAGGCAATGCTACACACAAATGGTTCCTGTTCTTCTAGAAAGCTCAAACATATGAGCCCCTGTTACAAACCACAGATTTTGCCCTTGTCATATTATTTTCATAATTTGAGTAGCTCCTCCAAATTAGTAGGGTTAATCTCTATATACAGGGTGTTACTGTCAAAACCAGTATGTTAGAAGGAGCAGTGATTCACCAGACCTTGTTACTGTCTGATTTCTGGAGTGTGTGCAGGGGAGTCTTCCTCCCCTGCATGCACCTTTAAATCTTCTGAGAATAGCTTGAAAGTAAAAAGGATATGATTTTGCACATAACCAAATAATGGTTGTTTGTGAATTGGATTTTGAGCAGTGACCTCTTGTCGCTCTGCATTTCATGTACGTTTTCAAGCTCATAAACAGATTTCTCAGAGAGCCAGAGGGAAAAAAACTGGTACACAAGTCAGTGACAATTTATTAGGCATTTTGTGGTAAGGCATATGAAATTATACATTGTGCTCAATATGACATGATAAAGTACATCACTGTGCAGCAACCAAATGTCATTTATCATCAAATAATGTTACAATGATTAATGTATTGACAGCACTGGCACACAATTTACTAAGGAACAGAGAAACACAGGCTTTATCCAAAGCAACGATAATGCTCAACTAGGCTTGATCAATTTCTCTGTTGTATATCAGGCCCTTTTGGGAGATGAGGATATTCAAGTTCTTAGATTTGGACAGTATTTTCTGTCTGTGTACAACATTTTACCATGTCTCATTGAAGCTCATTTGTATCCAGCAAGTAAGTGTGTGTAATACTCACGGGGCAGATGTCGCTAAACAAGACTTGTCTCTTTAACCTACAGATACTGGTTCTGATTAGTGTTTTTTTTTAATATTAACATGTTTTGGCCATGCAACTTCATACAGAAAACAAAAGTCCCACCTCAATGTAACACATTCTGCCACAGCCTTCATTTTAAGTGTTGCAAATTTGTGTTTTTTAGGACACTTTATTAGCACTATTTCTACACCGGTGCTCTCTCTTCCCCCTGATTATTTCTGGTGTAAAATATGGCTTCCAGGGTCTGCCCCTTGTCTTACGTGGTAGTGAATATAGCATGTGAAGATTTCCTCGTAACTGAAATGAAAAGCTAATTAGACTCACTCCAGTGAAAAATTGCCCCCCTCCTTTTTTACATTGTTTCGTTGTTTATCGTGTCTCTTCCCTCCGTATCCATCTAACTGTGAGTAACTGAACCACTATTACACAGTTTTAGAAGTTCATTTCTCAGGGCATCGGGGTCAGGGCTGTGGTATTGCCCGGCTCAGCAACGACACCCGAATTCCAGCTATTCCTTTTCTTCATTGCTGCTGCCTCTATACCACCTCAGTGTGGGATTCTGGCTCCTTGCAAATGCTGGTCATGAGCTTGCTGCAGCTTCCCGGCCCCTCCTCTTGTAGCTGGTGATGTGTCTTCCCTTTGGCACAGCACCCACAGTCCAGTAGCTCGTAGAGCACAGCCAATGCGGCCAGAGACAGGACGGTGAGGATGAAGAGCAGAAGGATAACGAAGCACGCCACATTCCAGCCGTCATGGAAGGGGTAGACCTCCTGGACCTGCAAGAAGATGTGGGGGACTGCCCCTGGGTGCGATGGGAGATTACTTGGGTGTATAGTGGCAGTGATGTTGGCCATGATTTCTCCTTGGAGGCAACAAAAACACAGGGAGAAAGACAGATTGTTAGTGCCTGTGCCTGTGGTTTTGAGTTTCACTGCAAGGTGGTGACAGCAAATTAGAGAGCAGTGGTTGTAAAATACTTGTTTCCATGGTGAGAGAATGATTAAAGTATTCCTCTTAAGGCCATAATATTTAGGATTGTCTTCATTTTGAATGTGATGTAATATTTATAACCTGATTTACTAGGCTGCATAGTGCCAGAATTTTAGAAGCACTTGCCTCTAAAAACAATAAATATTAAAAACAAAACAATATCTGTGTCTATAGCCATGTGCACTGCTAATGTGCTGTTTGAAAAGGACACAGTCTCACTAGAGACTACAGACAGAGTAGCCATTTCCTCTCTTTAAACCATCAGGGTTTCTCTGAGGTAAATTGCTGTAATGTGATTATGGTAGTACTACATTATCAGTCATAGAGGTTATCATGTTGTAAAAAGGTAAATTCCAATGCCAGCATGTACACAAAACGAACCCTAGCCTACATCTGTCATTACAGAAATGATTTTTACTTAAAAGACAGTGTGTTATTGGAGCAAAAGGTTATATTGCTAAAGAGCACAAACCCCACTGAGGCCATCTGCTCACAACAAAAATAGACTGAAAAGCCTGGTAGAAAAGGATGGGTGCAGTGAAATGTGACATCTATGCTTGGTTTGCAACTCTTGGGTCACAACACTTGAAAAAACATTCTAGTTATGGAATTGCAGTGTAGTCGTGAAGTTAAAAGATGTGCAGTGTGCATCTTCTCAGGCCGTTTGTCTTTCTTCAGCCATCCTTTCACATTTTCAGCCAACGCCTACCATTTTAAATCCTCAGGGAACAGCATGCCAGTATCTCTGCCCACACACACAAAAACACAAGCATGTGTGTTCATACATGCTTTAAACACACACTTGTATGCACACACGCGCACACACAGTCACAGACATTTTCATATCACCTACTGAGACCAAAGCAGCTGACCCAGATTACTTGAGTCAACCACTGAAAGGAGTTGATACGGGGCATAAGTGCTTCTTTTCACAGTAGACTAAAGCTAAAATTTGTTGAATGTAGATTTGTGGAAACTCAGTTAAACCTGTATGTATGAGACTGTATTTTAGTGGACTTGAAGAGATAGGTGAATGCTCCTTGTGCGATTGTAATTTGGTTCTCTGTGTTACCTGAAACTGTAATGTGATAGAAGCTGTTGCTCTTGTGGTGGCTTCAGTTGTCTCAGGAGATCACACATTTTCACCACAGAACCAAAGTGTGTAAATGATAGTTTTGCACTGGTACCCAAACTCAGCATAATACTGTATGATAGGTACTCATTAATGTGGAAATAGCAGGATAAACTTGAGGCTTGTATGTGGTTATTTGTTGGTTTTGTTTATCTGCATGTCATGGAGTTAAGGTTACCTTTTGTTCCAAAATATGACTAGCAAATATTGCCCTGAAAAATGCCACCTCTTATAGGGTTGTTTCCTCAGTGAAGCTATTGCGGTGCATTTCATTTTCAGATTTTAAGCATAGGTTTGGTTTGATTTAGTATCAGAACAGTATAATGTTTCAGTTTGTTGTTAAGTAGGTTCAGCCTCTGTCCAGGTTGAAAATTGGCACGTTTTACCTTTCCTGCGTGCTCACAGAATGCTTACACTGTAATTGCTATGATCCCTACAGCATCTGTTATATCACCCTGAATGAGCCCCACCCCATCCAAGCTCTTAAAGGTGTTGTAGGACTAGATATTGCTCTCTGGCTACACAGTGGTCGTCTCTCACTAAACACACAAACACCAAACACAGTTATAGACTCATAATGGCCCTGGTTGGCTCCACTTGTCACGTATTTCCACAAACTGACCGACATGATGCCCATGAGTACACGCGCAGACATAGAAACACACACAGAGTTTCTGATGCTTGGTATTCAAGCGGCAGGAGTGCAGACAGACAGGTCCATGTTTATTTAATCTGTTGTGTGTGTGCTCATTCTTGGTTTTAATGTTAAACATGCCATTTAACAATCTTGGCTTGGTTGTTGTTATAGTAGAAATTCAGTTTTTCTATACATTGTTGCTAGATATGGTGATTTGCAGTTTTAGACTTTGATTATGGAACTGGAAAGGATTTGGCTTCGTAAATAGATCTGCTGCATTAAAGATGTATGATTTACCCAGTAAATGCTGGATTACTCACAGAAAACCCTCCTCATAGGCATAGCTGCACATTGAGACCAAGCCTGCAGCCTGTGGCTTAAATTCATACTGTGGTTTGTTATGATCTGTTGATGATGTTGAAACGCGTACACGTTAATCTGAAGATGTTATTCTGAAAAAAATAAAATAAAATAATGCAGACTCACCTGTGTGTCTGGCTCAGTCTTTAGAAGATGCAAGTCAACAGATGCACTCTCCTCTCTCTGGTGCTCCACCTATCGCTCTGTCTTCCACTCTCTCCCTCCTCCGCGTTCACTCCTCGACCTGTTTTCCTCCCCAGCACTGTCATGCGCTTCCAGCCGCCGCTCGTGCACTCGCTCGCTCCCTCCGCCACTCCTTGCAGCTCTTCATGCCTCAGCCGAACGGCACGGGCTCCTCACCAATTATTGGCTCTTTTCTTTTAGCCCTGCCTCTGCGCCGTTCGTTAACCGGCCTGTCACAATTTCAGCGCCCTGCCCACAGTGCGGCTCACAGCAACAGAAGCTCCCGCCCACACCATGAATCATTCATGAATCAGTGTCTGTTTTCAGCTTTGATTGGCGAGTGCTGATTCCAGACCTCAGACAGCCTCCTGGGGGGGGGGGCAGCATTATTGGACTCCCAAGAGAGAATGGGACCAGCTGGCCGGACTTCAAATCACTTTCATGAAATTACGCTCATGTACTGCTCCTGCAGTATTTTTAGAATAATTTTCTTATATTGCAGGATAAGGCAGTTGATATTCTATATTTTTCTAATTGTCAACAAATCCCCTGAAAAAATTTAAACTAACTAATAAGATGTGGCTGTTGTAGCCAAGCCTGATAGAGCTTATTCCTCTGTACAGCTGAGCTCCATTGTTGTCCAGAAACACATCAATCAGTCCAGATTGATGCGCTGGGTGACATGTTCCGTGATTACCATATAAACATGGACACTGTAGCTTATTTTGAATAAATCCCACATACACTGTCTTGCTGATGCACAAAATACTCACTAGCAGACCAAATGTGTGTTAATTGACAGTTGGAAATAGTCCCCAACAAATACGCAGTTTACTCCAGTTTGAGTAAAGTTTATAAAGGACGGTGACCCATCGTTTTTTATTTATTTATTTGATTCAAGTATATATTTGTGAGCCGTTTTAAAGACATTACATCTTCAGTAGGGATGGTTCCACAGACAGGGGCAAGGATGTCAGAAAGTATTGAAACAAACTAATGCATCTTTTTTTCCCCTTAGGATTCGCTGAATGAGGAAAATGTAGAATAATGCATTAAGATTTTTGATTGATTAAATAAAGAATAGTGACCTTGTAAAAAATATGGTTGATGGTTTGGTAGCTTTGACACAAGCTCATGCAAAAATTATGCTCAATGGATTTTTCAGCTGTTTTTCAGCTTCCATCTGTCCATACAATCCACTGTTGTCTGTCAGCCTTTATCATAAATGATGTGACGTTGAAATATGTTACCACACTGTTCTGTCTCTTGTTTTATTCACAGAGTCTAGTAATGGCAACTTTAACATCAAGACGAGCTCTGGGTACAAATTTGGCTGCCTGGCCAAGATAGTCAATTATATGAAGGTAAGCCTCTGTGGACAATTTGTCTGTTACAAAAAAAAACAACAACTTTCTTTAGATATTCAGGGGTGATTCTATTAATCTTTGATGTTTTTGCCTCTGCAAATGAGCACTGTTTCAGACATTTCAGTCTCATAGACATTGTTCCCCTCCAAGTTGATTTAAGCTCTCACAATAGCCTCCATTTAATTGCTAGATTTTAAGCATGTCGTCATCTCCATCAAAGCTCTTTAAAAGCTTGACTTGTTGTCTGTTGTGTCAACCGAGTGAGTCAGTTGTGTCCGCCGTGTAACATTTGGTCCCTGGTCTTTCTTTTGGTATGTAAACAGCTTGTTTATCATGCTGTGGCTCTGCAGAGAGGCAGCCATAATGTCACACTTGCTGTGTGACTCATCCCTCGCTGCAGAGCTCACACTCAACTTGACAGATTTTCTTTGAATGTGTGCTTTTTTGTGCCATCTGTTGAATAGTTTAAAACCATGTTAAATACCCTGACAGTTGGATGAGAGGCACAAAGTCACTGTAGACATTAGACTAAAACGCTGTCACAGATTAAGAATTGGTTGCATTTTAAAATTAGTGCTCAGGAAGATTTTATACAGTTGTTGACTCTGTATGTGTGTTGCGCTTTATGTAAATCCATGTGCTTCTCTGCTCTTTACCCTCAGACAAGGCATCAGAATGGTGATACGCACTTCTTGACCTTAGAAGAGATTCTGGATGAGACCAAACTTCTTGACATCAGCATGAAACAGAAACAGTGGCTCATGACTGAGGTGTGTTTGAAGTACACTTGTTCTTGCCCTGCATCATCACACTGACCTATTTTACACCTGGAATCCACAAATAAGACTTGATTTCCCTCACAGTCATCTGTAGCCTGATGTGAGCAACTGGCAACTATTCTTATGTAGCAACATCCTGTATGTTGCAAAAGAAGGAAGCCACTGAGCAGCCACTGAGCAGCCGCTGAGCAGCCACTGAGCGATTATGCTGATAACACACATCACACATCATTTAACAACTTGTAACTACATGACCTGAAGAAAAAATAGAAGCTACTTTAGCTGAAATGGCTTAAAGCATTATTATATAGTATGTCTGAATCTTTTAAAGATATGTGCAAGGTAAATAAAAAAAATGTTTTTAACCTATTTAGTTTAATGGGAATGAAAATGAAATGAACACTTGTGCACATCTCCTAGCTGGTCTACCACTTAGCTAGAAACTTTAAACTTTAAATTTACTACTGTACTCCCTGCCAATATCAGGCCTTGGTCAACAACCCAAAAATTGAGGTGCGGGATGGGACTTATGGCTTTAAGCCCAAGTACAACCTGAAGGACAAGAAGGCCTTACTGAGGCTGCTGGACAAACATGATCAGCTGGGCCTGGGAGGAGTGCTGCTGGATGATGTAGAGGAGGGGCTTCCCAACTCAGCCAAGGCCATTAAGGTAACACATAATAAATGCAATCTATGTATGTCTATGCAAAGATGCCACCTAATACATACTGCTTTATTGTGTGATCGTTTACAGGCTTTGGGGGATCAGATCATCTTTGTGACAAGACCAGACAAAAAAAAGATCCTGTTCTACAATGACAAACACTGCCAGTTTGTGGTAGATGAAGGTGAGAATTAGTCAGCTTTGTCAACCATGAAATAATTTTATTTCTAGCTCTTTGATCATTGTAATTCTGTCTCAAAATCCTTCTCTCTAAATTACAGAATTTCAGAAACTGTGGAGGAGCGTTCCAGTTGATTCCATGGATGAAGAGAAGATTGAGGAGTACCTCAAAAAACAAGGCATCTCCTCTATGCAAGAAACAGGACCAAAGAAAGTGGTCGGTGTCTTTTGGTCTCCAGTCTGCTTGATTTTTACTCATAACTTCCCAAATTTAAATAAACTTGTCCTCATTTACTTCACTAGAGATAAAGACATTAACATGACACTGTCATTTGTACCTAGTTAATCAAGCATCATAATCAGTACTGATTGTGTGTCTGTGCTCCCTGCAGTTACCAGTTCAAAAGAGGAAGAAGCAAGGTGGGCAGAGGAAGAGACACTTCAAGACCCACAACAACCATTTGGCAGGAGTATTGGAGGATTATTCAGATGGCGTTCCTGTAAAGAAGTGAAGCCCCTTCCCTCACTGCGACATGTCCTCAGAGGAGGGATGTAAAATCTGTAAATCTGAAATGGCTGCAGATGGAGACTCTGGCCACACTACATACAATATAAAGACTTGTCATGGGTGTATGTCAAACAAACTAGCTTCTTTTCCTTTCTTTGCACTCCTCTCAGTGATCAGTGGTCTTGTGTTACATGGAGTGAATAGCACCTGTGCTGTGCAATCCTTTTCAGTTCATTGATCAGTGATGACTGAGGGACACGGAAGGAAAAGAGCACCGACACCATTAAGGATAGTGCGGTGAATGCTCTTACCAAGACTACTATCCGTAAAGGGGAGCACTGCAGCCTTACTGTTAACATGTAAATGAGTTGAAGTGTGTAAATACTTTTTTCTTCATTTTCGTTCAGTATATCACAAAGATGTGTGTGGAAGGTTTTTTTGGAGAGGGTAGCAGCCCTTATCTGATGGCAACAGTTCTTTTATCAGGGACTGCAGAAGACAGGTTTGTGTTGTGCAGTGCATCACATTGACGTCTCTCATCCAGCATAAAACATCTTGGACATTACTTCCTGTGAAATTTCTAAATATTTAAATTCTTTTAGTTTGCAGCACCATGGCATAGTGGTTTAAAATACTAGAATTTTTTTTGAACTTATTTTAATAAATTACACTGTTATAGGATACAGCCTCATTGCTTGATTTACATAAAGTGCAGTGGAAACGGTTCCATCAGACCAGTTAATTGTCATTATAATCGCCACAATAAAGTAGTATATTAAGTTCAAAGTGAGAATCAATAGAAATGCTTAAAATGTATCATGTCGTGCATATTTTTCCCACAATATTAGAAACACTGTAATGAAATTACCAACTACTGTGATCATAAAGTACAGGATGCACACCATCAGCATTTTGCAGATTATTTAATTAATCATAGAAAACAGGTACATCAGCAAAGCAAGATAAAGATGAAATGCTTAATTGTTTGTTGCTGTTATAGTAGAAAACATTAATCAGTAAGTGAGAAAAATTACTGATGAAGCTAGATACATATTATATATTTATATACATTCATGCCTACCTCCAGCAAGATCTAATTAAATACCGGTTTGCTAGCTATTTATAATTCAACTTAAAAACTATAAAGCTAAATTTTAGCTGGTGGTGTGGCCTGCTTTGACAGTTTTCTTTAAATGGTGGTAGTTGGGCAAAATCTTCATCAGAAAGTCGAGCTGAAGAGTCTGAGGCTGTAAAGACAACAAATGTGTATTACTGTTAATAAGCAATATAAACGAAACTTTAGACACTGGGCATTTAGGCAAAATCTTGCACCTACTTAAAACCACAGCATACCTGAAGTACTAAGATTTATAGTGTTTTCCTTAAGCGGCTGAGTAGACTATGGAGGAAAATTCCGAAAGGAAATTTAAAAACTGCAATAACATGAATTATGGTACATTATGGTAGTCTGTTAAACTTATGATGCCCGTAGTCCCCCTGTTCTTCCTTGCATGCAGATTTATGCAGTAAGTCTCATAGGATCAGCTAGAGTGTAAATACAGAGTTTTTATTACATACTAAATTTAAGTTAGTGGAGGGCTGTAAAAACATAAGGCTTACCATGTTTGACCTTCAGTTTATGCTTTTATGCACTTCTGTGTACTTTTGTATACGGCGTACTTAAAAACACCATAATTTTTTATATTTATATATGTAGACCCTTTCAGACATAAATGTCACTGGTGACGTTAAGGAAAGACTGGTGAGAACCTTGGTCATATTAACATGACCAGAACATGTAACCATTCAGAGAAAACTAAATTTCATAAATATGCACAGCATGTACTTGCTAACAGTCATTTTTAAAGGTAGGCACAGTTAGATAATCTGCTGTTATGTCTCTTTGTCACACCTTAACAATTTGTTTAAAATATTACACACAGTCTGAAAGTTCATCTGTATCAGTTAGACAAAAGAACAACATCTAACTCATGGTCAACTAAAACAAATGTTAGATCACTCGCACTCGAAACATGTTCACAAACGACAGCCTCCGTTTACCACAGTTACATAAACACCTCTCAGACATAAACCTATGTTTTACTGATCCACCTGTAAGCACACATTGTCAAGTCTGGAGTAACCCTTTACACCCCAGAAAATGTCAGCCATATGTATGTGTCCATACCTGTGGTCTCTCTGTCTGAACCCGTCTCATACACCCAGAGCCATAGATGACCGTGTTCTCAGGTATGACCTCACATGTGTTGACCTGACAGAAGGCTCCAATGATACAGCCACTGGTGAGTATCACATTCCTGCCAACGTCAGCTAGAAGTAAACAGATAATATTTGATACAGTTAGTGACTGCATACATCTAAATGCTCCAACCATCTCTGCAAATGCACGTTTTACTTCACATCACATCTCCACAGGAGCACACATTGAAAGCCACACAAAAATGCGAACATCCCACCTTTAGATTCTATAACATTGTTGTCTCCAATTTTCAGGGCTTGTGATACTGTAATTTGTCTGTTAAGGTAAAATTGTAGTCTTGGTAGCTAAGAATCATCAGATTGTTAAAACATAAAATCATTTTTCTGATAGAATTGAGAAAGGTCAGGTCTAGCGAAAAGGATACCACAGCCAACTTCAAATACATTGTTGATGCCGATGGTCATTGTCTTTGGTTCCACCTCAGAATCTGGTGTGATGTTTTCTGGATAACTGCAGGGTAGAACAAACAAGTTTGTAGATATTATGATGCAGGTAAAGACGATTCTAAACTAGAGACAGGCCATTTACAGTGATGTTATGCAGTGGGGTACAGGCAATGTTACATTACCCGTTGATAATCAGAGCTTGCTCCTCGATCAAATTGCCTTCTCCGATCACTATGGGTCCTGCCTCTGCAATAATGCGAGCTTTTGGGTGGACCACTGTCCTGGGGCCTGAGGAAACACAGTATAAAAGGTATGGTTGGCTCACACACGAACAGTGGGTCTGATTCGCTTAGAAAAAAATGCAGACTCTATTGTGGGTTTTCTCAACTCAGCAATGTTTAATGCCAAATGACGAGGAGCGAAGCATCTTACCTATGGTGACATCTCCTCTGATTTCACTTTCAACACAAACTACGGCTCCAGCGGCTATTTTGACGCTGCAAAAAAGGAGATAAACAGGGAGTAAAAGTGTGAAAATGTTAGCTAACATTGCTAGCTAGCCACTTCGATGAGCTGTCTCAGCTGGCTACATGGTTACTTCACTGTGGCTGTTAAGTCAACATTTAATATACTTTTATCATTTATACATGCTGTTAAATTCCATTTACGGGTAAGTATACATTACCTTTTCTGAGCGTTTTGTTTATCTGCCATTGTGGTAGATGGTCCGATGGGAGGCTCCGGTGAATCACTCGATCATCGATTTAGAAGCCTTACTACTGTCACTATGCGCATGCGTTATTTGACAATTTAAAGAGATGCCTTTAGTCTACGCTTCAGTCACTCCAGCAAGATGATTAACGTTATTTGGTTGAAGATAGTAGTTGGGAACGTTCGGTTCATTTGAAAAACTTCCCTAACCTGAAAAAAAATATCAGGAAGAGAAGCTTTTTAAACACAGATGTGAATGAAGAAGTTACTTTGCAGCCTATGGATTGTTTAAAACAATAATGTCACCATAGGAACAGACCATTATCCCCCATTTATGCCACCATACTGTAGTAAACCGGTTACATTATAACATTACCTTTAGTTGCGTTCTTGTGTAGCCACCTGTAAAATGTGTAATGCTGTAAGCCGACTTTTTACAACAACAAATTCAATATATGCAAAATGATTGAGGCACACTTTAGTAAACGTTCATCACACATACATAACACACACTAGAACAGCCAAACAAACACTTAAACAAGTAGGCTTCAGTGTCGTGGGTATTGATCCGCAGAGGGCAACGAACAGGTAGCGTTAATAATGTACTTTGTCCCTTCTCGCTCCCGGTACAATGTCAAAACAAGGAAGGGTCGGAAGTAGAATATATTATGGCAAAAAGGAAACTAAAGAAAAACTCGAAAGACACATCTTCAGTGGTGGGGGTGAGACAGGCAAGGCAGGCAGAAATGACAAAACCAGAGAAATATATGTTTTTCCTTGCTGCCATCCGCTCTGGTTGTAGCCGTTTGTGTGGCACCACTGACTGCTGAAATATCTACCTGTAAGTACCCCGCACTGTTGACGAGTGAAAACTAACAGCAGGACAGTGCTAAGCAGTTAGCAACCTAGCTCGTGAAGGAAAAGAAATCTACGTCCAACCCCCGTATTTGTTTAAATTACATTGCATTACTTTCGTCAAACATTAGCAGATTTACCACGTTAGATTTATTTTGTACGTATTTGATTGTTAAGTCATAATACCTGTTATTTTGGGACTAACTGTAGATTAGCATCATCTGGAGGAGACAGCAGTCCAAGAATGAGTTCCAGCCGTTTGAACTTCCCTCCTGGGGGTATTTTACGGATTAATTCGGCATGTGACCATGGTGCTCTGCAGCCATAACTTCAGCCTTCTCACATGCTTTCCTCTTAAAGACAGCAACCATAGCTGGCTGGCTGTAACTTACAGTAAGATTGGTCAGTGTTTTTCACTCTGGCTAACTACCACTCACTTTCGGTATGGAGTAACTTTCTCGTCCTTAGCGATAGTAGTGAACCATAGGTTTGAGGTAAGTTACTGAAAGCTGGCTGCACAGCTGTAGACTCGACGAAAGGCATTAAAAAAGCCTCCACGGCTTGATTATCTCTGGCTTGTACGATATCTATGTCTACATGGAGTTATGAAAGCTGGGATTATTTTACGCATGTGCTTTTGCTCTATTTTATAACTAGTGAAAATTCAAACAGTGCTATGTTTTTTCTGATTATGGACGTGTTCATAACGTCTGGTCCTTGAACATGGCTTCACAGTTGGGTGCGGCCAGCTACAGACACTGTAGGCTGTAGCATCTTCTGCATGTTTTCTCTTTCAGTTCAGCAAATAGTTGCTAATGCATTTCGACTAATCTGCAAAATGTGCACTGCTGTGTCTCGTTCCAGCTGGCTTTTCTCGTCATAAGCACAGTATCCTGAAGATGGATGAGGCAGTTTTGACAATCAAAAATGAGCTGGACACTGAGTTGGTGGTGTCTTGGATGTCAGAGCGCTGCTACCAGGTAGGCTCCCACACACACCAAACATTAGCCTTCAGTTGATTCTGTGGATATTTGACTTAAATGAGGAGGAGGATGTGATGTCTTCTGATCTGGACTCCTGTTTCCTTCTGTGCTAGTGTTTGTACCAGCAACTAGGGCTGGTACCTGCAGTGACCAGTCCTGGTCAGCCCAGCTCAGTTGACTTTGTTGTGAACACACAGCACGAAATTACACTACAGATCAACAGCACTCCTGTCACCCTGGACCTGTGCACGTAAGTCGAGTAACACAGACATGCACTCTCCATACAGTTTATCTTCCAACCAATGGGAGCGGTCCCTGACAGCTTAACTAAAAGCTGAAACCTGAATATGTCACATTTCTTATATTTATATATAACCAAGCAAATGTGTCTAATAAATCTAATAATGACTATGTGTATATATATATATTGATCAGTTTGGCTGATTTGCTGTGTGGTTACCTTTCATCTTTAATTCCCAGGGTTCCATTCCACTTTGGGGAGCACGGAAACTACTCTCTGTGGGTAAAAAATCTGAATGACTCCTCAGTGGTTAACTGCTCTGTAGTGACTGATGCAGACCCCATCAACAGCTACATACGTGAGTGTCACACACATAAATGCATTCATAAGCTTGTGTGACATGAACATATATCATTTGTCATAAAAGTGTAACTGTGCGTTATTGACCCCTACCCTTTACTGAATATAAACTCTGTTTAATTGATGTCCCACTTTTTTCACAGCAATATTAGTAGCTTTTCTTATCTTTGCTGGACTGGCCTTGGTATCAGCCATTGGAAGAACAATATTAGGGTAATCTAATTTTATTGTTTCATTCCTCTCTAATTATGAAATAAAATTATTTCATGAGATTTGAATAATTTCTGTGAGATATTTTTCTCAGGGCTGTGGCATAATCTTCTCTAAATAAAGCTCACTGTTAAGCACAAAGACCCACTGCTGCTGTAGTTTTGTGTCCCAACTGTGCTTTGTACCCTGAGATTGTGCGCATTATAGAATTAGTCCTAACCTGGTTGATTGTTTCTTGTCCAGGCTTGATGTAGTGAAGGGTGTCCTCTTCCGAATTAGCGGCTCAATGGAGACAGAGAGGCTCATCAACTCTGTGAGTGTTGTTCTTAGGGAAATTTAAATTACGTCAAAATGAGGAAACAAATAGCAGCTTAATTATTGTGGTTTGACTCATATACCAGGTTTGTTGGTATATTTTAAAGTGAAGGATATCTTGACATCCCCTGTGTATTTTCTTTTTGCATTTAAGCACTGCGGAAGTTTGGTTTTAGTGGAGAAGTTTACAAGCTTTTTGAATCCTTTATCCCAAAGATAGTGAATAGCAGCTCAAAATCAGTTACAGGCTGCTTGTGTCTAGAAATGTTTTTTCAAACCCTCAAGGGAATATTTTTAACCAGTAGGTATGACTCTGTGTGTGTGTGTGTGAGTATGTATGTTTCCAGTAGAGCAATGCTAATATTTAACTTTACTTCTACCATCCAGGAACTGGGCTCCCCTGGCAGGACAGTGACACCAGTTACAGACAACATCCTCCCTCCCCCACCCAACCCCAGCAGGAGGCTGCGATCTCTGGACACATTCAGAGGGTAGCATCGCCTGTACTACTGCAGCTCAGCTTGTTCAAAGAAATACATTATCTGAATTACCACTTGGTCTGATCAGTGGTTACACTGTATCATGTGATTCCAACTGCAGTGTGACATTTTGGCAGCTGCCACTGGAATTGCCAGTCATTAATGAGGCCCTACTAATAATATTAACATGGGTCCTGTGCCTCGTAGTATTTGTGTCAGGGGATTTTTCACCCTTAAGTGAACCATTTAGCTGTATTTCTGTAACGTCTTGCCTGCAGTGCTAAATGCTTCTCAGTAATGTTACATTTTCTCTGTTTTCTGTCAGTATTTCCTTGGTCATTATGGTGTTTGTGAACTATGGAGGGGGACGATACTGGTTCTTCAGACACGAAAGCTGGAATGGTGAGTCTTATTGGTTTTTTAACCATGTGACTCATTATTCACAGATCTTTGTGACCTGCCTTGTGCCTGTGTTTCCTATTTGTCTCTCTACAGGTCTTACTGTTGCAGATCTTGTATTCCCTTGGTGAGCTCAATTCAACAGTTTTTCTCTAGAATGTCTTAGTTCTGCAGATTAGTCTACCCCCAGTTATTTGAACACTCTTTACATCGACTCACACATTGAATTAAGTATATAGTTAGAATATTGTTCATGTATTAATAAAGACAACATATGTATGTACTGAAAGAGTGCTAGAACCATGCACTCATTCAGACTTACTCCAGTTACATTGTGGAACTTACACATGAAATAAAGATGTTCAAAATGAGTTGCAATACATTTTCCATTTATTGCAACTTAGAGGGTTAATTGCAGGATCCATTACCTCCTTTTCAACCGACCAACTGGTATTTATGTTGCATATGTTGCTGCAGTATTTGGGGTTTTTTTGTCCTTTGTTAATCCTATTTTCATTATTAGCTAATCTTGCTTGCAAACCAAAGTGTACTTTCTTCATGGTATCTGTATAAAAATGGTCTCCAGACTAAAACGTCAACTGTCACTGAGAACAAAAACAAAAACAAAACACACACAAAAAAAGAATTAATCAAACCAAAACATTAAAACCTGAATCAGTTCCTTCTTGGTTCAGTAAAGCTTTTAGTCAATAAGCGTAAAAGCAATTCTCCTCTTTTGTCTTATTTTCTCACCACCAGGTTTGTGTTTATAATGGGGACATCCATTGCACTGTCAATCAACTCCCAGCTGTGTGCAGGCTCTACACGCTGCTCACTGCTGAGGAAAGTTGTGTGGAGGAGCCTGCAGCTCTTCATCATCGGTGTCCTCATTATCAACCCAAACTACTGCCAGGGACCATGTGAGTATAAATACACTTATTTGATGTTGACTACAATATCCCAGGCCTTTAATGTAGATGATTATTAGACCATGTTCTTTAGTAGTTTTCCAAACTGTGGACTTACTATATGTGGTTATTTCCTCCTTTCTTCACTTGTTTGTGTGTTTTTGCCCGCCTGTGTGCTCACACTCCATTCTCATCCACTCCACAGTATCTTGGGACAACCTGCGGATCCCGGGTGTGTTGCAGCGCCTGGCCTGGTCGTACCTGGTTGTAGCCTGCCTGGATCTGTTGGTGGCGAGAGGTCACCTTGACATCCTTACAACGGTCAGCCAAGAGCTCCATTTTCTTCTGATGCTCTGACTGTAGTCTTATTTACTTTCTGTGATGTATGTACTTGAATGCTATAAGTATTTTGAAGGAGAACAAAAGTGTTTGATCGAGGGCTGTCTATGTTTTCCAGGGTGCTTGGTGGTCCCCTGGCATTGACATCTTGCTGTACTGGCCAGCTTGGCTGTGTGTGCTTCTCTTAGAAATCATCTGGCTATGCCTCACTTTCCTACTTCCTGTACCAGGTTGCCCGACGTGAGTCAAACAGGACATGATTGTGTGTCTTTTTGTGTCCATGTAATTAGGGAAATGCTCAGCAAGCAAGAACAAGGTTTTGTCCACGTCCGATAAGCATTTGTGCCGCGTGTCTTTGATCTTTTTTTATGTGTGTTTTTATAATGGAGTGAAATACCTGTATATAGTTTTTTTTTTCTTGTATCATAATGTATCATAAAGGAATTGATTGTGTTTGCTCCTAAATTCTTACCTTCCTCTAGCTTTTATCCCACATTAACGGTACTGCCTTCACCCCACTCTTTTGAACAGAGGCTATCTGGGTCCTGGTGGGATTGGGGACATGGGCCTGTACGTTAACTGCACCGGAGGAGCAGCTGGTTTCATCGACCATTGGCTTCTGGGAGAAAACCACATCTACCAGACTCCCTCGTCACGGGTTAGTGACCAGCAAAACAACTCAAACATACCAACAGCAGACACATTAGGTCTTTTTATAACTTGGGATGTTAAGCTTGAGCTCACTTATCAGGTTTCTCTCTCAGAGGCCAACACATTTCTGACCTCAACCATGTGAAGGTAAAACTGTGTCAGACCTTAAGTTATAATTTAATCTACTTCTGTTACCATCTTTAATTAAGGTGATTTATGCAACTCACATGCCCTATGATCCAGAAGGTGTTCTTGGCAGCATCAACTCTATTGTCATGGCTTTTCTTGGATTGCAGGTTTGTAATGTGCATTTGTCAGATTCTCTCTGACTTTTATTGATAATGCTGATGTCCAAACTGCCAGAGGGAACTTTTGGTTTTAATTATCGTTTTTTTAATTTCCCCAGGCAGGAAAAATAATCTTACACTACAGAGATCTCCACACAAGTATAATGTCAAGGTTTCTCATATGGGGTCTCTTATTGGTAAGCACATTAATTTATTATATCACATCTTGAGCCTCTACAGTATATACAAACCTGTATATCAGTTTAGTAACTTCTGAGTTTATTAAATGACTTATTGCATTGTAAAGTCATATCTCAGTTACAGCCTTTTTGTCTTTTCCCAAACACACATATTTTCAGGACCATTTCTCCTTCCTGATTACATGACAAAGTCTCTTGTAACACACAGGGAGCCATATCAGCAGTTCTGACCAAGTGTTCCACAGACCAGGGCTTCATTCCTGTCAACAAGAACCTATGGTAAAGTTTTCTTGTATGCACTTTCAGATAGAATAAGGTTCGCAGCTGTTGACTGAATGTTCAGTTTGGGGAAGTTGCTGCAAAGACTAGGGAGTTTTAACTATTTTATGGTGGCCTGTAGTACTGTATAGTGGCTCTGTTACTATTATTTGGTTTGCTACACGGTACATTTTTGCACCTATTCTGTATTTTGATGGGCCAATGATAATTTTCCACCGTGAGGAACAATGCATTTTGTATTCTATTCTTCACTCACTTTTTTAAAATGTATAAAAACATGCTATCTGCCCAGTTTTCAATATTTGCATTTCATTCATAGCCAACCACCTCCCTAGTCGAAATATTGAAAACACAAATATTTCACCAGAAAGTACAGTCTAAGAGTGTAACTAGGTTTAATTTTGAGCACAAGGCCGAGCTGGACACCCAACCATGCCAGTGCATTGCTCAGTACAGTCAGAGGTTGTTAACCGTTTAGCACAAGCCACTGCAAAGAGGAGTTGTATATTGTATAAAAGTTTCTTTATAAACTTAGACCACAGAGAAATGATAGAGAATCTCCAGACAGAGAGAAGCTCCTCAAACCTACAGGGATATCCATGAGAAATCCATGTTTGTGTTTGACTTCTAGGTCTCTGTCCTATGTGACAACACTGGCCTGTTTTGCCTTTGTGCTGCTAGTCCTGGTTTACTACACAGTGGATGTAAAGAAGTGGTGGTCTGGAGCACCTTTCTACTACCCTGGTGAGCACTTTTATCAGACATAAGGAACCAGCTTAGTAGACAGTTCTAGGAATTTGATTTTTTTATTTGAGGTCAGTATGCATGAATGGTTTTCTGGAGACATAGGTAAATGACAGTACTTTTAAGATCAGTAAGTCTGCAAAACCATTTCTCTGTAATCATCATGAGCTTTGCTCTGCTCTCACCTGTGTGTGTGATTCCAGGTATGAACTCCATCCTTGTATATGTGGGCCATGAAGTGTTTGAGGAGTACTTCCCCTTCCGTTGGCACATGGTCAACAGCCAATCCCATGCTGAACACCTCACCCAGAACCTTGTAGCTACTTCCTGTTGGGTGTTTATCTCCTATGTCCTCTACAGAAAGAAAATTTTCTGGAAAATTTAAAAGTGGAGCCCCTACATCATGGGGCCTTCAGACAATAATTGCAGAGGACATTGTTTACATCAGAATTGCTGGAGTTATCATCTGAAAACATTTGGAAAGTGGAAAACAGGAGAGTGAATTATTATGTCAAAACTGTGATGGTTCTCTGACTCGGAATGGATATGGGTTTCTTCTTTCAAACAGCACTCTTTTTTGATTGTTTAGTCACTACTTTATAGGACCATAAATGTTTAAAGACTTTTTTTCCTCAAAGATCTTTAGATATGAAGCAGCCGATACCTGCCAAATATCTTAACTGACTCAGGTAGAACTGGTCCAAGAATAGTTTGAGAATTGAGAGCTATGAAAACTGACATTGTTAATCTACTGTTCGAATATGTGTTATAGAAGTGCAGGTTTTCATTTCTCATCTTGTGCCACAGACTACAGCAGCAGGGTGCTGCAGTAGTGGTTCAACAAGCCCTTGTTGACTTCCCCTTGGGAGAATCCCTGTCACCATCTTAAGTAATATTGCATTACTCTGAAAGTTGAAGTGGGTTTTTGTGAGACTGACTCTTCAAGAGCAAAAGAAAAGGCAACCAAGACTGCATTGTGATCTTTCATTTCCACTGCACAGCAGAAGGTGGAAGCGATATTTAAACAAAGGAGAAACAGTGTGTCGTGGGTTTTAAATTAACACATGCAATATTTAATTCTTCAGTTGCCTGTGTAGATTTAATCATCATTTATTGTTGTCAGGTAGTAGACCAGCTCAAGAGCAAGTGTTTTCCATTCGCAGTCATCTGCTTCGCGCCAACTCCCATTCCTTCACTTGGCACTGTATGATGCTGCGTGTTACCAACTGCTGAGGGGAAGTGAAGGAGGGCAAGTCAGATGACCTGAAACCCACTGTGGGGTGATTGTTTTGCATTTTAGTTGAATGCATGTTTGTTTATCGATTTGATTAGGTTTGCCCTTTTTACTTATTCCACATGCCCAATTTTTCTGCATTGGCAGAAATTATTTGTCTTTCTCTTGCCAAAGGTTTGAGTAGCCATTTTTTCACATTGTGCTAAATGTGTCATGAATTTCCAGAAGGGAGTTCAATTGTATGTTGCCTGTGAGTATAAGTTTAATTGTGAGATTTGAAAATACATTATACACTCAGTTCTAAGATTATTGTGAACCCCTAGCCAAAACTAATGCAGTCCAAAACAACAGTCCTGATATATGTTGTAAATTAAACAAAACTAACAAAACAAAACATAACTGTTTGTATAACACAGTTCCAATCTGCAGCCTCCAAAATGACCATAAAGTTAAATCAACATTCAACATTGTAACCATCATGAAGGCAGGATTTGTTTTATGACTTGTAATAAACTACATCAGTTTTAGGTATATGCACTTATTAAACTGACAACTGAGTGTATATTTGATTAAGTATTATCTCATATCTCGTCAACTGTGTTGCCATTACTCCAACAATGCTGGATAAATGTGTCCCCTTCTGCTATAGGCACATAGTGTCAGCCATTACTTTCATCAACAGATTTTGCTAAACCAGATGTTCAGTATGTTGAATATCTAAATGCTGTGACAGATTTTTTTTTTTTTTTTTGAATAATTCAAGCTCATTTTGTGCTATCTTAATTGATGTAATTCATTTTTTCAAAGTTTTATACATTTAGTTTTTTTTATATATTCACCATTTGAAAATACATTAAGTCTGTGTAATAAAATGTATTCCAAAATATTGCTGCTATTTGACTTTTAGGGTGAGTTTTATTTTAATATTGTTCTACTAATGTGGTCATTTCTTACTCACCAGTCTTTAAGCCTTGTGAGAAAAATTTCTTTAAGAATAATAATCACTAGTCTCATAAAAGTCATGTGAGGAATTTATAAAAGACTGTATTCTCACTGTTTCAGTTTATTTAATACTTATTTATCTTCAAGCTGTGCTTCTATCTCTTCGGCGTAGAGAGGTGTAGTTTGCTTTATTGCTTAACAAGGCGTGGGAATCGAGTTACAGTGTGGGTGCCTTGTGAAAAAAAAACCCAAGTTGTGAGTGTGCCTCTTCATCTCGCGATATAATTGGTCTATTTTAATTCATGTCTATTGTGAGAGTTTTTCCGTTCTCGCGCGACTTTGTAACTTTCCCACGCCTGTTGTTTTGGCGTCTGCCCTCTGTCCGTCGCCCCTCCCTCCCCTTCTTCTCACCCCTTTGCCCCGTCACACCTCCCCCTCTCTTTTTCTCCCTTCTTTTCCTTCCAGTCTGGTTCTTCTGTTGTGCCGTTGGCTTTGGTGAGGGGGCTGTGGGAGGGATCTCGCGATTGTTGGACTTTTTTCGGGGGGGAGACTTATTCGGAAGATGGCGCCCGTTGTTACGGGGTAAGTGGTCAAATTGAAGACATAATGTTATTTAAAAAGTTTTATTTTCTTGTGGTAAACCGCTGCCAGTTTGCAGTGTTTCTGAGTGATGTTTCTCGGTGCTAATACTGCTGCTTTTGTCTGAGTAAACTCACCTACTACTGTGCTACTTTTAGACTTGATGTGGGGTCAGATGTGCAAAACTATTCTTCGTAGTGTCGCCTGGTTTCTCTGCCATTTGTTGAGCTGTCGTGCGATATTAAATCAGTTTCAAGCTATTTCAGAAAGTTTTTGTCAGTCAACAGTTTTGCAGTGTGGCTTAACTACTTCGTCTGTGTCAATTTAATTCCCATTTCTATAAGTTTAGTATGGAAACAAAGTGATATTTTTACAGACTCTTCAGACTGCAGCGTTGTTACATTAAAGTCACTTGTTAAGTTGTTGCTGAGTGATCACGAATTTAATGTTAGAATTTATTTACCCCGCTTCACAATGCTGTTTGACAAGAGAATGATCAGTTCACATTTTTCTTGCACGACTACAATTTTAAACAAACCATCTACATGATCACTTCATTGTGTACTGTACAGTAGCTCCATTTCAGGTCTAAGTTCCGAGGGCAAACCATTTCCATATTTGAGTCTGTGGTCTGAACTTTATCTGTGCTTAACACAGAATGAAAGCATAGAAACACCTGCATTTACAGATGTCACTAACATCATAAGTTTCTGTTTTTTCACCAACTTTCAGACAAGCTTTTTTTTTCTCTGCTACAATAACACAGCACTGAAACCACGTGTAAACACCTTGCACCATGATGTTTTTGTTTTGCAGGAAGTTTGGTGAGCGACCTCAGCCTCAGCGTTTGACAAGGTAGAGGAAAACATAAGCACCCCTTCACAGTGCAAACAACCCAAAAATCAAAATCAGTGCAGAAAGCTAAAGGAAAAACACCTTGATTAAAGTAGATGCTAGAACAAATTGTACTGTGCTGTCAATGTGTTAAAATGTGTCTCGACCCCATTTCAGGGAGGCCATGAGGAATTACTTGAAGGAGAAAGATGATCAAACAGTGCTCATACTACATGCAAAAGTTGCACAAAAGTCATATGGCAATGAAAAAAGGTTTGTATGAGACAGTTGTATGTGAAAGTTACAATTTTGAGTTTGTGTGTATGTTTGACAGTGAAATCTTTACCATTCAAAATGAATGCAGTGGAACTCCTGTAATGTTTTTTTTTTTTTCCCTGTGTAAATTAGGTTTTTCTGCCCACCACCATGTGTGTATCTGATGGGCAGCGGCTGGCAGAAGAAATCAGAGAATATGGAGAAAGAGGGTTGCACGGAGCAGGAGGCCCAGCCATGTGCATTCATTGGGATAGGCAACAGTGAGCAGGAGATGCAGCAACTCAATCTGGAGGGGAAGGTGTGTAGAAAAACTATTTAAACTTTTACTTGTTTATTGCTCTGCTTCACTACTGATAAACCATGTAAAGTAACCAGTTTGCAGTTTGACCATATCCTCTGTCTGTCACTGCGAAACCCTGTTAACTGTGGTCATACTGTAGCTAATATTGTTTTCTTATTGCACCGACGTCATTAATGAACTTCTTCTCAGAATCAGATGAAAGGGAAGTGAAAGGGGGACAAACAAAACCACACACGCTCACACAAAACCCCCTAACCTGTATCTTTTTCCCTATGTTAGCACTTCTGCACGGCTAAGACGCTGTATATCAGTGACTCAGATAAAAGGAAACACTTCATGCTGTCTGTGAAGATGTTGTACGGAAACAGCGCCAACATAGGAGTCTTCCTCAGCAAGAGGATCAAGGTCATCTCCAAGCCCTCCAAGAAGAAACAGTCCTTGAAAAATGCAGATTGTGAAGTTGCAGACTGTCAGTACACAGCTATATGGTTTCACCAAAAAAAACAAACAAACTGGCATTTCATTTTAATGTGAAAGAAATTTACATTTTGTTTTACCTGTAGAAATACAATATTATCGCTCATCCCTTATTTCCCTTCTCTCTCACACTCTGTTTTCTCACCCCAGTGTGTATAGCTTCAGGCACTAAGGTGGCGTTATTTAACCGCCTGCGTTCCCAGACAGTCAGTACCAGGTATCTTCATGTGGAGGGGGGGAACTTTCATGCCAGCTCCCAACAGTGGGGTGCCTTCTACATCCACCTCTGTGAGTCACTTCATCTTTATCTGTTTCTTTATTTATCTTTTTTCCCCATTTTATTTGATCGTCTTTGCCTTTTCCCTTGGTGCCTGTTTTTTTATTAATGTACAGCAGGTTACCTGGTATGGGTACACACACATTTTAAGAGTGTTGTTATCATGTCTGTTCTGTGATTATTTCAAGGTGCCCCTTTAAATAATGGAGTTACAGCCATTTATGTCATTATTGTATCATTTTGTTTAGTGGACGATGAGGAGTCTGAAGGGGAGGAGTTTGCTGTGAGAGATGGCTACATCCATTATGGCCAGACGGTCAAATTGGTCTGTTCTGTTACTGGCATGGCCCTGCCCAGACTGGTACGCATGTGTTTATGTCAAATACTATGTGAGAGGGTATGCAGTCATACTGTTTATGTATTTAAATATTTACATAGAGATGTATGTAACTCTGCGATGTTTCCAATGTGTTTGTGTTAATTTGTACACGTATTTGTTTCTGTGAAACTGTGCCACCTCAGATCATTCGCAAAGTGGACAAGCAGACAGCATTAATGGATGCAGATGACCCAGTGTCCCAACTCCACAAGTGTGCTTTCTACCTGAAAGATACAGACAGGATGTATCTCTGTCTCTCCCAGGAGAGGATCATCCAATTCCAGGTGCGCAATCTCCCAGACGTGGGTTTGAGTGGTTTTGAATTGGTTTAAGATGCAGGTTGTATTATTTAGCTACTGTATTTTCAGTTTTCTCTGTAGTGTAATCTTTATTGAGCTTTCCAGGGCAAGAGAAGAGAGTGCAATCTTGCAAGCTTCAAGCTTACACAAATGTGTTATTCCCCTCATTAGACATAAAGTGGGAAGTGAAATTTATTCTTTATTTTAATTTTTATTTTTTTGGTTTTGCTTTTCCAGGCCACACCATGCTCCAAAGAGACTAACAAAGAGATTATCAATGATGGGGCCTCCTGGACTATTATTAGCACTGACAAGGCAGAGTACACCTTTTATGAGGGCATGGGCCCCGTCCCCACTCCGGTCACACCTGTTCCTGTGGTAGAAAGTCTGCAGGTACATGCACAGCCTTTTCTGTTGAAAATATGCTTGTTATGCTTTTTATGATGAGTGGCAGCCATTCTGGTTACAAACAACTTCCTTTTTAAGCATTTACTCAGCTTGTAGAGGTATTTTTTAAACCTTTTTCATTTTTACTTTGTCAAGTTAAACGGTGGAGGAGATGTGGCAATGTTGGAACTGACAGGACAGAACTTTACCCCTAACCTCAGAGTGTGGTTTGGAGATGTGGAGGCAGACACCATGTACAGGTGAGTGTTTATATTTTTGAGTGCACATTAGTGTGTGATGACTCAAATACTCAAACCTTGTCCCATCTATCTGCCCCATAAGATGTGGAGAGAGCATCCTGTGTGTGGTGCCGGACATTTCTGCCTTCAGGGAGGGCTGGCGCTGGGTGAGACAGCCGGTGCAGGTCCCTGTCACACTGGTCCGCAATGATGGAATCATCTATGCCACTGCCCTCACCTTCACCTACACCCCTGAACCAGGGCCACGACCTCACTGCAGCGCTGCTGGGGCCATTCTGCGGTCACATAGCACCTCCTCGTCATCACCAGCATCTTCATCCTCACCATCATCCTCGCTGGGTGGCCTCGGGGACGGCCAGGGGGCTTACAATAGTAGTGACTCAGGAATGTCATCAGGATCATCGACCATGTCGGTGCTGTCATAGTAATACTTACCTTTTGTGTGCTGTTCTGTATGTGTACTATGAATGAATGGGAGAATGTGTGTGTGTTCCAAAGAGGCTCATGGACCTGTGAAGAATTGCACAGATATTCAGAAACTCTTCATCACAGAGCAACTGTGGAATCATAAGGAATTTAAGAGAGAGTTGAAAAAAAGACAAGTTGAAAGAAAAATACTTGGGATAACTGACTCCTCTCTTTAGCTCCCTCTTGTGGACATGTCATAAGCTCCACTCAGAGGGCCTTGATATCCAAGATCTTAATCTAAAAGGAGACAAATCTGCCTTCTAACCGCCACAACAACCTGATCTATAAAAGACCTATTTTGTTTTTATACACCTGTGAGTATGAAAGTTATTTTCATGATGCTTTCCTACTGCCAAGCCTGTGTTTTTACTCAAAAGCTTGTTGATTTATCTGCTGTGTGCAAGGGAAACATTTTATTCTAAGAGTAACATAGTTTTTATGGACCAAGGAATATTATTATATTATTTTATTCATATTATATTTTATAAGCTTTTCCTGAGGTACATTTTGACATTTTTTGTATTATATTGCTTAGAAATTTCACTTTTGTTACCAAATAGAATTTGTCATGTTGTTTGCTCCTGTTTGAGTTCTGTCTCAATGGAGTGGTTAAAATGGAAATGGCTTTTAGTAAGTCTGCAGCTTCTCTACTTTTGTCCTCACCTCTTTTTTAATATCCACTGATGTGTTTTGGAATTAGATACCCAAATGCATACTGACTTAACTGTCATTACAGAATTTTTTAACAATTCTACATGCTGTATAATAATGAAAAAGAAATGATCAGACTGTATTTTATGCAGGCACTTAAAAGAGTGAAGGGATCTGCAGACCTGGCTGCAGTTATTTGCTTAGCTGCGTTAGATATTCTAGGCCACTGATCAGTGTCTTACTACTCTTTATATCAGAAAAGGCATTTTGATGAGTGTAGTGTCAATATATTACACTGAGTGTATTCAGGAAGACCAAGGTTTAAGTTTTCTAATCAGTGCTGTTTTTGTAGCAGAGTTTAATCTCAAATCTAAACATAATCAGTCCCTCTTCTTTTTTTCACAAGTGATGCCTTTTAACAAAAAAAATTAATTTGGAAGATTAGGGGGTCCATATCTACATATTTTCAGAGAAAATCAATGAACAAAGAAGAACTCTCCAACTCTCCACAGATCAAATCCTTAATGTGACTTTTTGACTCTTTAAAAGGAGTTATTTGTAAGTTTTGCTATTGTTACACAGCCAACGTTAGCGTTAACAGGAATGCTGCAAGTTCAGCATCAAACTTTATTCCTTTACTCACCAAAAGCTGTCTCCAGCGGGGGAAACCGACAGCAATGTTTTGTTTAGTTCTACAGCTTGCCACTTTCTGATAGCAGCTCACTGTACCATTCAGACTGCCTTGAAGAAGTAGCACTTCTCAGAAAGCATAATATAACCTCTTGTATCGTAAACACAACAATGGCTGAAGCTCTTGCCAAGCGACTATCACCACCACCTGCTCCAAGCAACAAACAGCATTTGACAGTAGCGTAGAATTTACAAATAGCCCCTTTAATATCTTTCATTTGGAGAATCCATTTGAGATTGTGCTTATGTGCTGGAAGAAGAGCTTTAACACTCTCTGCCTTGCAGTTTACCTATGATTGCTCCATAGCGTCACATTGGAATTGACTCAAATCCAGTAGAACAAATTTTAATACAATCATCTGTGCTTGTGCTTTGGGGCTTAATGTGATGAGGTGAAGGTTTGTACAGAATCCTAGTTTGTTCTGCCTCTCTGCCTAACTTTGTAAGTAGGTTGAACATAAAAATGGAACCTTGAAGAACTTACTTACTAAGCTAGTCAGGAATGAGTTTATCTTGCCTTAAAAACCACTACCTATAGTATCTGTCTTGCTTAAAATTACTTACAAAGTACCTTGATTTCCATCATTCTTTTTGTATCATGTTTTAAGATTGACATGAAAGTATTATGTTGTAAATGTGGTAGGTTGTCCAGCAAATTGCCAATTGGAAATGTTCATGACAATGATATAAATCACTTAAGTTCTTGCATATGTGTTTTCAGCATGTCTAAATGTAGATTTATTGCTGTATAGATAAGGATTTACATCACAACCCACAACATCTCTCTGTGGTACCATTAAGCACCATCTGAACAAACTTTGTGTCCATTCTCCATCATTTTCTTTCCATGCTCTCAGTTTGCAGTAGTGGGATTGATGCAGGTACATACAGCAAGTGCATCATCTTGACTCCTATAAAAATGTTTAATGTGAGTTCTGTTACTGCAGGTTTGTGCACTTTTCAATATTACATCAACATTGTAGTTTGATCCTTGCCTGGTTCTGCAGATATGTAGGTCTGTGATTATTTCCCCCCATTTGCACACCTTAAAAAACCTTTGCTTATTTCAAATGATTGAATTTTTGGTCACTATGTGGATCCTTAGTCAACCTTGTTGGTTTCTTCTTTTGTCTGTACTGTCATCTGTGCCTTGATCAGTCACCTTTTTTTCACTTTTGTTTCTCACTGCTGTTTTCCTACATGTCATCTCTCTATCTATTACTCTGGTGTAGTACTCTGTGATACAGAAAGTAAATCAATCTGCCATGGTTCTTCAGTGAAAGGTCAAGAATAAAATGAGCTGACGCTGAATGTCACTTGTACTTTGTATGTGTTGTGGTATATGTTTCACAGTTGGCCATTTAAGAGTATTCTGATCAGCTTTTTAATACTTCTCTTGACCCATCTCCCATCTCTCTTTAGTCTCATCATCTATGTGAGACAAGTTACCAAAAAGGAAGAACTTGAACTATTCATTACTTGCTTACTTAACAATTTCTTAATTAAATCACTTAGTATATATTAACTATATTACTTAATCAATTACTTAGCTATATTACTCAACTAAACTATATTAAATAGAATACAATTCTGATGCTTCTGTGTACTTCTTTGAAGCAGCCGAGGAATACAGCATTACATTACTGTCTTAACATGATACATTCAGATCTTAAATGAACCAAAGACAGGGCAGTAATGAATTAAATACATTATTTCTTCTCTTATCCCCCTACATGTACACTGTAGAAGTCATTAGTGGAGAAAACTCATTCAAAAATAACACCACTTAATTTAAAGTAGTCGTCCAGCAGCTAGTTAGCTAGCTACCTTTAGAAAGAGTTAAGGTATTTTATCTAGTGCCTGAACTGATGTGGGCCTCTGTCATACTACATGTCAACATATTACTACTATTACTACTTGCTGTCCCAAACCTTCTGGAGGTATAATAATGCTGAAAAAATTCTCAACTTTGGAAATCATATCACTGAAAAATTCTTTCAGCAAAAATGTCATGATAGTTCCACACCACAAACTTGTGCCTGGACGTGGAAGTAGTCATCATGTCTCCTGTCCAGTGTAACATCATCTCAGTCACTGAGAAGGCAGCAATCCCTTGTCCCCAGCACACAGGTGCAGATTAACCTCATCTTGCTTGTGGGCACTAAAATTCACAGTGAAAAGACCATGTATACAACAGACTGAAGAGGAAAATTTCGTCTGCTATTTTATTTAAATATTCTTATGTAAATGGGTTTTTTTGTTTGTTTTTTGCCAATGCTACTAAAGCTTCCTGTTTTGTGTGTAAACAGTCGTCCTACCTGATGCCACATACAGTACATCAGGCTGACGAGAGGCTTCTGCAACATTTCTAGTGAAGACCACAGGCTTGGCAGTTGGAACATATAACCTAAAAAAAAAAAACACACACACAGATTGAAGAAATCAGTGAACTAACCATGTTAACAAATATGCATGCCAATATCTGTCCACAGTTGAAATGCTTTCTGTCTTTACATTAAAGTGAAATTATGACCTCATGTGTCTGACATCTTTGGAGCACATTTATGATGAACCATAACATATCTTTATGTTACAAATCCTACATCCATGACAGTCACAAGTGACAATCCCATGTACGGCCACTTCAGATGCAGCCAGAGACCACTTTGTATACAGACGACACATTGTGCTCCAGACCCATCAGGCTCTCATACTCTATCCTGGTTTGTGCTTCATGTTTGCCTCTATAACTACACAGTACACAGAAAATATAAGCAAACAATTAAATGGTAATTTAATATTTAGTGTTGAATTTAGAGAATATAAATTGGCTCAGTATTGTGTGCAACATTTTTACAATTCAGTGGTTTAAATATTGACTACTATGCACAGTCCAGAGAACTGCTGCAGAGACCTGAAGATGTCAGTGGATGTCAGTGATGTGCTCCTCTTCAAGGCCCCCATGCTAAAGGTCCTGAGAGGTTGCCTGAATGATCCTGTGGTGGGGGAGGAAAAGTCTGCACCTTGCACTTTAACTACAGCATGGATGAGGGAGCTGTTGTGCCTACTTGAATCTGTTACCATTTTGACTTTAAATGTTCTGAAGGATCAAACATAATGCTTTATTTCCTGTGTATTATGAACACACCCTGCAATACAAGATGTTTCTTTCGGATAAGGTGGGATTTGAACCGGAACTTTTGAAGGCCTGGCGAAACAGAATGTCTTCTACACCTGTTTACGGCTGGCCACTCTAAGATACTGGCTAATGGCTGCGACAGAATTCATTTACCTTGTCGATAGTGTAACTTCTCCCGTGATATTCTCTGGGTTCTCGGCTGACCACCTCTGCACCACATGCTGCGAAGAAAAAAAACAATAACTTTAAAGTTACAGAGTAGCCTAGGGAAACAGTTAGCTACATAAGCATTGCCACGTAAGTTACGTTACCTTTCAGGAAGCAGTCACACACGAGGCCTATCCGACTCAACTTCCGGGTGGAATCCGTTTGTTTGAAAGTGTTTTATGAGTCAATTTCTTGCCTTTTCTTCCTAAATATCAACTCTTGGTTCTTGATTAAAGCTTCTCATGATTTCTCGGTTTGATCGACCTGAGCAACCGGAAGCCGCAAGCATTTTGAGGGCCTTTGTTTTACGTTTCCCATAATCACTTTCGCTTACGTCGTACGCAAACAAACTGAAAGGTGCGTTCGAGATCACTGTCTGACTTGATGGTCAACGTGAACAGCCAGTAACTGCTGGGATGTACAAACAGACTAAGGCCAAGTCGGACTCTTTGAAAGGCACCTCTCGTAGTGAGAAATAAGCTCACAGTGGGTGATCTCACAGCGTTTTCCTTTTAGCCTACTAGTTACTCACACAACTAATCAAATATATCCACTTCCAAACTCCACAGCTTTAGTGTGTGGGTTTTTTGTTTGTTTGTTTAATATAGTCTATTGACACACATTAAATTAAATATAAGTAATGTATAAAAGATTGAAAAAAAAAATAGCTGGAGCGATGTGTTAAGGTGTATTCGGGAAAAGTCCTAATGGTTAACCTTTCACCTTTAGAGAGATCACTTTTAAAAAAATAATGGTTTATTGAGAAACATGGCCTAAAGAAACAGGGGCCCTCATATTGTTAAGAGGAAAAAAGAAATGAAATATGAAGAATCAAAATACAAAAACAAACTGCTGAACCAAACTGTTTTGACAGCTTTCTTGCTGCAAATTTAAATTGTAGTGTTGGTGCCTGTATGTAAAAATGAGCTGATAGAAGAAAAGTTGGACAGAATTTCTAACCAGCATGCATTGTTTAAAACCCAGTTTGCATCACATCAAGTCAGCGCTGCACAATGCTGCATCAAGTCGAATGCACCTTTTGTCCAGTCATAACTAACAAGTGTTGTCCCACCCTTTCTTTAATCTGAAAATCTCTCAGATGTTGTTGTTGTTGTTGTTTATTGTTGTGTTGTTGTGTTTTGACCTTCAGGGCCACCACATATATGGGCAGAGCAGGAGCTCAATGATTAAGTTTAGATATAATCATAATCACAAATGTATACTGTATACTCACACAGGTACTGCTGAGGCCTTATTGGACACTTGCCACTTGGGCATGCTCCACAGGGTAGAGGTCAAATCTGCCTCACTATTTTTAAACTGGGAGCAGATAGCTGGAATGAAACGTGATACTTTGTTACTCTTAGTGTGTGTGTGTGTGTGTGTGTGTGTGTGTGTATCTGTGTCTGTGTGTAGTTGTGTGGTCTGTTTGTGTACCTCACACTTTTAATGTCTCTACTAATAATTTAAGGAGATAGGCTGTGTGTGTCCAACAGTTTCTGTACAAGTGTGTCGAAGAAATTGTGATCGCAAGTCACATGTAGACATCATTAGAAACCCAAACAGGTGTACAAACATTTGCTAAGTCCATCCACATGGCTTGAAGATCTGTGAACAAGGATACAACTGTCAGACCCAGACAGCCAGGCCATGAAGTGACATATGATGTGCTATTCCCGGCATGGTAGTCTTGATCTCAAGCAATGCTTCCCATAGTGAACTGTAATGGGCTTTAATTGATCCTCCTCCTAAAGTAGAAACAGTAAAGCAATAAAAATAGAGGATAATAAATGATCTAGTTAGAATGGCTTTTCGGATGGTGTTACCCCACAATGTTAAGCATTATGAGTATTTATTCAGTTGTAATAAATGGAGGACTAAAAACCAAAATCTGCATATAGAGGTCACTGGATCATCACTGGTGAGTGGGTTAGGAAACATAATAATATGTCGGGGGCCCTGTTGCTAGAAGCAGAGAGAGAGAGAGAGAGAGAGAGAGAGAGAGAGAGAGAGAGAGAGAGAGAGAGAGAGACGGGAAATGTCAGTTCCCCGCAAGAACGTCACATCTCGACGTCTCTGTTGGGAAAGAGCTGATAGAAGAGAGAACAGAGAACAGGACAAGTACGCTTCTCCGGCTTATAAAGAGACCAACAGCCGACACAAAACAGACTGGACACGAGGGACAGAGAAGGTGAATGCGCCCTGAGAATGATTTTAAGCCTATATTTCCCCGATCTGCTGTGTGTGTGATTATAACAGTGGATTTTGTCAAGGATGATTCAGTCTCAGGATCATATTTTCTGATGCTTTTATCAGGTCTTGTATGGATTTATCATAGCAAAAATATTTTCAAAATCAACTTTTTCGGACTACCCACTTTTGGAGAACTTTTACGCACAGACTCCGTGTGTTTGGGTGACTACAAACCATTACTACAAGCTTTTTTTTTTTTTTTTTTTTTTTAAGTGTTTTGAAACTTTCTGCGCGCTATTTTACATTTCAGGTTGCACACTAATCCAGTTTGCCCGATTTCTCAAGTGAATCATCGGTATCACATCTCGCTTCTTGGCTGTACCCGTAATAGCAACACAGATCGCTTAACACCTCGCGGACAGACGCTGGTGCCTTCTAAACTGGGGTTTGGTGCCATATATGTTCTTTCTCCATTTGTTTTGAGGAGTTTCTCATCTCTAGACGACAATATTATCTTCCATCTGAAATGCTGCCCCTGTCTCCTCTGCTGCTCCTCGTTTTCCCCGCTGCGCTCTTTGTGGCCGCGCAAGGCGCCGGGGACCTCCAGGGTTTCACCTTCCACAGTGGAAGCGCAGGCTTCGATCCAACAGGTATGTGCTGAATGATGCATCGAGCCATTAAAAACCCACTCGGTCAAATAGGAAAGCTGGACATTAGCTTTCGCCCTTATGCCTGACAAAAGTTTTTACAACCCATTCATATCTATCCTGTCACCGCTAAAAATGCGGCAATTATTGTAGCCAGGACATCAGTCTATTTTACACAGAGTGACAGTCGTGCGTCTGTTTTGAAATATGCTTCCGAAATGAATGTATTGTGATTTGTGATTGCTTTTTTCCTTTGTTTGATTTGTTTGTTTTTTATTTTTATTTATTTATTTATTTATTTTTACTATTTTTCTGCCAATTTGAGTAAGATGGAGTGAGCTGCCTCATTTTCAAGCATTTCTGTTCAACAGGCAGCTCATCTTGAGAGAACAAGAGGTCTTTGTGACCCCTGCATGTGCTGTCAAAAAAAAAAAAAAAACAACAGCTGTCCTGCTGTTGTTGATAACAACACAGGACAGCAACACAACACAACAGCATCTGCTCACCTGTGGAAAGGGTTCTCAGATCATATGTGTGGACACACACACACACACACACACACACACACACACACACACACATATGCACATACTGTTCAGAGGACCTTTGCATACATCAATGATATTTGATAGCCCATCCAGCTGAGAGGCCTCCTCACTGTTGAGAAATGTAAGTTTCATCAGCAAACAGGGGATCAGTGTCATTGCTCTTTGCATTGGTGGTACACATCTCGTGGCTGTGGGAACAAGCAGAAAAACATGGATCACTCTCACAGTTTGTTGCTCTCAAAGGTCTTCTTTTTTCTGGATACTGATAATGTCGAGCAAAATAGTAGATCATCAAAAATCTTTACAATTTATTGCCATTACAATCTTGTGAAAAACAGTTTGTGTCTGTTATGTAACTATACATGCAGCATACAGCAAGCAAAGAAATGATGAGTCATTTTAGGTCATTCCACCTCCTACTTACTCAGTTTGTGTTGTTCTTTCTGCATCTGCAGAAACCATCTACCATGCACACCTGATGCTGGTAGCATAGTGACCCATGTAGCAGGATCATCTTGCACTGTAGCGTACGTCTATGATCTAGTGCTGACTTTCATTGAACATGGACCAGTTGTAAGAGGATTTACTCCACATAAAAAATACTACTACCTCTGAAATCAGTCAGTATTTGTGCAACAATGTCCGTGACATTAACAGCAGAACTGTTAGAAATAGGAATTTACATTTTTTCCCATAGCTTTATTCTTCCTTACATTGTGGGTGGAGAGTGGCTAGTGTTACTGTGACTGGCTACGACAGTGGGTTTAACTGGCAAACCTTTGACCTCCGGTCCCTTGAGCTCCGTGGAGCACCAAAACAGTGGAGTCACAGAGACAAATATGGGCTCTGACTCAGTAGACTGACAGATGATGGAAAGCTGTGCGTCATCTTCCCATGCATTAGTGTTCCTGTATTATACTTAAGCCTGGAACACACTGTACAATCTAAAGCCTATTTACAATATTTGATTGGGACATGACGACTTTTCCAGAGAATCTTCATTGCCATGAGACCGAATGCATTCCATAGATAACACAAACATTGTCTTGTAGTGTCCTGGAGTTTCTCAAACTTTTTTTTTCACAATAATGCAGCATAAAAATATGGTATGTTTGTCTACAAGTGTAATGTTTAAGTGCTTGTCATTAAATGTCTTTTGTTAATATGCAGTTGGTTGAAACTGCAAAAGTCTGCCACTGTGCTCCTGCCTTTAGGGCACATGATTTTGTCCACTTAAACAAACAGTAACTTCACTGACAAAACTCCTCATTCTCTTGACTCAGTGGCATTTACCTTCTATCATTAATCCTACAAATAAATAACTGTACTGTAATAAGTACTGAGAGCTCTGGTTACATTCAGGCTCTGGTATGATGCTAATGTTGAAAAGGTTTAAACTGTAATACTATTCTTCATAATGCTGGTAAAAATGCTTTGAGTGACTGATGAAAAGACTGGTCAAATGTGATGTATTATTTCTACAACAAACATTGTATAACAACAAATTGATTGAGTTTTATTGTTGTCCTTGGAAACTACAGTTAACAAAACAATCTCACCTCATGGTTCATTTAGTAAATGAATCTTGAGATGAGATTGTTTTTCAGTCAATTATACTGATAATGCAGTTGGTTTAATGAGCATATTCATTTGGTTTAGGTGGATAGGTATTTGGGGGGCAGTTTAAGCTACAGCAAACCCTGTAAAGTACCTTTTGATAAACATACAATAAATAATTTCTGGCCCAAGTTTCACTTTAAGAGAAACTGAAGCCAGTGACTTCTCTCATGTACAGTGATAAGCATGTGAACTCATTCTGTTGCTCTCAAAATGACATTATACACTGTTAGCTGTATGAGCCAAAACAATCACATTCACTACTGAGTATAGATGAAACAATCTCCCATTGTATTTGCTCTAAGAGTAGCAGTTAACATACACAAAAGATATTGTTTAGTCTATAGATCAACGTAACTCATCAGTTGAGCTAGACTGATAAATAAATGAAAGGTGCTTCTTGGATATGTTGAGTGAAATTATGATTATAAAATGTTATTGCCTTCCTGACCCATGTAGATCCCTGCATGATGGTGTCTCCACCATGTATGAGCGAGGCAGATCGCTACAGCCTGGAGGCCCTGCGGAGCATCCATCAGATGATGGATGATGACCAGGATGGAGGGATCGAGGTGGAGGAGAGTGTGGAGGTACAACTTGCTCTTAATGAAATGTTTACCCCATTTTCTTAGCTGTTGTAAATCCCAATGTGTGTATGTTCTTGCATGCAAGAGACAGACTGAGTGAAGCAGTACAACAACAGCTGTACTGGCTGGTGGTAGAGTCAAATGCTACTTCAAGGATAGCAACGGTTTAACTTTTGCTTTTGGCTCTGTGACAAAATTGGTTTGGACTAAAAGAATACTGGAACATTGGTGACCTTCACAGTCATGCTTAAGAGTATCCTCTTGTTTCCTGACCTCCAGCTTCCCCTATTCCTCATTGAGTTTGTTATAGTTGTCACAAGCATCTTGAAATAAAGGACAAAATATTTGTCAAATTTCAGTCATTAGAATCAGTTAATTGTGTAAAACAACATAAACCAATAACTTACTAAATATCACAAAATTATGTTGCAAAGTCATGTTTGATATGTGCAGACCCATAATATATTGCAGTTGTTAATGTATATTTAATGCATGTAAACATGTTTATGTACATGTGCGAATGTATTTTTTTGTGTTCAGTTTAATATTTCAGAATGACTAATAGCAAGAGCATTAAAGTATTTTGTACAGAGAGGCTGTGGGTCTCTAGTTGTATATGACATTGGTAGTAAACCCAGGATTCTAGAATGCCTTTGCCTTCCAGAATGCAGTGCAGGGATACAGTATCCAGGGGCTCAGGTTGCAGTTGCCATAGAAACATCAGAGGAGGGGCCTGGGCTCATCAGAACACAGCCCAAAGATTCCTCCAGCCATCATATGAAGCTGCCGTTTACAGCCAAGGACACATTCCAAGACAGCACTAACACACACAACCACATACACGCAATCACTGAAGTTTGCAATACACACCCTTGCTTCGGCATCCATTCTAAATAAATACGGAGCACCCACTCCTTATTCCTAGTTTGAAATTCAAGTACAAAACACACCACAGCACCCACCCAATTTATTTTGGACAGGGAGGCTGAGAGTTTGTGCTCGGCTAATGTTACTGTATGTGCTAGTGACCCCTAACCTTGCTCGTCAAAGTTGTGTCTGAGAAAATCTTCATTCCTGTATCCCTCCATTTTTGCAGTTCATTATTGAAGACATGAAGCAGCAGCAGACCAACAAACATAGCAACCTGCACAGAGAAGACCAACACATCACTGTTGAGGAGCTCTGGAGGGGCTGGAAGTCATCTGAGGGTGTGTGTGTATGAGAGAGGGAGGGAGAGTGTGTGTATGTGTTTTTTCCAAAGGTATCAAGCTCTGCTTTGTCTGACTTCTTGTCTCTGTTTGTCTTCTTTCCTTGCCTCAATTTTCAGTACATAATTGGACTCAAGATGCAGTGCTTCGCTGGCTGAAGGAGTTTGTTGAGTTACCACAGTATGAGAGAAACTTCAAAGACTTTAAGGTCAATGGAAACACTCTCCCCAGGTGAGAACAGCCAATGAGGATGCTATAGTCAACCAAGTCAACCAAACTAACTCTCTTGTGTACTGCTGCAAGAGTAAGTAATTGTAAAAACAAGTCAGTTGTTGTCAAGAGTCATACCAACACACTGAACACGTACTGCCTGTGACATCTGTGTACAGGATTGCAGCTAATGAGCCTTCATTCCTGAGTGTCCAGCTGAGGGTTCAGGACCAGAGAGACAAACAGAAGCTCAACATCAAAGCTCTGGATGTAGTATTGTTTGGGCCACCTACACGTACGAACACTGTCTTCACACTGTCTCTGCTCTTATGCTTCTTGTATCTGTTGTATCTAGTATCGTATCGGTTCCTACCTAACAGCTTTCCCCGTTTCCCCAACTTTTTTTCCCCAAGATTTGATGGACAACAGTTGCCATGCGCCCACTGTACCATCTAGCTCAGAAAGCTCCAGTAAAAATCCTTAATTAAATGTTTTTTTAGACATAATAAAATAGTAATTGTTAATGTTATTTGTAACATCCCTGCCGTACTTGTGCAAGAAAAGTATAATCTGGTATACTGAGTGAAGTATGGTTGGATGTGGAGGGGTCTTAGAGGCTGAAACATTTTGTCATGGGAAAGTTAGTTTTTAAATTACTCAACTTTACGTGTCCTTAAAAATTGCCCTTTATTACCCATTATACCATTTATTATGATTCATTTATGATACATCCACCATTAATAATCCATCCACTCCACCATAGGCCCTCCACATAATTACATGAAGGACCTGCTGCTGATTGTGTCAGTGGTGATGGGAGTTGGAGGCTGCTGGTTTGCCCAGGCCCAGAACAAAGCCAGTAAAATCCACATAACCAAGATGATGAAAGATTTGGAAAGTCTTCAGAGGGCTGAACAGAGCCTCATGGATCTACAGGAACAGTGAGTACGCTGTAGTTTTTCTTTGTCTGTCACCTGCTGTGCATTATTTAAATGACTTAGTCTTGTTTAACCACACCACTCACTTTTTCAGACTGGAGCGAGCCCAGGAAGAGAAGCGTAATGTCGCAGAGGAGAAGCAGAACCTGGAGGAGAAGATGAGGGATGAGATCATAGGAGCACAGGAGGAGGCTCACCGTCTGCACGAGCTGAGGCAGGGAGCTGTCACTGAGCTCAGCCGCCTCCGATATGCAGAGGAAGAGCTAGAACAGGTAAATGCTACACAACCAGTGGAAACAACTTCACATTTGCACCATCTCTGCTGTAATTTCAACATGTGAAAACAAGTTTTCACCAATTCTTGAAAGCACTGATGTTTACCACTTGACTAATGGCATCACCTTAGGTCCTTGGGGCACTGAAGCAGGCTGAAAAGGACATGCAGGCAAGCTGGACTGTATCAGAGGCTCTCCAGCAGTGGCTGCAACTGACGCATGAAGTAGAAGTCCAGTACTACAATGTCAAGAAACACAGTGCAGAACTACAGCTTGCCACCGCCAAGGAAGAGGTAATGCATGAGGATAAGAGACAAAAGAATAATTTAAATACACGGAAAATATTGGGCAACTTTTTATCTTCATCCTTTTATGCATCTCAGTTCAGTTTTTCATGACTGTGTCACTGGTGATAATGGAAAGGCATTTGGAGTGATTGGCTCTGGATATAGACCTCACCTCTACTGACTCACCAACTTCCTGTCGACTGACCAACAGCCTATACTTCCTTGCAGGCAGAGAGGATTAAGAAGAAGAGGAGTTCTGTACTGGGGACTCTCCATGTCGCCCACAGCTCCTCTCTAGACCAGGTTGACCATAAAATCCTGGAAGCAAAGTGAGTCACAAAATTACCTGTGCAGGTTTTGTCAGTGCACCAGTAAACTTGTTATATGTTATGTATGTGACAAACATCTTTGTGTCTCCAAAAGGAATGCCCTATCTGATGTAACAGCATGCCTACGGGAGCGCCTCCATCGCTGGCAGCAGATTGAGCACCTCTGTGGCTTTCCCATCATCAAGAATCCTGGTCTAGCAAACCTCACTGCTCAGCTCTACTCAGATTCATTGGCTTTGGGTTTCCCCAGAGCCACCCAGCCATCTTGTTCATGCCATAGCTCCGAACATGGATCTATAGAGGATCTGTTAGAAGACCCAGCTTCTCCAATCTTACCACAGATGCCAGGTAAATAATAGGAATTGTGAATTTTTCATTCTCATCAAACCATTCAGTGACACTTGGATCATCTGCAATTGTTTTATTTCTCCATTTATCACACGTCTATATGTTGTATATATCCAAGGGATGTATAGCATTAGTAAATACTGTAAAAAAAATCTGTGTGAAGAAGTACAAAAACAGAGAAAATAGAAAGAAGGGGTAAAGGTATTGTGACTGAATAGTGTTAGCATGTTAGTGGTTAGCTAACCAGCCACAGTAGTTTACCAACTAGCCCTATGAGAAGTCCCTACATCATCAAGCTTCTAAAAACAATGGTGAAACTATTCATCCTTGGCTTTCCCCCAGTTCCAGTTCCACCAATGAAGCGCTCTCCTCGAACACGGGGATCCACCATATGTCGGCCACGTCGTCCTGGTGTCATCACTCAGCCACCAACTGCCATGATCTCCCCAGACCCTGACCTTCTCATTCCCATCCGATCCCCTTACCCATGCTTTGATGAGGAAGATGAGCTCTTCCTGAAAACTCTAAAAAAACAGTATGTCTTTCCACCAACTTTTAGTGGCGACTTTGTTTTTACATGGTCTCAGCAAACCCTGTATTGATAGGTTTGTTCATTCCTTGACTCCTTCCTTCTTTCCCTCTTTGATTCTTTGTCCCCTTTTTCTTCCTTTCCTTTCTCTCACTAATAGAGACACCCAAGAGATTTTCTCAGAGGCTGATTATATCACCTCAACTCCTCTCAGCAAAATGTTCCGTAGTCCCGCTGTTGACCCCTCCTCTCGAAAGCTCTATCATGATGAAACTGAGCTGCTTGCAGACAGCTCCATTACAAAGCCTCTGAGTAATGAAGTGGAAGCTGTTGAATCTCCAGTTCGGAAAATTTCCATAGATGAGCTTGAAGCCTCTGTAGATGTTACCTGCAGGAAGATGGCAAAAGACAAAGTGCTGGATACGTCTTCCGAAACCCCTTTGAAGATGTCCAAAGAGGAGTCTTTGATAGAAGCTATATCCAGGAAGATATCCAGAGACAGGATGGACATTCCCATGGATGTTACTGTTAGAAAGTGTCTTGCCAGTGAGTTGGATGCAGAATTTCCATCCAGGAAAGTAGAGAGAGATACCATGGGGGATTTGATGGACACTGCTTCAAGGAATATATACAGAGAAAAAAGTGATTTACCACTGGATGTGAGAAAGCTTCTTTGGAATGAATTAGAAGCACTGACAGATCAACAGACATCACGGAAGCTATCGAGAGATATGATGGGGGCTTCAATGGACAGCATCACAAGAAAGATAATAAGAGACGATGCTGAGCGTCCATTTGACTCAGTTTCCAGAAGACTTACAAGAGATTCAATGGGAATGTCCCTAGACACGGGTTCTAGAAAGCTTCCACGCAATAAAGGAGAATGCCAGCTTGATTCCTCTGTGAGGGCATTAGCAATAGACAAAATGGTTGAAACCACTAGAACACCACCAAGAAAGATATCTAGAGATGAATTGGAGTATAGTACAGATACTGTTTCCTTAAAGTTGCTACCCAGAGAGAGATTTGATGCACTTATGGATACCTCATCTTCTGCAGAGAAGCAAGAGTTTGGTTTAGAGCCATCAGCAAACAGGAGGATACTTAGAGATGAACTTGAGATGTCTGCTGGTTCTCTCAGAAGGAGAATACCAAGAATGCCAAGAGAGGATATTGACAGTTCCATAGACAATCCCAAAGGAAATATTTGGGATAGAGTTGATATTCCAATGGAAATACCTAAACAATCGATACTGAGGGAAGAGTTTGAAGCATCTGAATCAAGTTCATCTCCAGGTCAAATTGGACAGCCAGACCTTATGGTAACTTCCCAGGTGCCATGGAAGTCGTCATCAGACCTTTTCACCGTTGGCCCATTGAGCCAGCTTGTGTATGATGGAATCCTTGAGAAATCCTGCAGCTCCATGACAACAGCCCCAACCAGCCTCTCTGCCTCAACACCTAACCTCCCTCAGAGCAGGCTGCTAGCGGAGATGGAGCCACCTTTACCACCACCAAGGGTGACCTTCCAATCTCCTGCTTCACCCACTGAAACTAGAGATGAGAGGAACAAGGATAAGGAAAAGAGCAAGAAATCCCTGAAGCTTAAAAATCTTTTTAAAAAGAAAAATGAGTCAACTCCAGAGAAGCTTCAAAGTGGTCTTCAGAAACTCTGACAATCAGTTGATATTGTATATTCAATCAGCTGATATTTTCTTTTTTTCCTCTTTGCTAATATTTTATTGAACCAGAAAACTGAGTTTCAGAATCTTATTGAAGATATCAAGTAGCAGTTTTAGAAAACATAATCTTACTTAAAACTTTTCTGACATTTCCATAATATCAACATAAAAGTAGAGTAAGAGAAATGGTATATTGATGTTTCCAGTCTCTGAGCACTGACAGAGTCACAGTATGATATCTAATGCTGAGTGTAAAAAGAATTAAAGATATAGTACATTTAGGCATATAAGTCAGTTGCATATGTAAGGAAATCAATATGACACTCAGTAGAGTTTTTACATAATTTATTTTATATTTAAAGATGATTTCTTTCATTAAGTCTTATGTAGACATATGGTTGATACCATATTTTAGGTGTAGATTTTTTGATGCTTTGCCTATGGTTGAAGGATTAAATGATGTTTAATCAGATGCTGCTCTTCTGTATAACAGAGGCAATGCTTGAATTTGATTTAAACCTCCAATGAAGACACTTATTGCAGTAGAAAATGAATGGATTCTATTCTGAGAGAAATGTTATTAAATTTAGCGATGTCTTGATAACAGTATTTTCCCCTGATCTTGATTTGAGTCATATGATATAGGGTATGAAATAGAGCATAGTCTGACAATTTGTAAACTTTTCCACACAACTGCATAGTGTACACATAAATATTAGTAAGACTACTGAAAGGCACTGAAAACCTAGTTTGTTAATTAGCTTACTGTGAATGATGGAATCCTACATCAACACTAAATTTAGAGCAACTACAATCAGCACTAAGTAGATTAGCCAGTTATATTTTAGATTTGGACTGGGTTTTTTTTCTTCTTATCTTTACATTTGATTGTTGCCTGATTTGTGCTTGATTTGAAACCAACATATGTTTGACAGCTGAGTAGGTTTGCACTCCATTATATAACAAAAAATGTTTCCCTTAAATGGTGTCATGTAATATTTTGCATAGATTGTCCAAAATCAATATGGAAAGAGATGGATCAATGTAAATCTGTTGTAGCAGAGAGCTTTGGACAGAGTTTTAGACAGCCTCTTTTTATCTCAAGAATGATCAAAAGTTTGAATGCCATTTTACAACCAACATCAGCACTTTTAAGGAGTGATTCACTTGCAAAATGTTGCTGAAATTACATTGTTCACTAAGGCGTGTGCTGTTGCAACTGAAACTGCTGGCTGCTTCGTATTTATTTTGTGCACTCTACCATTCACTCACAGACACCTTGGTCAAAGCATAATGGTGGTATTTTCATGAAGTGCAGTGGGGCATTTTTAACATTTGGTGAACCAGTTACAAACAAATAGTCTACAAGTTTGCAAATGGATCAGGCTTTACATTATAAATAGTGACACATTTATAAAAGAATCCTCTGTGATCCCGATCCTGTGGATCAGCTTTGGACAACCAAAGTTTTATTTAAAACATTCATCCTGGATCTTAAAAATGCTCAAGTTTACTTGCTAAAACAGTAAATGTGAAAATACTGTTGCTGTTTTCTTTTTTTAATGAGTGCATTTAAATGCATATTTTCAATGCTTGAATTGTTTGTTTATGGAGGATTTATGTTTCTTTTATTGTTTACAGGCATAAAGTCAATGCCTTGACTAGTTTAAAAAAATGTAGCTTTTAATTGATTTTAAAAAGACTTATTGGAATACATTTTTAATACATCTTTAATTTCTTTGTTTGACTGTCAAGTGTCAGGAATATATGAATAAAATGTTTTCCCTTGTCTTAGATGAGGACAACTGCTGAATTCTAGTATGAAAAAAATATTTCATGTGCTGTTGTCATCTGCTGATTTATTTAACAACTGGTGATAGAAGAAATAAATAAGGTCAAATCTGAATGTTAATCGCAGTTTAACAGTGAAGTAGTCCTTATATTATGATTATTATGATTATGAGTTGAAGAACAGAACCTTCATGCTCAGCAATAGGGAAACTTTGATGGGTGATGTCTTTGTACAAAAGACAACTGATTGAACAGAACAGCAGTGTTAACAGTAAGACTTAGAATTACAGAGCCACAGTATAATTCAGTTTGGAGTGTTGAACTGTAAGATCCAACTCTTTTGTTTGAATCTTTGATGCATCGCATTATCTTTCCACTAGAGGTCAGCTGAGTTTCACCTGGAGACTGTCTCAGTTACAGGTCATTATGGTCATGGTTATTGTACAGTATATCTTTCTTTTCCTTTTAATTTGCCAATAAAAGAAGTTTAATAAATTTTCAGAGAAGCAAAGAATTAATTAAATAATTCATTTTACACCAAATGAAACACCTAGAATGAAAAATACGCAAAATATTTTGACTGGTCAGAAGTTAAAATGCACAATGCATATACAACCATATTAAGCATATTATTGAACTAGGAGTTAACCAAGTAAAAGAAATGCTCACAATATGCTAGCTCACCCTACAGTTCAAATACTGTTCCATACTGTTCAATACTGTTTGTACATAGGTATATTCACGTGTTTAATAGTTTGATTAATTGCTTTTAATCAATAATGCAAGTCTATTTTGATAAAACACAGAGAAGCAGTACCCATTATGAGATACATTAAGTTCTAATGAGGTTATGAATACCTGTATTGAGTATTGTTGTTTTCAGTGTGACTGTCAGCCTCTTAAGTTCATTGTACTCATGTACTTGCTCACTCACTCGCTTGGTTTAGCAGGAAGACTTGAAACACAGAACACACATAACAGCTAAAAGAAAGACAAGAGGAAATGGCAAGTTAAACTCTGGACCTGAATTTGAAGCTTTTGGTTTTAAACTCATTTCATGCTGTGTGATGTCTTTGAAGACCCCCTCTTCTGTCTGGTCTCTGCCTACTGGTGTGTTTGTCTGTCTTGAGCCCAGAACACAACATGTGTTGTATACACACTTTTTACAAACTTTCAGCTGCATCATTCTTTCCAGTGTTGGCTGGTAGCGAAAACCTCTACTACACACTTATGGTCAATAAAGTTTTCTTTCTTAACATGCTGTTGTAGAAAACTGAATCTCCCTGAATTATTTCATACATTTACAGTCAGTCATTTGCACTCACTGTTACCTGAATTTCATCAAAACATATCACAGGAAAAAGGAACCACAGATGGAAAGTGGAATAATAATTTGTTCATAATAGCATTCAGCTAGTAAGTGCATAGATTTAAAATGTAATAATAACAATAAGTTAAGAGTCAATCAAGAGTTAGAATCCTTAAAATATTCCACAAGTAAAACAGTACAACAAATTCATATTACTTGATGATAACTAATCAAAATCAAAATAAAAAAATATGTAAGCTGTAAGATGCAGGCCAAAGGAACAGCGAATTTTAAAAAAATGTGAAAATGTGCCTGGTTGATTATAAACCTGATAACAAATTAGCCACAAAGCTTGTGCTCACTCACTTGGTGGTCTAAGAACACTGACACTGTGTCTTAAACCACAGGACATACATGCAAGAATACAAAGCTACAAGAGGAAATGGCAAGTTAAACCGTTGACCTGATTTTGAACATTTTTGAAATTGAACTCATTTAATTCTCTTTTCTTTCTGCTTTAAACAAAGTAAATGTGCCTATGCTATCCATCCTCAGTCTAATGGTGTGTTTGTAGATCCTTAGCCCAGAACACAACTCGGGTTACACACATATCTTCATCCTGAGAAATAAATTGACATTTACCATTTAGAATCATTAGCTTACTATTGTGCTGTTATACTGCTAATGAAAACATATGATGTTGATACAAACATCCTACTGGTGGTTACCTGACTCTGTCTTGTTAGTTCTCTGGTGTCAGGTATTTTCTGATGAATTTGAGGTTCTTTACCTGCAAAGAAGGCAGCACAATTTCAGAGAAGCACCCAGTTGCACACAATATATACACAAACATAGCAAATGTATGTCAGTTTTTAAAGTCTTTAAATTAATGATATAATAGATTTTTTTAAAGATTACTCCCCACAAAGACTGTATAAAACACTTAAAAAACAATACAACAAAAAATATGAGATAAGAGAAAAACATGAACTAAGGATTACGAAAGCACCTGTGATATGAAAGTAGGTACCTGTTTTCTGACAGAAGTGATAAACCAAAATGAAGGAGAGGAAAGAGGAGAAAACAGTGAGGGCTGGCGAGAACATCACCATCATCCAGGATAGGTTGGGAACGCTGCTTGAGTCAGGGCACAGTCTGGAATCTGGATCAAATACACATGTGGATTACTGCATTGTCTCCCATAGTCAGCAAGACATTTTAAAACCTTAATTATCACTACTATGATGTTTGAGTTGTAACATGCTTGATATTCATCTTGTTCCTAGACTTTTTTAAGCTCAGTCCCATTTTACAATTCAGTAAAATATGTGTCCTAATGTATTTAATGTTAAAGATGGTTATCATACTATGTAGTGATCACCCACATGGTCCAATTCTGTACATACGGTAGATTAACATAAAAAGAGAAGTCAGACCCGAATACTTACTCAATAGGATCCTTGTTACATTGCCATAACTGTAGACATTTTTGGAAGTGATGTATTTTTCATCTTCCACCTTCATCTGTTCAGTCCCACAGTAGTAGAGACCCTCATCAGAATCAGTGATGTTCATGATCAGCAGGTCATAAGATTCAGAGGAATGGTTCTTCAAAAACTGAAAACGAGGGAACGTTTGTGAGGCTTTAAGAACAAGAGCGGGCTGGTTCTCATGAGAGCAGGTCCGGTACCACAATATGTATACTCCTCTTGATAATTTGCAGTCACAATAGAGAGTAACATTGTCCCCTGGTCTGACGGTCACCTCTGATACCGATCCAAGAATCTGATCACGACTGCAGGAAACAACTCCTAAAATACAAAACAAAAAAGAAAAAAATCAGTAAAAGTAAAAAAAAAAGTGATCAGTGTAATGCAATTTCATGTTACAACAAATACAGTTTAATCTGCAATTCAATATCAGTGTAGAATGTACGAATGAGGTCATTTTCAATTAAACTGAAACTTTATCTTGATAGTTTCAGGATAAGTTACCTGAGAGAAAGATTATAAAAATATGCCACCCATCCATGTGTACTGATGACCAGGGCTGAAAGAACACAGGTTATGACAAGACGTAACATCTTACTGCACAGATACAACAAGCACAAACATGTCCTTTAAAGGAAATATAAGTGGTGATTGGCTAGTTGAATGGCACATTGTCCTCTGTGGGATTTTTTTTTTTTCTTTTAGTGGGTAATCACAGACATTCAGATGCATATAACCACATAGAGGGTAGATGACCCTCATGTAATGCAAAGCTATGAGATAAAAGGATGTTTGTACAGTGTAGAGCACCATCCTTTTCTCAGACTCAGTTGCCATATAGTCCACTGTATAATTGTATATTGTCAGTTTATTGTTGACATTTTAAAAGATCAAACATGACTAGTTTACAGTAGCAGCTGTTTTAAACAGTCGGACAAGAGCTCTGCACCATTTAGCTTATCTGTACTAAACACATGGGTAAACATTATTGTAACTTGATCAGATGCATTTAGATTCATGTTTTAATTTCATTTGAAGTAAAATATCTCAGACCATTGATGAAATCTTTTTAAACTGTTACCTTCAGAAAGGTTTTATTATTTTGCACATGATGTAGTCATCAGACCATGACCATATGAAAAGTATTGTTCTCTTGTCTATACTTCACAGTATCTGACAGGACATAACGCCTCAGAGGATATCTGCCTGCTGCCTGAGGAGGTGAGGTGACTGCCTCTAGTGTGAAAAACCACAACACTCCTTCTGTTTCAGTCAGACATGAACTATAATACTGCTGTATGTGATGAACACATGACTGCTGATACATCCATGTGAGAAGCGCTTAAGGCTGCAACTGTGATGCTCTGGTGTTTAAAAAACACCAACTGCTCACCATGTATGACTATTCAATTTGATTCAGGGGTTTGCGAGTTAATGAGAATACACAAAGTTTATAAAGGAGAAAGTCATTGAGTATCAAAAAGATGTCTGTGATTATTTCAGTTTATTGGATTGGATTTATGGATTTGTTAGATTTGTTATTTTAATCTGAAATAATATTTATGTAATAATGTCTCACAAATTACTAAATAGCACAGAGCTTACAAAAGAGAATTCAGCGAGTATATACATGGTTACATTAGTTAGAAAACTTAATAAGATAATAACATTATATTAATATTCCACATTTTCCATGTTTTCCACATGTGAAACAGTACAACAAAACAATATGTAAGTCAAGATGCAAGACAACACAGTTATCATAGGAAAAGTAATTTTAAAACAGTCAAAATGTGTCTGGTTGATTATAAACCTGATAACAAATTAGCCACAAAGCTTGTGCTCACTCACTTTGTGGTCTAAGAACACTGACACTGTGTCTTAAACCACAGGACATACATGCAAGAATACAAAGCTACAAGAGGAAATGGCAAGTTAAACCGTTGACCTGATTTTGAACATTTTGAAATTGAACTCATTTAATTCTCTTTTCTTTCCGCTTTAAACAAAGTAAATGTGCCTATGCTATCCATCCTCAGTCTAATGGTGTGTTTGTCGATCCTTAGCCCAGAACACAACTCGGGTTACACACATATCTTCATCCTGAGAAATAAATTGACATTTACCATTTAGAATCATTAGCTTACTATTGTGCTGCTATACTGAAAGATTTGTGACACATAAAGACAGCTACAGTTATGAATAAATCCATCCATTATCTATACTGATTATCCATTAAGGGTCGCGGGGGGGCTGGAGCCTAGTTAAGAATAAATGGCAGCTAAAAATGAAAAATAGAATGCAGGTGAAAACACATAATGTTTATACAAAAATCCTACCTGACTCTGTCTTGTTAGTTCTCTGGTGTCAGGTCTTTTCTGATGAACTTGAGGTTCTTTATCTGCAAAATGAATACATCACCCAGTTACACACAATATAAACACAAACATAGCAGATATATGGAAGTTTTAAAAGTCTTATAAATAATTACATAATTTATTTGGGAAATATATATTTTTAAAATATTACAATATAACAAAAAATATGAGATAAGACAAAAACATGAACTAAGGATTACAAAAGCACCTGTGATATGACAGTAGGTACCTGTTTTCTGACAGAAGTGATAAACCAAAATGAAGGAGAGGAAAGAGGAGAGAACAGTTAAGGCTGGCGAGAATGTCACCATCATCCAGGATAGGTTGGGAACGCTGCTTGATCTATCACCACTGGAGTCAAGATGCAGGCTGGAATCTGGATCAAATGCACATATGGATTACATCTTTAAAAGATTTTTTTCTGTTTTTCTCTGTGGTTTGTCACCTGTAGTCAGCAAGACATTTTACAACCTTTATGCATCACCACTACAATGTTTGAGTTGTAACATGCTTGATATGCGTCTCACCCATTTCACACTGACAGTCAATGAAAATGAATCACCTTAACTTTTTAGTTATGAAAACTGATCCAGTGTCACCATTTTATTTTTGTTCATTACTGAATGAAAAAGTTGAGTTGTCTCCATAATCATCAGATTTCAAAGCCAGGTCATGTTTCTTATTTTCTTCAGAAGACATATGGTAAAATATTTTCAAATATTCAAGGTAATGCATTTTCATTGACTGTCAGTGTACAATTTAGATTAATATAAAAATAGCCAGCATCCCTAAATGTATCTAAATTTATGCCAGCACTGGGTGCAATCTGGAGCATTTTTATTCCATTTATGAAGCTGGTTTCTGGTTTCTTAAATGCAAACATTTTCTAAAATCAGCATAAAAAGATTGAGATGGAAAATATTGCACATTAAAAACAATCTACAACACCTCAAGTCCAAGCAATGTCTGATTTCCCTATATGTCCCCTATAATTTCATATCTTTAATTTCAGAGAAGTAGCTGTATTACTCCAGATTCTACTTCACAACCTGCTTATCATAATATTGCCCATTTTCTCATACTGTATGCTCAATTATATGTGTTGGACGACATAATAATCATTCACAAACTTTAAGATAATAGAAAAAAGCTGATTATCATACTCGTAGAGATCAGTTTAATGGTTCAATGCAGTACACACTGTAGATTATAGTAAGATTGTAAGATCAAAAAACTTACTCAATAGGATCCTTGTTGTTATATTGCCATAACTGTAAATGTGTCTCTGGAGAGATGTATTTGTCCTCCTCTATCTTTGGCTGAACAGTTCCACAGAAGTAAAGACCCTCATCCGAGTCAGTGATGTTCATGATCAGTAGGTCATAGGAATGAGAAGAAAAGTTCCTCAAAAATGTAAAATGAGGAAAAAACAGTCTTAGTGGTGCCTATCTGTGCATTATAATTTACACTGAGAACAAGAGTGGGTTGCTTCTCATGAGAGCAGTTCCTGTACCACACAATGTATACTCCAGTTGATATTTTGCAGTCACAGTAGAGAGTGATGTTGTCTCCTGGTCTGACGGTCACCTCCAACACTGATTGAGAGGTCTGATCCTGACTGCAAGAAACAACTCCTGGAACACAAGCACAATCATAAAAGCAGATCAAATTTCACATTACTGAAAGTGTTCCTGCTAAACACAACTACGATTAGGTTCCATTTTAAAAATACTTTTTAAAATGGAACCTAACAGCTTCAATTTCATCATAATTTTAAAAAAAAAGCTGAAACAATTACCTGAGAGAACGACTAGAAAAATGCACAGCCTGTCCATGTCTGATGATGACAGAGAGTTAAAAGACAGCGAAATTACTTTTACCCTCAGATATAACGACCTGTGCAGACTTTTCCATTAAAGGAAATATACGTTGTGATTGGCCAGTCAAGTGGAACATTTTCTTCTGTGGTTGTTTTCTATTGGTGCGATGGCTTTTGGCTATTGATGTTTCCTCCCTGAAATGTGATAACACATACAGTACAATCAAATAAAACCCTCTACACCTTGACATTCAACTGAGGTGTTAAAATTTACACAGTAGAGTTCATCCTGGCTGTACTTGTTCTAGTGCAGTATATTTGGTCCGTCTTATTACAGTCATGGAGATTTTGATGAGCACAAACCAGATGCAAACAATCCTCCAGTGAGGCAAGGTACAAGATGAAATGTGTGTTGTTTCAGTTGTTTCAGAAAATATCCACAATGACAAATGTTGGTAGTGGGGATATTTGATCTCCTGTCAAACCACCACAATATGAAAAGTGTGTTTTTGTTTTTTGTTGTGTTTGTTTCTCTGTCTCTGAACATATCACCCAAAAAGATATACAGTAATACAATACCACTGATACAGGTGTGTGCCTGTGTATAACCTTTTCTGCCATTCTTTTCTTAGACCCATTTTCTGTATAGGCCAATGTATAATTTGAACTGTCAGTTTATTGTTGACATTTTAAAAGATTAAACAGGATTAGTTTACAGTAGAAGCTGTTTTTAACAGTCAGAGAAGAGCTCTGCACCAGTTAGCTTATCTGTACTCAACACATAGGCAGTCACTTGATCACATGCAATAAAGTCTTAATAAATTATAATGTCTTGAGTCATGAGAGCCTTGTCTCTCTCCTCCCTTTCACATCTCTCTCCTCTCTCCTCCTGACCCACTGCCCTCATGATCCTGCTTAACGCACACTACTCTCCTTATTTTTCTTCTTATCGTTATTATTACTACTGCTACCATTACCACCACTACTTTTATTTTCACTATTACCTTACATCTCTATGTAGAATTTGCACTCTGTCTCATTGCCTCAACCCAACTGGTCGAGGCAGATGGCCAACCACCCTGAGAATGGTTCTGCTTGAGATATCTGCTTCTTAAAAGGAAGTTTTTCCATGCCACTGTGCCATAAGTGCTTGCTTACGGTGGGAAGCATTCAGTAAATAATATTATAAAGAGTATGGTCTGGACCTGCTGTATATGAAAAGTGTCCTGAGATAACTTCTGTTGTGATTTGACTTGACATCTTATCTTTGGACCATGACCATATGAAAAGCATTGTTCCCTTGTCTAGTATCTGACAGGACATATTGCCTGCTGCCTGAGGAGGTGAGATGATTGTCTCTAGTTTGAAAACCTCAACACTCCTTCTGTTTCAGTCAGACATGAACAAACTATAATACAGCTGTGTATGATGAACATGTGACTGCTAATGTGAACATGTGAGGTGTGATTAACGCTGCAAACGTGATGCTGAACACCAACTGCTCACCAAACTGCTCGCTAACTGTTCAGTTTGATGCAGGGGTTTGTCTCTTGATAGGAGACACAAGCTGCCCTTGACAAAGAGAAAGTGGTTTTGTGTCTGTGATTGATATAATGTCAATGTTGCTTATTACTGCAGTCTACGAATTTTTTGTTTCCATTTGTTTCACTGTTTTACACTTTAAATATGGAGTCTTCATTCAAAAGTAACTTAACTAAGGCACTAACTTAACTTAACAGCAGGCTTTTGCAGGTTTTTATGTCATTTGCAGGTTTAATGTTATGTGATGTAATTTAATGTAAAGTAAAGAGTCGTTCTTCAAAAATATTTCATATATATAGTTATTTCAAATTAATCATAATAAAAAATGGAAATGCACATTAACGAAACACAATTAAAACATGGCGACTATAAGAAAATTAATGAAAATGTAATGAGGTTGTACATATACATATGCATGAGTTAAAGGGAGTCTGTTGTATAGGCTGATTATCAGCCCACTAATAATTTTAGCAATGTGATTTGAACCACACACACACAATAACAAGCCAGAAGGACGAGAGGAAATGAAATGCATATGTGCCATGTGCCGTCCAGCCTCCGTGTACTGGTGTGTTTATTGATCCTGAGCCCGGAACACAACCCGTGTTAAAAACACATCTTCATCCTGAGAGACAATTTGTCATTATTAGTTTCTGCAATTTCACTATTACTCAGAAAGATGTATGACTGTGACATGTGTGTGATGCAGTTAATGTGTAGCATTTTTCATTAAACAATTACAAAAATGAATAGGCAGCTGTTATAAGATAATATAGACCAATGCCTGATTAAGGAAAATTACCTGATTCCATCTTGTCTGATGTTTGGTGTCAGGTCTTCTCATGTGAACTTGAGGGTCTTTAGCTGCACAAATGAATGTGAAAGCATTACACTGTAGCACCCAACAACACAGTACATAGATACTTCAATATGCCAGTGCCCTGGAATGTTTAAATAAAAGTTCTATAGTGATTTATTTTGGCAAAATATATGGATATTGAAAATACTGGAATAATATATTCCCAAAATGACATATGATTGGTGAAAAAAAGAAAGGATTAAGTAAGCAACTGTGAGATAACATTAGGTACCTGTTTTTTGACAGATGTGAAAAACCAACATGAATGAGAGGAAGGAGGAGAGAATGGTAAATGCTGGTGTGAACACCATCATCCAGGATACGTCCGAGGTTCGACTGAAGTGATGGATCTCAGGGTAAGTGCTGTGGTCTGGGTGAAATACAGACATATTTGAAATATATTTTCCTAACTTTTTCTCTGATTTACATAATTGTACTGCAGTCAGTAAAAAAATTATATAATCACCATGATGTTTCAGTTGCCAAACTGCTTTATGTTCTTGATCATCAATGATGGCCCTTTCACAACTCTCAATTCCCTTATCACTTTTTCTATTTCATTATCACACAAGTAATCACTATCCTCTTATTGTAAAACTGCCCAGAAACTAAGAAAAACAGTACTGGAGAGTGGATTCAGTTCTACTACTACTATTGAACAGCATGTTATTCAACACTGATTTTTATTTTACTCTGGATTCAAGCCAATGACCAGCTAACCATGATGTGCCTCATTTTCACACACAGTATACTGTCATGGCTGGTGGAAGGAACACAGGCAAGTGCAGACACACAGGCAGGCAATGGGCAGCAAAATAGAGATAGCAGGCACAGAGTGAACAAAATGAAATGATCTAGCTACTGACTGGCAAAAAGGGGGCTGGTATAAATACAGAAAAGACAATTAGGGAAATGCAGAAGAGGTGTGTAGGTAGGTGGAGAGGTTCCAGTGATTGGGAATGAAAAACAGGTGAGCATGTGGATCTGGGGCCAGAAGGAAAGTCAGAGGACATCTGGTGGACGAGTGGAGTATGACAAGAATCATAACATGCATACAATAACATACATATCAGTAGGCTCTATGTACATTCTTGAATGGTGGACTGAACATCATGATGGTTCAACTACTTCATCTTAAATATCAGAGTAGGTTTATGTAAGAACACATTTTCCAGTGTAATGTTCAGTTTGTCAAACAGCACTGATAAATTAAAAATGAGGAGAATTCAATAAGTTGAGGAGGAGATGAGGAGACCAGAGTACTTACAAAGTATGATCCTTGTGACTTTACCATATCTGTAAACATGTTTAATGGCAGCACTGTCGTCCACCTTCTTCTGCTCAGTTCCACAGTAGTAGAGACCCTCATCAGAATCAGAGATGTTTGTGATCAGCAGGTCATAGGAGGACTGGTTCTTAACCAAATGAATACGAGGGAACTGATTCAGAATATTGGAATCAATCATTGTATTGCGTTGTAGTTTTAGAACAAGAGTGGGCTGGTTCTCATGAGAACAGTTCCTGAACCACACTATTTTGTATGCTTCACTTGATGTTTTGCAGTCACAGTAGAGAGTGATGTGTCTCCTGGACTGACTGTCACCTCAGACGCTGAATTGATCCAATCCTGACGGCAAGAAACAACTCCTGGAATACAAACATAATCATAAAAGCAGGTTAAAATGCGACAAATGTTACAGCCTTTTACAACATCCACAATTTCACTAATACACTAATATACTGTAGATGAAAAATTATATGCACAATTAAAATGTAATCTTCACACAGAAAAACAAAATACCTAAGAGAATGACAACAAAAGCTTGCAGCCCATCCATGTGAGATGATAACCTGGAGCTGGAAAGAAAATGAAACATAATTTCCTCTCAAATGTCATTTATAACCTGCACTGGACATTTCCATTGAAGGAGAAGTAATTGGTGATTGGCTTATTTTGAATGGAGTGTTTTCTTCTGCGGTTGTTTTTTTCACATGTGATGCTACGTGATCGTTGCTACATTGTCGCAAAGATCAAGAGCAAGTTAACATGACCACATAGCAACAACTCACACTGTAGACCAGAGCCTTAGAATGGTACATTTGCTGTGTGTTTGATCTGGGCCATTGAAGACTAGGATATTCAAGGGTATAGGCAATCCTCCAATAAGACAAAGGTATGGGATTAAAGCATATTTGCATAGCGTGGAGCAACAGACTTGCTTTGTACTATAACAGGAAACTTCAGCCTACTTCCATATTGAAAGATAAACTAAATTAGCAGCTCTTGTAAACACTTGGACAAGTCATCACCAATCAGTGATAAAGCTCAGACCAACAGAAAAATTATTAAAAATTAAAATAATTATCTAAAGGGAACATGATGCTATAGTATTAGCTTTATGCTAACATAAAATAGATCATATTGATTACAAATTCCAGTGAATCATAATGTCCTGACAGTGTGGTTTATGTAAAGTCACAACAGTACAGTAATTTTTTCCAGTAGTATTTAAAAAAAAATCTGTTTTCTAAATTGACTAGAGTAATTCAGACTTAATATTTACCACCAGTCTGGCTTGTTGAAGGATTTGCTTGACATATGATTAGGTTAGGTAAAATCACTGGACTTGGAACATTGAAAAATTGTTTTTCTCTTTTATTGTAAACATGTTTCTGTTCTATTGACAAGAGGAAAGTCAGTTAATCTCATTTGATGATGCATTGACTGGGGATGATAACATTGGGATCATTTTGAATCTCCCACTCACCTTCCTTAAATATTAACCTCCAGTATATGAAAAATGTTGCACGCATGTCAGCACAGTGTTTTCAGGGTTGGTGTGGCCTGTGGTGCTGGGGACCAATGTGATATCTTTTCATGGTGCCCAAAATCCTTGGTGGTGCACCTGATCCTTGGTATCTCTGAAAGAAGTTGCCAATAACTATTGATGAATAAATGAGTGACAAAAAATACAGTATAATTTTCTTTCTGTTTTGAAAGAAAAGTGGTCATTTGACAAATGAGCATCTCTTCTATACCAACAGCAACAGGAAAACCACACCATACGCTTGATTTCTTGACAAACAAAGCACACCCACACAAAGTGTAAGCACAGCCATGTTGAGCTCAGTCATATGAGTGGCCAAGTGTCAGTGTGGGTTTCCTGTGACTTTTACTGATCACATGGACTTCATGATATAGTTTAGGTTAACTTTAATGTAACTTCTGAAATGAATATGAATAGACAAAAATTTAAAAAATTTTAAAACTTTAAAAATTAAAAACAAAGTTATGCATGAGAGAATTAAAATGTTCTCTGTGCTCAACACATTAAATTTATAATTTAGCTTTTTGGTGGGGTGACTTTTATGCATCAGGCTGACTCAGCTTGGACAGTCAGTTCACAAAACATCATGATGGTATTTGATTCTGTAGTGAATCCCCCTGCATCATTTGTTGTTGGCTGTGATGGTAAGCTTTTATTAAATACTAATGCTCAACAAAGGCATGAACATACTGTGGATTTTTCCGATGTCGTTGCAAACATAAACATTAGCACATTTGATATTCAAACCACAGAATGGGATGCTCTCTCTGTCAGAAAGGGATATATGACAAGGATCAACCTCAATTCAGCAACAGTCTGTCAGCTTCATCACATTTATAGGCAATAATAATGTGGTACACTGCTACTTAGGTATTTCAGAATAATTGTTGTAGGACTGTTTATTTCATAAATTATTGTTGGTCTAATACCATTATCAAAATCACATGTTGTATAATCAGACTAAAATCCCCAAGCCCAAGATTGAATCCCTGGTTGAGAACACTTTTTTCTTTTGTTCACATATGGAACATGCAATGTTGTTAACAAACAACAACTGTATGAAAAGCACTGAACCCTTGTGTGGCCTTACACAATCCCCACCCAGCACACACAGTATCACTTCAGAGGATACGAGGAGGTGAGATGACAGGAAAAAAAAATTTAAGAGCTAAATGGTCATAACTTGCAAAAACCTCAGGTTTCTGTCATGTTCAGTGGAACATAAGTATACCATAATATCACTTATGCAACCTGCCCCTGAGCATGCAGGAGTATGCACATACAGGTTTTGTGTCCACATTTGAGGTGTGATCTGCTGGGAAACCACTGCTTCTCTTTCATTTTAAAATAGCTCTGTGAAAGTTTTGCTGTGTCTGAGCGGGAACATAACTTGTTTTCGATAAACGGTGGTTTTGCCTCTGGTCTGGTAGGAACTGGTATTGTCATAGCTACAATGCAGTTATTGTTTCTCTGTCAGTCTGCTGCCACAGTTTGACACAATATGATACTTCCTTGAGAGCTTGATCATCATCAACTAATGGACCGTTTTCAGGTAGTAATGGAAAAACTCAAGCAAATACATTTTAAACCAGACATGTTTTTAAATCACAAGTCTCTACACATAGACTGGGACTTCGAGGAAGTTACACATGTCAGCATTAGAGACAACCGACTTACATTAAAATCATATTTACTATGTAAAAGTTGGCCAATACATTCCGATAAGTATAGAAATAGATTATGATATGACACATGCCTTGTATTGAACCTCAACATTGCCAGCACAAATTTGTCCCTGAGGTAGATCATCCAAAAATATAATTTTTTTCACACACCCTTATTTTAAACTGGTAACACTACATATATTTCTGGCCAGATTTGCATTCATATTTTTACATAATTGCTATAATTATGAGCTGTAATGTTAAGGTCCTACAACTAATGTGAATTCATAAGTAGGATATGGTGGTTAGAAGAATCTTGTTTAGATTATGTCGCAGCTTGGGCTCGTCCTTTTGTGACCATGGTTTACTGGTTGATTTTTCCACTAGAGGTCAGGAGAGTTTCACTTGGACCTGGTGTCACCTTCATTAAAACAACAAATAAACAAGAAACCACAGTATGTTTGTGCTTCAGATATACTGATGCAGACAAACAGCATTACTTCAGTATAACCTCAGTGGCTTGGTATCTGCAAGAATGTGCGTATGAAACCACACTCTGCGTCATGCAGCAAAGAAAGTGCACTCAACCATGTATAAATAGAAAAGATGGGGACAGATATAATGAAGTGATTATAACTGTAAAAACATAAGGTGCCCCCGTACCTCTGGTGTCTGCAGATCTGCCTGATTCTAATGAGTTTCTTGCTCTACTGTAGCTGCAAATGTTTGAACACCACATGGCCCAATAGCTAATAACTGAGTCAATCTGAAACCATTCTTAAGCTGATATCAATCATCTGGGGACCAAACTCTGCAGCTGAAGTCTGGCTGCATGTTGAGTTCTGCAGGGGACTCTTGTCAGTGTGGGTTTCCTGTGGTCTTTGTGAAAACATGAACTATATGATGGTTGAGACTGACACTATTGTCAACTCTGTGTTGTCTTAACTTTTCTGAAAGCGGGTAGAGGGGCTTTTGAATTATAAATAGCTGGTGAATAAGAAATAAGAAGCATCGTTTTTGTGGAATGTTTGTGTGTAACACATTTGTGAACTTTTGTATGTGTCTTGTTCTCTAAAGCACTATCAGCACAAAGGGTTGCAGCTGATAAATAATTTGAGATAACAACAGGAAATTGGCCAAAGAGAGTTATTATAGAGTTTTGTTATATACAGTAATAATTTATGTAATGAAATAAAACAGATCAATTTCAATCTTACAGTAGATAAGCAACAAACACATTTCCCAAATCTTCTTGTACAGCTCATCTGTGTGGATTCTCTCTAGGTGCTCTGACTCCCTCCTACTGTCCAAAGCCATGCAGGTTTGCGTTAGATCAAATGGCAACTCTAAATTGCCCATAGGTGTAAATTTGAGCATGAATAGCTTTCTGTCTGTATGTGTCAGCCTGAGCTCTCAGGCACTTTGGGACTCCTGTGGTTTCTCTATCAGCTTCCTGATGATTGCCACTACCAACAAGCTTCACAGTAATGGCCTAGAGGTATTCAGGTGACAAGTGCTACTTGCTACGTGCTACGTGCTACGTTTTTCCAGATCAAAACTGACTGTGACCGTTGAGAGTTGAGAGTTGAATATCAGCTTCTCTCAAACATAATTGGTGTTGATTAAAAACATTTTTTAAACTGTAAATTTCACACACACCAATGACATCACAGATGACTGACAGAGGATGAGGGTGTGTGGCCTGTAAACACCATTGCTCATAAATGAGTTATACTGTGTCCTTTACATCCTAGAGGTATTGATGGCAGAATATGTGCTGAAGTCTGAACTCTGGATTTTCTTCTTCTTTGGTCTCTGTGACACCTGACGGATTTCCAGTGCAGCGTAACACACGTCTTCATCCTAGGATTTAACATTTGTTTAGAATCACAATCATGTACTGATTTAACACTTAGTTAATTTACAGTTCATTGTTAGATGCTTTTCTTTGAAGGGCTAATGCATCCTCCCTGTGTTGCATGTGTGAAGAATATAAAGTGAAATAGCAACAATTAATACATATTAGGATGGATAAAAGTTAATAGCTGTAAATTACCTGATTTCCTCTTGTGTGACCTCTGGTTGCAGGCCCTTCCTCATCAACTTGTGGTTCTTTAGCTGTACCTGTTTTCTCCGCAGAGGTGATAAACCAGAAGAGAGGAGAGGAGAGAGGAGAGAACAGCAAAAGCTGGACACAGAGAGAACAACAGTGTCCAGCACGAACCACAATCTTGATGAGGCTCGCTGGAGTTAACTGGTAAAACAAACACAGAGTACTGTCAATTAGCTTTCTGAGCACACGATTGTGATTACTAATCTCATAGCACTATCATGTTTTGTTTTGTTTTTTTTTTATGGTCACAATTTTGCATGTATGTCACCTCTGTGTATAATTTTTTTCCACAAAACCACACACATGCTAATCTCAAGATAATGCTGGTAGTTCCAAATTTAAGTGTAAAAGACGTCTTCACTAGCCAATGTTGAGTTTTTATAACGATCTGAGCTGCTAACAATATTTAATGTTTTTGTTTGATCCACATCAAACAAAAAAAGGTCGATACTGTCATTTTCGCTGCTATCACAGTTGAATAAACATAGTATATCCTCAAATATCCTCATACTTTAATATCAATATAACCCTACAAGGTTTGTATGGTGTGTCAGTTTCAACCAGTATGTCTATGTGGAATCTTGATCAAAGTTTTAGATGCAGTTTTACAATTATTTAACACATTTCAGATTCAAGAGAGTCTCTGATTCAGTACAAGTTAAAAACCAGGGAACAGTAATCAGGGAACAGCTATCACAACAATGTTGTTTGGGAAACGATGTCATGATAGTGATTTCTTCATTATACATTTTCCTACTGTTCTCCTACTGTCTTAGTCACATTTTTAGATTGCATAGATAACTGATCCCCAAGGAGAACTCAAAACAGAATACTTACTCAGTACAATCCTTGTTGTGACATTGCCATATCTGTAAATGTATTTGCGTTCAACTTTGGTCTTATCTTCCACCTTGGCCTGTTCAGTTCCACAGTAGTAGAAACCCTCATCAGAATCGGTGATGTTCATGATCAGCAGATCGTAAGATTCAGACGATTGATTTCTCTCCAAATGAAAACGAGGAAAGGGATTCAGAATGTCTTCAGAGTAATCAATTTCCAACAACTTCTCATGTGGGTACCTTGTTCCGAGAACAAGTGAAGGCTGGTTCACATGAGAACAGTTTCTGTACCACACGATGTATACTCCAGTAGATGTTTTACAGTCACAGTAGAGAGTGATGTTGTCTCCTGGTCTAACTGTCACCTCCTAACACTGATCCAGGGATCTGAACTTGACTGCTACCAACACCTCCTGGAATACAAACACATATCACAAAAGAGGATTGTAAGTTTTTCAGTGTTCCAACATTTTACTCTGCAATGAATCCTATTTACTACAACACTGAAAATGTATTAATGGAATGAAATTTCACATTGAAAGACAATACACACAGTACAATAAAATGATAATTACCCAAAAGAAGAATGATAAAAATATGCAACCTAGCCATGTGTGATGACGACCAGGAGTTGAAAAACAGTCAAACAGTCCTTGCCCACATTTATAACCTGCGCAGATATTTCCATTAAAGGAAATGAAGTGGTGATTGGCTAGTTGAATGGAACATTTTCTCTGAAGCTGTTTTCTATTGGTGAGACGTCACAGTGCGTGATATTCTGGCCACTGATGTGCACGTTAACTTAGATTTCCTTAGAGTAAACTAACACTCTCAACTGAGTTGTTACCAAAAAAAGTGTCACCACTCCCCTTATTGTGCATGTGTACTGCCAAGTATTACATTCCGACAAGGGGGTTAGAGAGAAAATTAGAGAGTAGAGATTTACTGCTGTGTTAGACTAACCTAATTGGCTTCTCTACAGAAACAGTAAACAATTAGTTTGCATTATCTGATTGAATATTTGATGGCAGCATAAATCGTGAATAAGACGTTCACATACTTGTGGAAATGGCACCAGTATGTTCTGGGCAACAAGCCCTCCGACCTAAAGGACTACATAGCTTACTTGCTTATACCCTTAGGTATGACCCACAGGGGCGTACCAGTGGTGTACTGGAGCTTTGTCGTCATGGTAACAACATACGTAACTACATAAGCACCATTAGCATTAATAGCTGTTTATTGAAATGTTGCCAGTTTATCATCAAACAATGCAAATGTTAACTCTTCTATTTATGTCACTTCTTTTCTTCTACAGAGGTTAGCATGCTAACCAGCTAGCCCCATCCCGCTGTCTCGTTATACCACTTTGTGATAGTGAATCACTTTAGCATCCAGGCTGCCCTCAGTCCAAAATGAGAGGATGAGGAAGAATCGCTGCTTAGAGGGTATATTCTAACCTCTTGTCTTGACAATGCAACAACGGCTGAAGCTCTAAGTAAACAGTGGTTAATGCTAACATTGGTTATGAAACAAAACTTACAAGTAGGTAAGTTAAATGTGGGTTGAAACTAGAGCTGAATACTTGTCTCCTGTATGAAATTTCTGTGGTTTATTGACCCATCCATCCAAACTAACCTCCTCCTCCCAACATTTCTCTTTATACTACATCATCTGGTTTGTTCCAGTCACAACTATGGCCTATGGCTGTCATCTGCAAGTCTTCTGGCTGTTCTTCTACTAAGGATGTTCCGAAAACGCGCAGCAATATTTCTATGTAGATTCTCAGTCATTCCAGGTATGGGATACCAAGACATTACTCTCTAATCTCTGGTTTAATACCTTGATTTTGTGTATGAGAGATTACAGCAAAGTGTCTTTGCATAGCGCCCTTCTCCCTTGGCTTTAAATTTACTCTTCATAAAATTACTGTAGCAGCAAAGGCGGTAGTCTGTTCTACCGGTCAATCACATGATCAGCACTCAACAAATCGTATGAGTGCTCTCAGCACTCTAATTGTATTGCCCTTATTTCAAAATGTGAATGCACCGATAACTTCATCCAACAATAACAAATCAATTTCCCAACTGCATTTCAAGAAAGAGGTTGATTGCATAAGAACTAACATGGTCATTCTAGCGGGCCTATGTGTAATGGTTAATGTTTCTTTATTCTGTCATCTGTAAGTGAATGTAGTGTTTGTGTGTGCCTTAAGAATGATTTGTGTCAAGAGATATTTTTCAAGTACTGAACAGAGAACATGGTGAAGCCATGCACCAACACCCTCAGCAGCCCACTGATCTGCAACTTCAGTCTGCCTTCACGAGGGGCTGTTTGTCAGTGTGGGTTTCCTGTGGGCCTGATCACATGGGCTACACAGTGTGGCTGAGGTAAACTTCATTGTCACTCTGTATTGTGTTCTAACTTCTATGTGGAAGAAGTTTGAAGTGTAGGAAGTCTTGGCTTTTGTGTGTTTTGTTTATGGAGTACATTTATTACTCTGAGTCTAATTCTCTCACGGTAGAGACAACAAAGCTAGCTCAGCCCCCCCACAGAATCTCAGGGTTGTCAACAACTACCAGATTACATCCTGATATCACTGGTGCAAAGAATGAAACTTTTCATCTCTCTTGTCTTTACACACTGGTTACCCTGCTGGTTTCATGAACTACTAAATACCACAGACAGGAAAACTGACATTGATAAAATTGTTTATTATCAATTAAACACATCACATATGCACATTTTCATATATATTATTGTGAGTAAATGAGAGATTGGTCTTGAAGTATCAGAACAAATTATTTAATTATACATTTGTTTATGTTGATGTAAAGTGTTAGGCCCTTTACATACAGGAATTGATGGCAGAATAGGTGGCTGAACTCTGGGTTTTTGTCCTCTTTGGTGTCTGTGATGTCTGATGGACTTCCAGTGCAGCATAACACACATCTTCATTCTGTATTTGCCATATATATTGACATATATTATTCTTAACCGTGAACATGTATTGATGTTATACTATCATTCACCATGAAGCACTTTTAAAGTCGGCAAAAATGTAAAGCTGGCTATAGTAAAAGATATATAAACATAACATTTCCCGTCATCAACATTTTGACTTATCATATTTTGAAAACTCACTTATAGCTTAAATGATGCATTTCATTTGATTTAGTTGTGGCAGTGAGCCAGCATGTGCAATATCAGGGTCTTACCACTGGAAGATCAAATGAACTGCAGCCGTTGAAAGATTATTAGCTCTACTTTTGTTTGACAATTCAAAATGCCCAGCAAAACCAAGGTTTATACATATGGTATGAAGAGTGATTCAACTCCCTGCTGTAAATTACCTTGTCCTCTCTTGTTTGGCCTCTGTTATCAGGTCTTTCCTTGTTAGCTTTTAGCTCTTTAGCTGCAAGAGTGAACAGGGCATCATCACTATAACCCTAAACATCCCACAGTACCTTAAAAGAAGAACTGGATGACAAATTCAGCTCAAAAAAGTACATATTTTAGTCATAAGCGTAATACAGTGAACTGATGAAAGAAAGACTGAGTGGTTAAAAGTAATAATGCAGTAGTTACCTGTTTTCTGACAGCGGTGATAAACCAGAAGAGAGGAGAGGAGAGAGGAGAGAACACAAATAGCTGGACACAGAGAGAACAACAGTGTCCAGCACACACCGCAGTCTTGTTGAGTCTCATGGTGATGAAACTCACTGGAGTCTGGATAAAACACAAAGTTGCGACTATTAGTTTTGTGAATGTCTTGTTGTACAAAGCAAATAAAAAATATAACTTAAATATGAACTTAAAATCCTTAAGTGTACACATGGAAAGTATTGGGTGCACATGTATGATGAGTTGTAACCGTCTTATCATCACACATTATTTTCAGTGGATTTAGCATCAAGGTGGTTCACCTACTTTATCCTTAATATAAATGCACATCAGTATAAGAACACATTAACTACTGAGAAGACATCAGTTACTAAAAAGCTTAGATTCACTGCATAGAAACAAATAAAAGTAGGCACACACCAGTGTCCACAGTTTTGGTCTCAGGCTGTTTTTCATAGTTTGGGCTAGGCATCTTAGTTACAATTAATAAGCTAGAGTATATAATGACATTTTATACAAGAGTGTGCCGCTGACTTTATAGAAACAGTTTGGGAAATGTCCTTTCCTGTTTTAACATGACAATGTAAAAGGTGATGTCCACAAAGAAATGGTTTTGTGTGTTTGGTATGGAGAAATTGGCCTTCACAGAGCCCTGACCTCAGGCCCATCCAACACCTTTTGAATGAAGATGAGAGCCAATCGAGAGCCAGGCCTTACCACTGGACATCGGTGCCTCACATCACTAATATTGTTTGGCTAAATGGGAGCAAATCTCTGTGGCCTACATGCTTTGGAATTAGATGCTCGTCAATTGCAAATTAGAGTAAAGTTCAGGTGTCCATTCCATGTAGTTATGGCCATATATAACACACAAAGACAGACAGAGAGACAGAGACGAATACTTACTGAATATGATCCTTGTAGTTGTGTTGCTATATTGGTAAACATATTGAGTAGTAATTACTTCCTTGCTCTCCACCTTGAGTTCCATAGTTCCACAGTAGTAGAGACCCTCGTCAGAATCAGTAATGTTAATTATCTGCATGTCATACGATTCAGATGACTGGTTCCTCACAAAGTGGAAACGAGGGAAGGGATTCAGAACATCAATTGAGCTTTTCCATGTATCTGGTTTTAACTTTAGCTCTAGCACAAGACGTGGCTGGTTCTCATGAGAACAGTTCCTGTACCACACAATGTATACTCCAGATGATGTTTTATAGTCACAGTAGAGAGTGATGTTGTCCCCTGGACTGACTGTCATCACTGACACTGATCCAGAGATCCAATCATGACTGCAAGAAACAGCTCCTGGATTACAAAGAAAAAACACAAAACAGGCTGAAATGTTTCCAGAGTTACAGTATTTCACTCTACACTAAATGCAAGTAGCTGCTCTGCGCAGCAACACGGAGAATAAAGGCTTATATTCACTGTCAAATACAATCAATATAACAATTTAGTCCATCAATCATATTACTAAAACTTACCCAGGAGAATAAATAGAAAAATCTGCAGCACATCCATGTTTGACGATAACCTGGGCTAGAAAGAAAACGAAACATGTCTTACTACTGGATGTCATGAACTGCGAAGACTTTTCCATTAAAGGAAATGGAAGTTGTGATTGGTTAGTTGAATGGAACTTTTTTTCTGTGGTTGTTTTGTGATGTTAAGTAATATTCTGGGCCCTGATGTACACATTAAACAAAATTTACCCAGTGGGAACATGATGTATATCTTTAACTGAGGCGTTGTTACATAATGGACTAGGAGTAAAGAACGTTTCTTTAGATGACACAACACTGCAGCTTCCAGCTGGGGACTGAATTCTTGTGCTTACAGTAGTACTTTTGTATACTACAGAGTATAATTGGTCTGGGTTTATTAGTGACATGATTTTTTTGTATCCATCTAAGCCTAAAGTAGACAACCTTACAAAAACACAAGGTGAGATGAAACTATGTTTGTACTATGTAGAGCAGCATCCTTTTCTGAGGCTCTGACAGAAGACGTCACAGATACATCTCCAGCAAGTCGTCATTTTGAAAGATAAAAGAGGTCTTGACATGCAGCTGTCGTAGGCAGCACGACGAGAGGAAATGAGGACGGGTTTGCATCAATGGGGCAGATGGTCCACTAGAGAGAGCAAAGAAATGTCATCTGCAAAGGCATTAAATTGATCATATTTAGTAGAAAGTCTGGCAAACATAATGCCTCTATGGAGGACTTTTGGGGGTAATGTGAAACAGTCTGTACAATACTACAGATTTTATTGTCTTTATGTCATTTGAAGGATTAGACCCTCCTCTGTTATGAAATATCTTTGACCTTTTTTTAACTAAAAGGACCAGAAAACAAGGCTATTTTCTTATCCCCAGCACAGTTCACAATCTGGACATGTGATGTTGCATCAGACCACAACAACAACAATATCAAAAGCAGGGTCTGGACCTTGAGTCTCTGACAGCACATATCACCTATCAGGATGTCTGCCTGAGGGGGTGAGATGATGGTGTCAAACCTCCATGGTGATGATGTGCAACAAACCACATTATTCTTTTATTGTCAGTGGGATTTTAAAAAAATACCCCTGTGTGAGTGTGCACCCGCGTGTGTGAATGAGAATGCACATGTGCACATACAAGGTGTTATATGCTCAGCAACCAAATGTCACTCTGTCGTTTTTTTAAACAGTCCACTCACAAATGCACTGTTCAGTGTGAGACTGTGAGTCTGAACAAGGAAAAAGGCACGGGAAATATATTTTCCTATTAAAGTACATTGTAACATCTTTTTAATTCAGTAATTCTAGGTCAATTTGTCACCACAGTTTGAGACCATGTGAGAGTTTGTAAATTTACTGACAATATCACTTTTGTCATCTAAATATTTCTCTCAGTAGCTGGTAGAGCTTGGGCCAGAGTTAGTAGGAGAGTGACAGGCATCGACAGGTTACTCAGAATCTGCAAATAGGAAATTGTTTGCTAACATGTTCAGTGCATCAACTTTACAAGGTGACAACACACCAGTGTTGTGTTTACAGCTTGTTGCGTTGTCCCAACAAGTGTTCAAAAAGTACATTGATGTGACCTCTCTAACATCGGTATCTGTGCTTGAAACAACAAAGTGCCTCTCTCTGCAAACAAATATGTACGCTCAATAAGTGTACACAGAGTGTGTGTCACCTGTGGTTTAGTGTGATGGGTGCATGAGTGTGTGTCTTTACTTTTCCACTGAAAAACAATGAACACAGTGAAGCAGTGCACCAACACCTTCAGAAGCCCACCACTCTACGGCTTCAGCTGGCTTACATGTTGAGCTCTGCAGTCATATGAGTGTCTGTTTGTCATTGTGGGTTTCCTGTGAGCCTGATCGCAGAGGCTACATGATGTCTGAGGTTGGCTTTAGTGTCGACTCTGTATTGTCTTTGAAGCTGGTTGTTGGGGGCAGTGAGATAAGCTAAAGAGGAAATTTAAAGTGTAGTTTGTGATATATACAAGAGGAAAGCTGCATGAAAAAAGAACAATATAGTACAGACAGATGATATAATATTTTACGTACTACATGATATTTTAACTTTCTCTACATTTGATTAAATATCTGTTAAATTGCTATTAAGATGACTACAGAAATTTGTCACAAAGTATGTTCAGTGTTGTCCTTGCTGTGGGCGTCAGGCTATTGCCGTACTTAAAAGCAAAGTCCTTACCTCAGTTTGACTCCAAGTACACTCTAGACCAGAACTTCTTGAAGAATATCTCTTCAACAATGGTTTGTTTTCCTTAGCTGTGATCAGCAGCCAGGGGCCTCCCCCAGAAAGCAGGATTGGTGGGTTACCCAGCTATCTTTGGGTTTAACTCAGGTTTTCCAGTATCACAAAGCTGGCTCACTTTTTTACCTCAGTTGATCACCATGGTAACCTGTGCTTCAGGACTAATCTGCTCCAGATTCAGATGATCAGATCAAAACAGCCCGACCACTGACTTATCAGATCTGGAAAAGCTGAGTCATCATCCTGAAGGATCACTACCGAACTTTGGAGGAGTTACAACTTAATGATAAAGTAACTTTTTTCCTTTTCTTTTCTTTTCTTTTCTTTTCATTTTTTTTTTTTTTTGAGAATGTAAGTTTGAACCTAGTCTAACAGAGTGAAACAAGGAAATGCATGCATTGTGATAAACATTTAAAATGTTTCATATTTCTTTCACATTTGTAAAGTATTTTATTATAAAATTATTGTTAAAAAACACATATAAAAGATAAAAAAAAACATGTATTTAATAAGTGAGCAGGGTTTGTGTTTATAGTTTGTTCCATGTTGTTGCTCAGATTTACAGGAGAGTCTTGAATAATAGAATGGTTTATGGATACTGCTCTCATTTATTCATCATAACATTTTCTTGTTAGGTCCTGGTACGGATGGCAGAATAAGTGCTTAAATCTGTCTGGGTTTTCTTCTTCTTTGGTTTCTGTGATGCCTGACGGATTTCCAATGCAGCGTAACACACATCGCCATCCTAAAATGTAACATTTGTCATTTAGAATGTAAATATATCTTTTTTTATTTGTTATATTAGATAAAGCATATAAGAAACATGATAACAAGATAAAAATTGTCAATTTAAATTACCTGGTTGCCACTACTTTTAGACGCCCTGGTGTCAGATCTTTTTTCATCAGCTTGTAGTTCTTTAGCTGCAGACATGAGCACAGCATCATTATAACACAACAAACAATGGGAAATTATCTGAAGACAATTTAATTCTCATCCCATTAAAAAGTAATCCTACCAGATGAAATATTGAAAATATTTTCACATTGCTATCTTACTTACTTACTATCTCATTTCACATCTTAAACATACAGATGGTCAGCATACAGCAGGTACCTTTTTTCTGACAAAGAAGATAAACCAAGAGCGAGGAGAGGAGAGAGGTGAGAACAGCTACAGCTGGACACAGAGAGAACAGCAACGTCCAGCACACACAGCGGTGTTGTGGAGTCTCGTTGTTATCAGGTTGACTGTGGTCTGAAAAAAAAGTTCTGTCAGTTAGCACGACGAGTATATCCTTGTGACTCCCATCTCCATAAAAATGCTATGGAAATTGAACTTTTTTTGTAAAATCTGTGCAAACTTTTCTGCATGGAAGGTAACATTTGTTTGAGCTGCTTCATAGGTTTTGGTTGGGAATTCAACTGACAGTCCTTTTCTAGAGAATCAGAGTCAGTAATCCCATGTGTTGTATGGTGAGTCCATCTCATTTGTGGGAGTGACAGTATTCCATCTACACTTATATATATCAAAATGTTGATTTTCATACATACTTTTTAAAAGTTTGTTTGATTGTTATAACATTAAGTAAAGATCTGAGACAATTTATAAAATCCTGTTTGAAGTTTGTATGGACCTGTTTTGGTGAGCATAATATCATGTTAGGCATGGATGTTGTTGTAGGGATTGTACAATACTGCAGATATATTAAAAAAAAGAAAGAAAATCAAGGATGCAATTCTTCTTGATTGTACGTAGTTATGTTTTCCTGTTAATGTTCTATGCTGTCACTGTACATATAACTTGAAATGACATTTGTATGAAACTGTGGAATGCAATTAAACCAGTGATCTGTGTTGTACCATGCTTGAACACATATCAGTGATCATTGCCTCTGCTCACTGTAGAAAAACTATTACTGATTAGGAAGATACAGAGTACAAATTATTTATAGCTCACAGATATAAATTCTCAGAGAATTTACTTCCACACTGATCGCTGTTTTACTCTGGGTTCAAACCCATTACCAGTAAATCATGATGCGGCTAATTCTCACATATTGAGATTATAGTAAGTGCAATATCATACAGTAGGCTGAGCTACATGTGTAGTAATCAGTTTGTGAAACAGTGAAATTAAATGTGTTGATAATTTACAGATTATTAATCTATATTATTAATTTCAGCAATTAAAATAACTTAGACCAGAGTACTTACAAAGTATGATCCTTGTGACATTACCATATCTGTAAACATGTTTAATGGCAGCACTGTCGTCCACCTTCTTCTGCTCAGTTCCACAGTAGTAGAGACCCTCATCAGAATCAGAGATGTTTGTGATCAGCAGGTCATAGGAGGACTGGTTCTTAACCAAATGAATACGAGGGAACTGATTCAGAATATTGGAATCAATCATTGTATTGCGTTGTAGTTTTAGAACAAGAGTGGGCTGGTTCTCATGAGAACAGTTCCTGAACCACACTATTTTGTATGCTTCACTTGATGTTTTACAGTCACAGTAGAGAGTGATGTTGCCTCCTGGACTGACTGTCACCTCAGACACTGAACATTGATCCAATCCTGACCTGCAAGAAACAACTCCTGGAATACAAACATAATCATAAAAGCAGGTTAAAATGCGACAAATGTTACAGGATTTCACATGACATCAAAAGCAGGCAAGTTTAACAACACAGAGAATCTGCTGAGTGTGAAATAATTTGGATGATTATAATTTCATTTTTAAAAAGTTCATCAAAAGAATTACCTAAGAGACCAACCAGAAAAACACGCAGCATGTCCATCTGTGATGATGGCCTGAAGTTGAAAGACAGCAAAACAGATTTTTCCTCACAGATGTCATTTATAAGCTGCGCAGATATTTCCATTAAAGGAAATGTGAGTGGTGATTGGCTAGTTGAATGGAACAGTTTCTTCTGTGGTTGTTTTGTGTAAGTGTGTGTGCGTGAAGCTACATCGTGATCTCCCCTCTTATATAAGAATTAAACATATTCTCAAAAGACAGTTGGTGCAAAGTAGAATCAAGATAACTTACCCAAACCTCTATCTGAAGTGGAGAAGGGTCTACACTGAGACGTGGTCTTGGATACTGGGGAAGAATAAACATTCAGTCTCAACATTTAAGCCAACAATGGATGACAAGTGCTCACAGGAGGGGAAATTTGAGCATCTACAATTCCATGTTAACTGGGAAAACTCTGCTGAGGAAGACTGTGTGATCCAATCAAAAGCTCCAGAACAGTGGTGACGTTGTTTTGTCAAACTGAAACAATGGCATTCTGATATCCACAGTGAATTAGACATTGTGAAGAGAAAACATCTGATAATGTTTTTAGCTGTTATGTCTTAATTAAAACTGTACTGTAGTTGACACCCTCTGTACCTTTAAGGGTAGGCTTAAAACTTTTTATAAAGCTTATAGTTGGCTCAGGCTTGAACCATCCCTTAGTTATGCTGCAATAGGCCTAGACTGCTGGGAGATTCCCCATGAAACATCAAGCTTCTCTCTCTCTCTCTCTCTCTCTCTCTCTCTCTCTCTCTCTCTTTCCCTTCCCGTTCAGTATGGATTTATATCCCATGTTATATGTTACTAACTCAATATCTCTCTCTCAATATCCCTTTCCCGTAGTCATGAGCTCTTCTGTCTCCCTCTCCTCTTCTGTCACTTTCTGCAGGTACTTATGCCTCTGGAGCTATAGAGTCTGACCTGTGATGACAAGCAAGTTCTAAATTCCAGCATATTTATCTGGAGCATGCACTGGGAAGAAGTCATTAGCCTGATGATAATGAGACCAATGATACCTCAATAGCCTAAAACAGACATTAACCTTAACCAAAGTGCTTTTGTTACCTGAACCTAACCAAACAGGACTTGAACCCCGGTTTCTATGTGAGTGTCGTCGACGGTCGTCTTTGTTCACTCGTCAGCCACCCCAATCAACCCTCTTACATGTCTGCCTCTGTCAATGAGTATAGTGTTTCCAATTGAAATACACGTGTTTGAAAGTAGTGCTCACTGTTAGGAAAAAAATGGCAAATTCCTGTCTATGTACCCAGAATCAGTAGATTATATTTCATGACTATTTTGTTAAGTAGCGTGAGAGCAGGTTGACTAAGAAGAATGGTGCCTCTGTCATTTCCACTCTGCCAAGTGGGTACAGTCTCCCATGGCGTAAACTGCTGGAATCAGGCCCAGCAAATTCAAGAGTCATGCCAAACTGTGGATCGGTTAAAAAGACATAGAGGTCATTAAAAATCAACGTGACTTTTACAAAATCAAGAATTATAATGGAATTGGTGTGTTTGTTACAGAGACAGCATTTCTGGCTCAGGAAGCTGGGAATCATTGGGAATCTACACCATCTGACTATGTTTCAGTTCAGTGAGTGGGACTATGCAGTCAGAGCTCCAGTCAAGCAACTGATAGGCTTTGTTTTCCATACATGAAAAACCCTTAACTGCTAGGACTTTGACCCTAACAGAATTAATTACAGCTCATACCTGCAGAGGCTGCTGTTGCTCAGGGAAAAGTTTCATTTTGTTGCCATAAATTGATCGTAAGTGGAAGTCTTGCAAACTAAAATGTCTGCATAAGAGTGGTATTGTGTAAGACTCATGTCACTGTTTTACTGAACCTTTTTAAACCCATGAATAAGAAACAGAGTCTATCACTTTAACAGTCTATTAAAGTATGTTTGACCTTAAACGATTTAAGAGGAGGTGAGATGACTGAAACAGTTCCTTTAGTGTCAAAACCCCATAGTCATAACTTGCAAAAAGAAATGTACCCATTCATTTTCAGTTGGACGTAAACAGTTTCACAGTATCAGTATCACCACACATGCATGCATTTGTGTGCACATATAAGGTGTGATTTGCTTGGTAACCACTGATGCTCTGTTGTTTTGAAAGACACTGTTTACCACAAAGACTGTTCAGTGTGTCTTTAATAAATGAAATGTGCTTTCTGCCTGAGAGATATTTTCATGTAAAAGTACATTGTACTTTATGCACTGAGGCAATTTTATGGTTCCATGCAGTCTCCAATCATGTATGTCCACGCCTTCTGTCCCACAATAGACAGTCAATATAAACTTTGGTGTTCATTCAGTCTGCATACAACAATGTTGAGCTCTGCGTCCTCACTGCTACCCTGCTTCCTGCTTTCAGAAATATAACTCACTCCCTTCCCCCAGCCACCTCCTGTATTAGCTGAATGTGATTTTTGAATGGTTTAATATGAGCTAAATATCTCAGCTCTGCCAGGGAGGTTTGTGAGTTCAGAGACAGTTTGTGTCATGCTTGTTTATGCTTTGTTCCAGAGCATCACATAGGCTGAGCCAAATCAAAATGCATAACGCTTTTTGTTTTATTACTCAATATTTCCACTAGGGGACAAGGGAGTTTAAACTGGAGCCGGTGCAGAAGATGCAGAAAAACAGTCTTAATTATAACTTAACAGACACTGATATCTGTGTTTGAAACAACAAACTACACACAGCTATGGTGATGAAAATAAATTCTAACTGTTTAGCTTTACTGTGGATATTATGCTTTAACATCATCAAACTAAACAACCGAGCACTCTCTTCTATCAGTGGAGATTCACACCATGTTAACAATTATATTCAACAATCTGCTGACACATACATGACTGTATCATCTGCATACATTCACCACCCAAATTCTTTACCCTCCAGGTATGATTTATAAATAAGCAGAGGAGCAAAGGGCCCAGTATTAAGCCTTGTGGTACATCCAATTTATAATTTAGAAGTGGTGATTTCACACAACTCATTTCAACACACTACACCACTAAACATGATCAAAACCAGTCTGTTGAGAAAAGTTAAGTTATATCACTTTAAAGCTTTATGTGTAGACACTAGATGACAGAATGGGTTATGAATATTAGTTCTCATTCATTAATCATACCACTTGTAATGAGAACCATTAGACCCTAGAGGTCTTAATGGCAGAATAGGTGCTGAAGTTAGAATGCTGGATTTTCTTCTTCGGCCTCTGTGTTGTTGGACGGATTTCCACTGCAGCATAACACACGTCATCATCCTGAGATTTAACATTTGTTTAGAATTATGAGCATACTCCGATATACTGATGTGAATGAAGCATGTGCTGTGTTGTCACTTACAAAACTAGAAATATCAGAGATTACGCATGGCTGACATTTTGACTTGTCATAGCAAGAAATGCATTGGTCATTTTTATGATTAGGAATTCATAGACATCACTAATATAATAGATAATAGTTCTGTCTTATTAAGACATGCAATTAAGCTGTGTCAGTGTGTCCTTATGCATAATACAGAGGTCTTGCCACTGCAACACCAAATGGACTGCAGCCATTAATAGTGTTATTAGTCACTACATAAACATATTTTATGGGAGATGGGGTTGATACATGTGTGACAAGTCAAAATGTATACCATGTGAGTCATATATTTGAAAAATGATTGAAGTTGTAATTGTAAATTACCTGATTCCTTCTCATTCATCTTCTTGTGTCAGGTCTTTGCTGATCAGCTTTAGGTCCTTTGTCTGCAGAAATGAATACAACATTTATCAAACCATAAAATCTAAACAAACTTCACAAGATGCCTTTCAGAAGAGTACTTATTGTATCTAAAGCTAGTATTCTTAGTATAATTACGCTAAAACTATTTAAAGAACAAGTCATCAAAGCGATGCAATGAACCAAGGATAGAAGGACTGACTAGATTAAAGTAGTATCCTGTATACAGCAGGTACCTGTATTCCGATGGATGTGACAAACCAAAAGAGAGGAGAGGAGAGAGGAGAACAGCAACAGCTGGACACAGAAAAAACAACAGCATCCAGCACAAACCACAGTCTTGTGTAGTCTTGTAGCAATGGGTTGAATTTTGGTAATGTGGCTCACTGGAATCTGAATCAAACACAAATGTGTTTCAATTAGGTCTGTGAATACATGTTTGTGACGCACATCTTCTAAAACATATCCATCCAAAAGTATCCATTATCCAAAAAACCCAATTATTCCAAGTATAAATACATGCTATGTTGGATTAAGAATCATGATGGTTTACCCATTTCATCTTTAAAATTAAGTGCACACTGATGTGCTGAAGAGTGGCCTGCTATGTTGTGATCAGTTAGTCAAATGTTTAAATTCACTGAATTAAATAGACTCAAACAGAAAATACTTACTGAACAGGATCCTTGTTGCAAGACTTCCATATCTGTAAACATATCTGAGGTTAATTTTTTGTTTTATGCTCCACCTTGCGTTGCCCCGCTCCACAATAGTAGAGACCTTCATCAGAATTTGTGATGTTCATAATCAGCAGGTCATATGAGTCAAAAGATCGGTTCTTTACAAAGTGGAAGCGAGGGAGGGAATTTATATAGTTTGCAGGGTTACTGGTGGGTTTCCACGGGTCCTCTTTTAATTTTAGAACAAGAGATGGCTGGTTTTCATGAGTGCAATTTTGGTACCACACAATAAATTCTTCAGCTGATGCCTTGCAGTCACAGTAGAGAGTGATGTTGTCTCCTGGTCTGACGGTCACCTCCAACACTGATTGAGAGATCCCAACATGACTGTGAGAAAAAAGCACTGGAATACAAAAATAATGTCACCAATCACAATACGTACCACTGTTTCACATTACACCAGTGTATGATACTGTTCAAACAACAGTAATGAGAATGTTGACATAGATTATCAAACAGAATTGATATAATAGTTTGCCCTTCAAAAAAATGACCAAAAACTACCTTGAAGAAGGATGAAAAATATACTCAGCCCGTCCATGTGTGATGATGACCTGCAGCTGAAAGGCAACGGAACACGTCTCACTTGCAGATGTGATGGCCTGCGCAGACTTTTCCATTGAAGGAAATGTACGTTGTGATTGGCTAGTTGAATGGAACATTTTGTTGTGCGGTTGCTTTCTATTGGTGTGTTGATACATAACAGTCTAGATGTAAAGATTAAGCAAGTTTTTGTCAGATGACAGTTGATCAAATAAAACACAGTGGGCACTACAATTTCCAACAAGGCTCAGGCTGTGCAGTGTATTTGTCAAGGGCTATTGTAGACGTGGATTATCTGATGTATATAAACCAGAATTAGATTTGCTAATCAGGAAAATGGAACACATAAAAGCATATTTTTATAGCGTGGAGCAGCATCCTTTTCTGAAGCTCTGACCAAAGGCTTCAGCAGTGAAAGATTAACTGGGACTAGACTAGCTGCTTTCATAAAAAGTGTAGGCATGCATACTAGTTCATCGATATTTTGATCAGTGAATCACGAGTCATCTACACTGCTGTGGCCGTACTAAAGCGGCCTACAAGAGGGTCAAAGAAGTGTATTGCAGTGTCCGCAAGAGCATTTAATTAACCATACTTAGTGGCTTCCTGCTTAAAAGACCTGAAGATACAGGTGTAACTGCAGCATCCCCAGCTGGTTGCATGTTACCCCTCCTATCTTTATAATAAAGTGAACTGTTTGGTCCAATGGCTGTAATTAATAAGTAGAAAATACAAACAAACTATTATGTTTGCTTGGTTGGTAGGAAGGTTGGGCTGTTATACTGCAGGTGGTGACTAATGGAAATCAGGTGAACTGGTGAGCTGGAGCAGTGCCACACCTCCGCCTCCACAAACACACATGCACACACACACTGATAGACACAGGGGAGGAGACAGGGGAAAGACAGACAGGACAAACAAAGAAACACTAGGGAGACTTGAGGTCACAGGAGGAGACATGACACAAATTCTACAGAGGCTCTCCTTTGTAGTTTGAAGAAAACGTACAGGATGTAGACATGCTAACCATGATGAAGGTTAGTATTGAATTCAGTCCATACTCCACACTTATATTTTAATTTAGTAAAGTCACTGGGAGCAGCCGTTCAGTTTTGTTTTGTACTGACTCTGGCTTCAGCAGCTGCAAGTTAGATGTCACCTAATAGAAAAATCTAACAATGGGTCATAATAAGCTGTTCTCACAGACAACTTGTTTTTTTTTTTTTTTTTTTTTTTTTTTTAACAGAAAGATGATCTGGTTCCGCTTCAATCTGTTTGCATGTTGAGCTCTGCAGTCACATGAGGGGCTGTTTGTCGGTGTGGGTTTCCTGTGAGTCTTACTGATCACTGTATGGGCCACATAATGCGGTTAAGGCTGGCTTTAATTTCAACTCTACAACTGTATTGTAACTTGTTTAAACATGACTATGTGGGCTGAAGGTAAACTTAAGATTAAAAAAAAGACCATGTCTTCTTACAGACAAGCCGTCATCACCATAGTTATAAAAATATAATACACAGATATCAATCAAAGTGAACCTGAAGCAAAATTGTAATCAACAACAGTAAACAGAGTTTTTTAAATCAGGTTTTTGATCAGTTGATTGATTTTTAATCTATTATTATGTGGCAGAAGCAAATAATCATGACCCATGTATTTTGTTGAAGACCTACAAAAAGAAAATAATAACAAATTCATATAGACGGTGGTACTAACTATCTTTCACAATTAACAAACAATAAATGACAATAGCTAGAGTTAACCCCCGACCTGTTTGTTTCTGATGTTCATTTAGTCTCGTCCAAAGAAACTGAATGAACACCAAACTCCATCTGCTGACAAAGGCAATGGGATATGGTTTAAAGCTCCAGTAAAAACAAATAAGTGAACTTTGTGTTAAGATTTTTTCCCCCCAAACATATTAATTGCTGTTTGCTCTACATCTCAGCTTTACAGGGGGAAGCTTAATGACAGAATGAATACTATGAATACTTCTCATTACTATTATGCTGTTAAATATGCTGTTAACATGCATTGCCTGCTTACACTCTAGAAGTACTGATGGCAGAATATGTGCTGAAGTCAGAGCTCTGGGTTTTCTTCTTCTTTGGTCTCTTTGGTGCTTGACGGATCTCCAGTGCCGTGTAACACACATCTTCATCCTAAGATTGAACATTTTTTTAATTAGCAACATGATGGTGTACATTTGTAATATGTCACGTGTAGTAACAGACACTGAAAATGGACAACATGCCAACAACTAGACATATTGCCAAGAGGTAGGTGTTGTAATTTCATCGGGGTTCATTCATATCAGGGACCTGCCCTTGGAATACCAAATAGGGAGCAGCCATCATTAGTGGTTACACCTATGTCTGACAAAATTATCAAAATGTTCTCCTGAAAGGTCTCTTTCTGTATCTTTATTAACAGTGATAAATGTGCCAATTATTACTTACCAGTTTTTCCCTTATTTGACCTCTGCTGTCAGGCCTTTCCCCCTCATCTTGAGGTTCTTTAGCTGCACAGATAAAAACATCATTACACCATGGCATAAAATCTACTTCATGGGGTAATTTAGATTTTTCTGGATAGAAAGATCAGAGGAGGAACACAGAAAAGGTATTGTACTCAAGTCATAGTAATACAATGAACTAAAGGGGAAAAAAACAAAAGTAACTAATACAGTGGTTACCTTTTTTCTGACAGCACTGGTAAACAACAAGAGAGGAGAGAAGAGAGGAGAGAAGAGCAACAGCTGGACACACAGAGAACAGCAGCGTCCAGCACACACCTCGGTGTTCAACATTTTCATAGGTGTCTGGATCAAACACAAAATTATGTCGATCAGCTCCGTGAGTACATCTTTGTGCCTCTGATCTCATTAAAATTAAAGCACATAATAATGGTTTATGTACTGTAAGTGATCATGAATATAAGAGCACATTTTCTAACTACTTTTATATGCCAAGTAGCACCCTTTGTGATGAGTAAACTGAACTTGTTTAAAATTGGTGTAGTGCCCCTTTAAATTCACTACATAGCTGGACAAAGGAGTAAGATTGGAATACTTACTCAACAGAATTCTTGTGGTAATGTTGCCATATCTGTAAACACTCTCTTTGGAGACTGTGTTAACTGTCTGTTCAGTTCCACAGTAATAGTGTCCCTCATTAGATTGAGTGATGTTCACAATCCGTAGGTCATATGAACCAGAGGACTGGTTCTTCACCAAAGAAAGATGAGGGAAGGGATTCAGAATGTCTGAAGTGTCAACAAGATATAATGCACGATAGACATATCTTGTTCTCAGAACAAGAGATGGTTGGTACTCATGAGAACAGTTCTTAAACCAAACTATGTATTCTCCACTGGATGTTTTGCAGTCACAGTAGAGAGTAATGTTGTCTCCTGGTGTGACTGTCACCTCCAACTCTGATCCAGAGATCCAATCATGACCGCGAGAAACAACTCCTAGAATACGAACACAAAAGCAAGTCAACATCTGAATTTTACAGGATTTCACATAAAAGCAGATACACTGAGAGCAAATACAGTACATAATAATAGGTAGAATGGAACCCAGAAACTGCAAAAATTAACCAAAAATGTTACCCAAGAAAACAATGAGAAAAACATTCAGCCCATCCATGTGCGTTGATGTCCTGGGTTTGAAAGACAGTGAGGTAGGTCTTACTACCGGATGTTGTGACCTGTGCAGACTTTTCCACTAAAGGAAGTGCAAGTTGTGATTGGGCAGCTGAATGGAACAGTTTCTTCTGTGGGTTTTTTTCTAGGTCTCATGCTAAGCGATGGTTTGTGCATTGTTGTAAAGAATAAACAATATGATTTCTTTACACGACATCCAAGTATCAAATAAAATCTACAACACCTATTTCAATTGTGGAGCCTCGAGTGGAAGCATTACAATACATACAGTATTGTAGTGTGTTTGTATGATTTGATATGGGCCACTACGCATGTGGATATTCTGAATGTAAAATAAAAGTAGGCAACCAACAATTTGGTTTGATTTAATGATATAGATAGAGACTTCCAAATCCAATGGATGAATGATAAGATATGATAAGATATATGTGTAAGATGCTATTTTTAAGCAAATTCGCTCAGTATTGCAATGAAACCACTAAGTACTGACACAGTTTCTGGTCTGTTGTGGTACAACTTGCTTATACAAACAACTCTTGCTTAAACATTTGTTCCTTGAGGTTTCTCTGTATATACTCAGAAATTGAAATATTCAATCTGTTCCAGAAAATGCAATAATCATACTTCTTAGTCTTTGTAAATAAAGTCAAAGAGTGTCAAAATTAATTTGATTTTCATGGCAAGCTGTTCAGGATCAATACTGTAGGTTTATTTCAAGCAACAATAGAATCCAGCAGCTAGATTTAGTACTATGTTGTTGAGTTTGAACTTTTGGGGACAGCTTGGAGTCAAACTTCTTCTGAAAGGCCTTAAAGGTCTATTGCTTAACATCTCCACTAGAGATCAGGATAGTTTCACCAGAGCTAGTGTGGTTTACTGTTCAGAGATAACACCATTTGCATCTCTCCACCACTATCTGTTTTACCCAGGAAATCTTTAAGTCAAAATAAAAATGTATTTTGTTTAACAAACAATCATCTACCATCAAATAAAAATGTTGTAGGATGTTTATTAAGATGTAAGGGTGCAGAGAAACAATATATCTTGAAATAACTTCACTACTAATGGTATCTGTGTATGAAACCACACTCTACATTCGTCTACAAACAAATCACATTCATACCAAGTGCAACCAGAGCAGACCTCTATAATCTCACAAAGGTAGGATGTGGTCGCTGATATCACATAGATTGAGAAATAAACCTCAAACATCTAAATATAACTGAGGTAGTTACAGAACTGCTAAATTCTAACCAGCATTTGGCTTGACTGTTGTTAAATATGTTTTAACAATATAACAAATGCAAGGGGCTGTTTCTCACAGTAGGTTTCCTGTGAACTGGTTGCAGTTTGAATTGCATCAGACAAGCACTGAACAAACCAACCAACCCTGTATTTCAGTCACTGATGATGATGGTTGTTGCTTAGATTTAAAGAGGAAGCTGAGTGACAGAATGGTAAACATATCTCTACAAATGAATTATATTACGCAGCATTAATCATCACCATCATACATTTCTTTTATTACATTTACAGGCCCTCTACACCCTAGAGATATTGATGGCAGAATAGGTGCTTAAGTCAGAACTTTTGCTTTTCTTCTTCTTCGGTCTCTGTGATGGCTGACGGATTTCCAGCGCAGCGTAGCACACATCTTCATCCTAAGATTTGACAGTTGTTATTTAGAAACATGGTCATGTAATGATTTAATCCTATGATTTAATATTATCAACTGTAAATTCTGTAAATTACCTGTTTCAGTCTTCTTTGATCTCTAGTGTCAAGTCTCTCCCTATCAACTTGAGGTTGTTCAGCTGGAGAAATAAATACATCATCATCATAAATCATTTTAGCATGTTATACCCAACCGCATAAAAAATACCAAAAATAATGCAGTAGATACCTTTCTTCTGACAGAGTTGATAGACCACAAGAGAGGTCAGGAGAGAGGAGAGAACAGCAAAAACTGGACACAGAGAGAACAGCAGCATCCAGCATGAACCACTACAATCTTGATGAAGTTGGTGATGATGAGGTTTACTGGAGTCTGGGTCAAATAAAACATTGTGCTTCATTAAACTCAGCTGTTCAAAGCCTCAGGAATCAAGAAACAAAGATATTTCCAATAATAAATGCAGTGTTTAATTTAAACAAAATGCAGAGGAGTTTGTGGAAAACTCAAGTTTTTTTCACTGAACTGGGAAAACAAATCGCTATTGCCAAGACCCATGCTCAGTATTGTATTGACTGGCTTGTTGGTGGACCCTTTTCAAGTGGGGTCAATTTCAGCATTTCCCTTTAGAAAGAAATATTCAGAATCATTCTTGTTTACTAGATTTTCATCTTAGTCAAGCAAATGTCCGATTTTTATCCCCTGTTTAGGTTTTTGTCAGATCTCAGAGATTAATCCCAAAAAATTAGGCTAAATACTGAGTGCACATTTAAGGATGACTCACAACACTTCAGGTCCAACAGATCTGTGAATTGGGAGGAAAACCATTTCTTCTCCATATTGGGGAATGAAACTAATTTTTACATCTATTGCACATTAATATCAGAGCACATTTTACAACTGTACAATGAACATTCAGTTGGACGGCTATAGTCAGTGTAACCACTATTGCACACAAGAGTACACAAAGAGCACTTACTCAACAGGATCCTTGTTACATTGCCGTAACTGTAAATGTCTCGGGGAGTGATTAATTTGTCCTCCTCCACCTTTGTCTGTTTAGTTCCACAGTAGTAAAGACCCTCATCAGAGTAAGTGATGTTCAGTGATCAACAGGTCATAGGAATGAGAAGAAAAGTTCCTCAAAAATTGAAAACGAGGGAAAAACCTCAGAGGATCATAAGTGGTGCCTTCTTTTGGTTCTAGTCTTGTTTTAAGAACAAGAGTGGGCTGGCTTCTCATGAGAGCAGTTCCTGTACCACACGATGTATACTCCAGTTGATAGTTTGCAGTCACAGTAGAGAGTGATGTTGTCTCCTGGTCTGACGGTCACCTCCAACACTGATTGAGAGGTCTGATCCTGACTGCAAGAAACAACTCCTGGAATACAAGCACAATCGTAAAAGCAGATTAAATTTCACATTATAGGAAATGTTCCCACTAAACACAGCTATGAGAATGTAGATATAAATACTTTTTAAAACCTAACGGCTTCAATTTCATCATATTAAAAAAAAAAATAATAATAAAACAATTACCTGAGAGAACGACTAGAAAAATGCACAGCCCGCCCATGTCTGATGATGACAGAGAGTTGAAAGACAGCGAAAGAGATTTTACCCTCAGTGATATCATGCGCAGACTTAAAGGAAGAAGTTGTGATTGGCCAGTCAAGTGGAACATTTTCTTCTGTGGTTGTTTTCTGTTGGTGTAAAATAAAACACTTTACACCTCAACATTTGACTGAGGTGATAAAAGTTTACACAGTACAGTTTACTTGTTGTACTACTGTATATTTGGTTCATCTTATTACAGCCACGGAGATTCTGATGATCATAAACCAGAAGCAGACTGTAGTGTCATTCGTCTCATACAGTAAATTATACCGTCCCAATCAAATAAATTGGTTGTATTAGTATTTTTAGAGTGATCTTACATGATATCCACTGGAAATGGTTGAAATTACTGTAATTGTCTCTCTACTGCTGCAAACTTTCACCTACTTTTGTTGATAACCTGAGTTGAACTTCATTGCTTTGTTTGTAGAATTACAACTGGGAAACTTGTATTTTTCTTGAAGCTTTGGTATAACCAACTGTGGTCGGTCAGCAAAAGTCATTTATGGTTTTTAAATCCAAACTTCAGTGTAACTCTGCAATCTTACAACTGTATTGAGCTATCTGATGCTGTAATCGTGTGCAGGTCATGAACACTGAATCTTTCCATATGAAGGTAATTTTTAAATATTTAACCGAAGCCACAAAACTCTAACCTAAGTGTTTTCGTAACTGAACTGTGTAATAAGAACAGAATGGATGGTGTTTTTATTTATTGTTTCTATTTTACTTATTTATATTCTATTTTAGGAACGATGCATCGATGGGATGGCACTTTTAATTTCATTGTACATGTGACAATGACATAAGATATCTGTTTTTTGATTCTGATTCTAATCTCACATGGGACTTGAGACACAAATAATGGTCCTGTGTTTTGTATGCTCAACCACCCACTCTGACCACCCTACTGACGTGTGTGTGGTACAGGTCAGTACCTCACACTTCCTTTCACACATCTGTCCATTTCCTGAACAAGAAAAAACATCACAAGTGATGATGTTACTCCAAAGTGTATCAAATGTATATCATTTTGTAGTATAGTAGTAGTAGTATAGAAATATAACATTTAGGAGACAGAGTCAATGAAGGTGCAGCATGTAGGCTACAAGGTGCACTGTGCTGTGCTTATGTAGCCTTACCCTAGGCAAAGGTCATTTCCTTACAAAAATTAGTTTTGACTGACTAAATTCTAAACCCACAACTCTACTATTGTATCATTCATATAATCTATTTTGATCTAGTGATCTAATGGCTTTCCTTCAACTTTATCTACTGACCAAACACTGAGGCCTGACAAAACTGATGCTACTGGCCACTTTAATGAGGCTTAATAGAGAACTGGGTATATGTATTTTAAAAACACACCGCAGAATGATTTTGTACACATCTTTTTTGGACCTGAAAACCAAAGCTGCCAAGTCCAAAGCAGTTGACTTGGCAGCATATTTACTGAATTGCAGTTTACTTTTGCTTACACCTGGGCTCCCTGCAATAAAGGACGGTGAAATGAAACAGAACAGAGTATCTCTTCCTATTGTAAGCTTAGCTTAGCTTACATGCGTGACAGTTTCTAGACATGATTTACACTGTCAGTAAAATGAATTGGACATAATGGCCACATAAGGGAGCCACGTATTGTTTCTGTTGTAATGAAAATGAAGCACTGACACATGGTCTCGTCTGTTGTGGCACAAATATGGTTTTGTTCCAGCTTAAACAAGTGTGTTCATTGTGGATTCTCTGTATATATTCGGAAATAGAAACATTTAATCTGTACCAGAAAATGCAATAACCATATAAATTGTTCTTTGTGAATAAAGTTGAAATTTAGAATTTCCCACGGTACATGACAGGCTAATCAGGACCAATACTGTAGGGTTATTTCAAGCAACAACAGAATCCAGCAGCTATATTTAGTACCAAGTCAAACTTTTTCCTTAAGGCCTATTTTGGTCTATTGCTTGACATCGCCACTAGAGGCCAGGATAGTTTCACCAGGGCTAGTGTGACCTACTGTTCAGAGCTTACATCAAAAAGTCTTTAAGTTCAGATGAATGCATATTTTGTTTAATAAACTATCATCTACCATCCAACAAAATGCCACAAGATGTTTATTAGATGCAGATAAACAACATATCTTGGACATTACCCCACAACCCATGGTATCTGTGTATGAAACCACACTCTGCAACCATCTGCAAACAAATCACACTTGCACAAAGTACAGCCAGATGAGACCTCTATAATCTCACAAAGGTAGGATGTGGTCACTGATATTACGTAGATTGAGAAATAACCTGATTATCTAAATATAGCTGGGGTGGTTCTGACCAGCTATCATGTGAATATTTTGTAGGATTTTATTGCAATAAACTTGAACATTTCTTTAAGTTAAACTTAGTTCCACCAACACTGTCTCATATAAGGGGCTTTTTCTCACAGTGGGTTTCCTGTGAACTGGTTGCATTGTGAATTGTATCAGACAAGCAGTGAAGGGCACATCCTGGGTTGATGGCTAACTTGAGATAAAAACAGGAAATTGACTGAAAACAGCTTTTGTGTCTCAGGTACAGAAATCATCACTGTCAATAATCACTACCTTTATGAAAAGTTACAGATCGATTTCAATCAAAGATGTGAACCTAAAGCTAAACCACTGACATCAAACATGTATACTATCTAGACGTGAATGTGGACATCTGATAATTTGAACTTAATATTTAGTAGTGAGGAATAAAGACACAAGATGCACCTATCCGTGAAGAACAGTAAATGAAGGAAGGAATTCAGTCACTATAAATATTTTTCCATCAATTAATTCATACACACTGTGGTTCATGCCACTAACAGTGGGGATAGATAAAAATCTGAAACAATCAAACACTCAACAGTGGGAGCTGATGTATAACCTCTGTGTGCACAAGTTAATTAACCTGTATATTTGAAATGTAACAGTACTGAAATCATTTCCAATTGCATTTCAGGAGATGTGAAGTGAAATGTAAAGAGAAAATATGTTATTATCTCTAAGATAAACTTTGTTCAAATGTTAAACATTGATATTTTCTTGATATCTTAGCATCGAATGTAGAAGTAACAAACCACTGCATGATAACACTTACACAAAGAATTGAAGTCTGTATCACCATTTCATTTGCAGAATAGTAGCACTGATGGCTTTATAAATCACTGAGTAATAAAGCAACATGCTGTATATCACTAACACGAAATTCACACACAATTTCTTTTAGTTAGGTTCATTACATCCTACAAGTATTGATGCCAGAATAAGTGCTGAAATCTGAACTCTGGGTTTTCTTCGACTTTGGCCTCTGTGATGGCTGACGGATTTCCAATGCAGTGTAACACACATCTTCATCCTAAAATTTAACATTTGTTATTTAGAACAATGATCAAGATCATGATTTTATACTATGAGTTGCTATTTACTGCTAAACATTTGTGTCCCGCAAAGATTTAAACAATGGCTGTAGTGTGAGATAGTACACATCAGTACATGTAACGTCTGATGAAAACTCCTATTGTTAATTACCACATTTCTTCTTGTCTGGTCTCTGTTGCTAGATCTTTTCTCATCAACTTGATGTTCCTGAGCTGCAGAAACAGACAGACAGCATGATTACAAAACAACACCTACACTCATTCAATATCTTAAAGAAAGAAGAGCACTTATCTGAAGCTATATTTTGTGATGAAAATCATTTCATGGATACAATATTGAAAATATTTCCAGGTTACAGACAAGAACAAAACTCAGGTAAGCAATGAAGAAATGAAGACGGGGAGGAGAGCAAATACCTTTTTTCTTACAGAAGTGATAAATCAGAAGAGAGGAGAGGAGAGAGGAGAGAACTGCGACAGCTGGACACAGAGAGAACAGAAGCATCCAGCACGAACCAGTACAGTCTTGTGGAGTCTCATGGTGATAAGATTCACTGGAGTCTGGATCAAACACAAAGTTGAGTCAGCTCTTTGAGTGTATTGTTATGACTCTGATATCAGGAAAAATCTTGCTAGGTTTTTGTGTATAGTCACAGACAGTTGTATTGCACAACCAGGATACCTGATTATTTCCAATAAATATACTTTGATTTTAAATAAACTGCGTAGAACTGAGGCATTAACTTGGCAGAAAAAAATGACACCATTTCCATTGTTATCTGTTCTGCTTAGCATTGTTGGTACAATACTGACCCTGTATTATTTGTTTCAGACTGTTGAGGCCCCATTTCAGCATTGCCTGTAAAGAAATGCCCAAAATCTAATTTGAATAATGTCTCTAAATATAGTTTATTAGATTTCCAGCTGTGTCCTTCAATAAGTGAAGTGCCAATTTCCCCCAGTTTAGCCTGTTCTCTCAAATCTCAAATGTAAAATTATCCCAAAACTCATTCTACATAAAAAAGGATATGGAAAATATTAGTGCACATTTAAGAATGGATGACTCACAACACTTCAAATCCGAGAGGTCTCCAAAGAATGATTTGTAAAAAGTATTGCACAATGTTTTGACCCTGATTTGGAATTGTTGACGCACACGTTGTTGGTGCATTGATGCACATGAACAATTTACCACTGTCTCATGATCATTTAGTCAAATGATAGTAGTTGTTGTAACCACTCTCGCATTCACACACAGATATTTCAGGATCAAAGACAAGTCAGACAAAAGTACTTACTGAATAAGATCCTTGTTTTGATGTTGCCATAACTGTAAATTTCCTTGGAAATGATGAAGCCCTTATCTTCTACTTTAAACTGTTCAGTTCCACAGTAGTAGAGACCCTCATCAGAATCAGTGATGTTCATGATCAACAGGTCATAGGAATCAGAGGAATGGTTCTTCACCAAATGAAAACGAGGGAATGGATTCAGAATGGCTGTGTAATCACTGGGATATTTCCCTGGATTATGTTTTACTTTTAGAACAAGTGAAGGCTGGTTCTCATGAGAACAGTTTCTGTACCATACAATGTATACTCCAGGTGATAATTTGCAGTCACAATAGAGAGTGATGTTGTCTCCTGGTGTGACTGTTACCTCAAAATCTGATCCAGAAATCCAACCATGACTATAAGAAACAATTCCTGCAGGAAAAAAGATTAATAAATGAAATTTTTAAAAAATGTGACAAATGTTACAGATTTCTACATCATAACGACAAGTTTAAGTAAATATGATCTAACTGTCAAAATGGGTCCCAGCAATTATAATGAAATCTCTAAAATATCATAAGCATTACCGAAAAGAACCACGAAGAATACGCAGCCCATCCATGTGTGATGATGACATGAACTTGAAAGACAGCTTAACGTGTCTCACTCACAGATGTCACGATCTGAGCAGAATTTTCCATTAAAGGAAATGTAAGTGGTGATTGGTTCATTGAATGGAACATTTTTCTTCTGTGGTTGTTGCATTGATGCAAAGTAAAACAAGATTTCATCAGAAAACACTTGATGATAATCATCAAATAAGACCAACAACACAGTCAATTCTAACTGAAAAGCTTCACACTTAAACATTAAAAAACATAATTAATTTTTATGCTTTGCTCTGGGCCATTGCAGATGTGAATATTCTGACCAACAGAAACCACAACAATAAAACCTTCCAGTTGAGCAAAGATATGTTTGGAAAGCTTTTAGTACAATGCAGACAACCTCACAGATATATTGTCTAACATGGAAATGTGTTGTCGTGGTGTTAAGACTGCATATTCTCTATGTATTGTCACTTATTTGTGATATAAGGACAGTATATTTAAAGATGAGTTTACGGCAATAAAGAATTTGTCCACTAGAGGGTGTTTAAAATCACTGTTGTATAAAAATGACTGAATTAAACGTATCATATATATTTATATATTATGAGTAGAGTCAGGCAAACTAAAAAACCTGTAAGAAGAGTGTTTTTAGGTAGCTGTACAATACTACTGATTTAACTGTTTTAATTTAATATGAAGGATTGGACTGACCTGTGTTAAGAAATGTGTTTATCCCTTGATGAAAACCCTTTAAATCCTATGGGTTAGACATCAGGACTGCTTTTCTTAACATCTACAAAGTTCACATTTTGGATGTGTGTTGTATAAAAGACCATTACAGTATGAAAAGCATTGAACCCTTGTCCACATGTTCATGCTCTCCGACTTATCACTGCAGAGGATATCTGCCTGAGGAGGTGAGATGCAGAAAAAAATCATTCAGTGTCAAACTAAAATTCATTTTAAATGGGGCATAAACAGTTTTCTCAACAATATAGCCTGGACCCATGTATATGCTTGAGTATATTCATGCCTCTGTTCTTGTGCATATTTGAGGTGAGATCCTGATCCACTGAGAACAAAACACATCTTTAGTGGAGAAAATGTGGATTATTTCTGCTTTTCTCTTTCTTTTTTTTTCACGATTTCAGTTCAGTATCTCCAGAATCTTTTATTCCCATTACTTTCGGATTCGCACTGTTCAAAACTAATATTACATGCTGATTATTTACTATAATGTAAAGGATCAGCAGCAGTAGTGAATTTGAAGTGAAGATGGGACACTGTAATCCAGATTGTTTTGGCTTAACATCTCCACTAGAGGTCAGGAGAATTTCCCCCTGGAGCTGGTGTAGCTAAATGCTCAGGGATTACACCATCAGCATTTCCCCACCCATCTCTGTTTAATGTTTTCAGGCACTCCCAAGTATAACACATCCTAAGTGTCTGTCTGAAATAAGCTTACGTCAGAGCCTGCGTCAGCCACATATCTTTATTCTTTCCTCACTATCTGTACATGAGACCACACACATACTCAGTATGTGTACACATAGTATGTATACAGTGCAAGATGCTGTCACTGTTGTGGTCACTGATGTGAGCTAGAGTCTGAAATACACCCTGCCACCAAATCTAGCTGTGGAGGCTGCAGAGCTGCTTATGCTTTAATATCACCCTGCTCAACAGAACTGAAGACTCACACCATGTGAACACTTTCTAAAGTTAAATAACTTTGAGGATCTGCAGATTCAGTCTGTCTGCATGTTAGGCTTTGCAGTCATATGAGAGTTTGTTTGTCATTGTGGGTTTCCTGTAACCTTCACTCATCACAATGTGCAACATAATGTAGGCACGGTTGGCTTTACACTTACCTCTGCATTGTTCTGTGACTTCTTGGAAAAGGTGTGGCAGGGGCGTTGTTAAATTAATAAACTAAACTGTAACTAACTTGGCTTCTGTGTATGTCCTTGATACATAATTTTTTCTTTGAATTTTATTCTCTCGCAGAATCAGTTCCAACATAGGAAATATTTTGGAGTTATATCAAACTCTACTGGTGAGGGTCATGGCTGATGGCTAACTTGAGATAAAAACAGGAAATTGCTTGAAAACAGTTTTCGTTTCTTGTTACAGACAAGCAGCCATCACGACTATTATGAAACATTACAGATCGATTTCAATCAAAAAATAAATTAAAAAAGTCTGAAGCAGATTGTTATCAGCAACAAACAAGCTTTTTATCTAGAGGTTTTTTATTTACTTTTTCAAAAATCTTATCAATTTTTAATCTTTTTTTCAAGAGGTGTGAGGAAATTACTGAATTAATATCCACTATGGTTGACACCACTAATAGTGTGAACAGTCCAAAACAAAATAAAGAAATAAAAAACTGTGAGATATACTGAAAAATATAAAAGTTTCGTATCAGCTGTTCAAAAAGATCATTATCACTTTCACAAAACAAACTGTATTTCAGTCATAGACAATGAAGATGATGATGAAGATTGTGGCTTAGCTTTAAAAACGGGAGCCAAGTGACAGAATGGTAAACATGTCACTACAAATGAATCATATTATTTATGATTCATCATCATAGATTTTCCTAGAGATATTGATGGCAGAATAGGTGCTGAAATCTGAAACTTAGTTTTTTCTTCTTTGGTCTCTGTGATGGCTGACGGATTTCCAGTGCTGCATAACACACATCTTCATCCTAAGATTTGATATTTGTTGTTTAAGAAACATGGTCATGTAATGATTCAATACTATGATATATTACAATCTACTGTAAATTCTGTAAATTACCTGATTCAGTCTTCTTTGGCCTCTAGTGTCAAGTCTCTCCTGATCAACTTGAGGTTGTTCAGCTGGAGAAATAAATACATCATCATCATAAATCATTACAGTATGTTACAGCAAACCTCACACAATAAATAAAAAAGATACATATCTGAATCTGGCTTTCTTACTGGTTTAAATGAATTTTGTATCTTAATTCTTAAAATGTTACGTGTCGTATGAAATAAATACCTTTTTTCTGACAGAGCTGATAAACCACAAGAGAGGTCAGAAGAGAGGAGAGAACGGCAAAAACTGGACACAGAGAGAACAGCAGCATCCAGCATGAACCACTACAATCTTGCTGAGGTTGGTGATGATGAGGTTTACTGGAGTCTGGGTCAAACATAAAATTGTGCTCAACTTTGGCTCCATTCCGATATCGAGTGCACATTTAAGGATGACTCACAACACTTTAGGTCCAACTGGTCTATGATTTGGAAGGAAAACTATCATTAACCACATCTTCTCCATTTTGGGGGTTTTAGATGCAATAATTTCTTACACTCATTGATCAGACACAACATTAAGACCACTTACCAGTTTTAATGTTGTGGCTGATCGGTGTAAAATGCACATTAATATCAGAGCAAATTTTACAACTGTACTACAATCACACACACAGAGAGGACTTACTCAATAGGATCCTTGTTGTTATATTGCCATAACTGTAAATGTGTCTCTGAGAGATGTATTTGTCCTCCTCCACCTTTGGCTGTTTAGTTCCACAGTAGTAAAGACCCTCATCCGAGTCAGTGATGTTCATGATCAGTAGGTCATAGGAAAGAGAAGAAAAGTTCCTCAAAAATGTAAAATGAGGAAAAACAGTCTTAGTGGTGCCTGTCTGTGCATTATAATTTACACTGAGAACAAGAGTGGGTTGCTTCTCATGAGAGCAGTTCCTGTACCACACGATGTATACTCCAGTTGATATTTTGCAGTCACAGTAGAGTGTGATGTTGTCTCCTGGTCTGACGGTCACCTCCAACACTGATTGAGAGGTCTGATCCTGACTGCAAGAAACAACTCCTGGAATACAAACACAATCGTAAAAGCAGATCAAATTTCACATTACTGAAAGTGTTCCTGCTAAACACAACTATGAGAATGTAGATTTACATTATTTTAAATGGAGCCCAGCAACTTTAATTTAATCATTAACATATTTTTAATCAAAACAATTACCTGAGAGAATGACCAGAAAAATGTGCAGCCTGTCCATGTCTGATGATGACAGAGAGTTGAAAGACAGCGAAATGACTTTTACCCTCAGATATAACAACCTGTGCAGAATTTTCCATTAAAGGAAATATACGTTGTGATTGGCCAGTCAAGTGGAACATTTTCTTCTGTGGTTGTTTTCTATTGGTGCGATGGCTTTTGGCTATTGATGTTTCCTCCCTGAAATGTGATAACACATACAGTACAATCAAATAAAACCCTCTACACCTCGACATTCAACTGAGGTGTTAAAATTTACACAGTACAGTTCCTCTTGGTAATACTTACTGTAGTGCATTACAGTTGGTCCGTCTTATTACAGCCATGGAGATTCTAATGATCATAAACCAGAAGCAGACAATCCTCCAGTGAGGCAAGGTACAAGATGAAATGCATGTTTTTACAGTTCAGAACTTCAGCTCACTCTCTTGAGACAGTCATCAGTTGTTTCAGAAAATACCCATAATGACAAATGTTGAGAGTGTGGATATTTGATGTTCTGCCCAACCACCACAATAAGAAAAGTATGTTCGTTTACATTTTCTCTGTTTTTGAACATATCATCCCAAAAGGTATCTCCCTGGTGAGGAAAGATGATAGAAACAATGTCTGTAGTGTCAAAGCAAAACGTGTCTTTTCATTGGAATAGAAACATACAGCAGTGCAATACCACTGATACAAGCATGTGCCTGTGTATATGCAAGTTTACACGAGCTTGTGTACACACATTTAGAGTTGTGATACTGTGCAGCCACTGATGCTGTGTTATTTTAAAACAACACTCACCACATGTAAGCTGTTCAGCGGGACTCTGAGGTTTGTTGTTTCTGAACAAATGCTGCCCTTGATGACAGCAGACAGATCTATCTATCTATCTATCTATCTATCTATCTATCTATCTATCTATCTATCTATCTATCTATCTATCTGTGTTTGCTGTGGTTATGGCACTCACTTATTTCTATATTAACTATCTATACTGGGACACTCTCTGCACCTCAGTGGCAAAATCATCTGCGCAGCCCATGTAAAGCCAGCTAATATTGTTATTGTGTGGCTACACAGCACCTACACCATAGCTATGGTGTCAATTCAACACAGAAGTATAAGTGGAAGAAATGGATAGATGTAGGCTACATTGTGAATTTTGCTGTGCTTATATACAGCTGAGGTAAAGGTCACTTCTTTCCATTCTTACCATTATCAAAAATGGGTTTTGACTGACTAAATTCTAAATTCACAACTCTACTATTGTATCATTCATAGAGTCTACTCTGCTCTAGCAGTCTACACTAATGGCTTTCATTCAAATTCATCTGCTGACCAAACACTGAGGCCTCATAAAACTGGGACACACAGATGACACTATTGGCCACACTCCAAACACAAATGCCTTTAATGAGGCTTCTGTGTTAACATAATAGAGAACTGGGTATATGCATTCAAAAAAATCTTTTATAGACATGAAAACACACCAAAATGATTTCATACACATCTTTTTTGGACCTGAAAACCAAAGCTGCCAAGTCCAAAGCAGTTGACTTGGCAGCATATTTACTGAATTGGCAGTTGACTTTTGCTTACACCTGGCCTCCCTGCAATAAAGGACGGTGAAATAAACAGAAGAGTATCTCTTCCTATTTGCTCTCTTAAATGCAATGCCTTCATGGCTGCTGGGAAACCAGACTATTTGTCTTGTTCTGTGCATCTTTTAATTTAAAGTGGGCCTTTAGCTGTTCAGTTCTAGAAGTAGAAGAAATATCCAAGAAAAAGTCCCAAAATGAACACACTGTTGGTGTCATGTTCCCGGTATTACTTACAGCCAGAGTAATATGTGGATGTCTGAATGACATCTGAAATTATGACTGTTCCTTCACTTAGAATAAGATTTTAATGCATCGTTACGCAGACTATACTTCCCCCAAAAAATGAGATGTGAACTGCAGTCCAAGGAGGGTGGTAAACAGAAATGGTGTGTGACAGAGTGCTGCCTGGAGACTTATTAGATGATGCTGATTAAAATGAACTAAACTGGGCTGAAAAATTAACACAACTAAAATCCAAGTCGAGCTGAAAAGGAATCTTTTCAAAACAGCTTATATTTATATGTGTGTGTTTCTGTAAGTGTATGTGCATTTATTTTCACAATACTGTTGCTATGCCTGTTGGTACCGATGTTATCCAGAGGATTTTAAGATTTTAATTTTTGCTGTTTTCAGCTCAAGCCCCTCTGCAGCATCAAGGGAGGGGCTAGGGCCTGCAGAAAACCACAACTGTTTCCATTCACTCAGCAAATGTCAACAGCTTGGTCAACCACCACAGCACTACTTGTTAGTAGTGAATATACTGTATGCGTGAGTGTCTCTACATCTGTGTTTTGCATTTACACAGGAAACTGTTCACTCAGGCCTGGGCAGTGTTTACATTGAGACAGTTGTTTGAGATGCGCAAATCATTACTGACAGAATGACTTGTCACTGTAACGGCTTTATTGGCTTTATTGGCTTTATTAATATGCACTTTAATTATTTCTTTTATTTTACCCTTATTTAACCAGGGTAGTGTCTTGAGACTCGAACCTCTTTTTGAGAGAACATGGGACAACATGGCAGCAAAATTATGTTATGAACCAACGTTTACACAAAGATGACAAATAAATACGGAAAAGTGAAAAAAAACATTACTAGAAGCACAACATTTCCTTATGATACTATTCATTAAAAATACAAATAAAACAAAGCACTTAAACATTTCAGTCATTAGAAAAAGTGATGTTATGTTCAAAAGCATTTGAGGTCACTAGTGTGTGCTGTTTTTTCAGTTCACTAAAAGAAAATTGAGCTGCCCACACAAGAGCTCTTTTACCAGTCTCCATAGCCTTGGTACGGACAAGAATGGGGAGTCCTGATAGCACAAGCTGTAGCCTGACATTGGTGGTGTTAGTACATATTAGGAGAGATATGATGGAAGGTGCTAAGGGATACCCTTAAAAATGAAGAGGTAATAGAAGTGGATTTGTCTGTGGATTGTTAAAGAGGATCAGCACATATTTTCAAATGTAAAACAACACTTGTTTAAAATCAGAATTCAGGTTCTGTTTCAGTTTCTTTCACAGACTGTTGATGAGAGCTTCAAAAGACTCACAGACACCAGGAAGCAAAGGTATTTAAAGCTTGTCTGTTTTGTGTGTGTGTGTGTGTGTGTGTGTGTGTGATATGTGTGATATGTGTATTTGTTTGTACACCTTGTCTGTGTGTTGAATACCTGAATGGATGTTTATATCCCCAATGACATATACAAGGTCAGCACTGTCCTGCACTAAAGCAGCTGCTAATGCAACTTCAGCTGCCAGTTTTCAAGCTTGTATTCCTGATCAGTGTCACTAGATGGCGATGTGGCTGTTTAAAGAGGCCATTAAAGACAAACTGCCTGTTAGGTACGTCTAACACATTGAGTCACTGTACTCATCTCCATTTAGCACTGTATGGTGTTCTTTGCAGCCCTATGGCCCAATGATGTATATAAATTGTATCTGAGTAGTGAAAATTTGTGTGTACAACAAAAACACTTCGACTCTGCTGTATACTAGGAGTATAGTATAAAAATAACACTTAGTGATTTTCACCACATTATGGCCAAAAGGCAGACATGATTAAATGATTTACCTTGTATTATATGTTCATAAAATTCAGTCAGTGGAAAATACAGCACTTACAGTAACATTGTAAACACCTTACACAAACACAATTTTAAATGTAAATGTTTACCTCTTCAATTATAGACTGCAAACCATTATCCCATCATCTGTGATAAACACACATATGTAATGACTTTCAATCTGACACAGCTGCCTGGATATCAGTGCAGAATGAAGTAGGTCAAATATTTGGGAAACTGCCAAAGTCCTAAATGCTAATATCTTATTGGACCTTGTAATACAAAGAAAGAATACATCATGGTTTGAATGTTAAATACCAGGCGGGGACATGATAACATGAATACCTGTGCAGTGCTGTGTGATCCAATACAACATCCCTGCAACTTCTGAAGCTTGTTGACTCTGAGGGCCCTGTAGGGAAACAAAAGAACAGGAAGTCCTTGCAGTACAATATAATAACATCAAAAGCTTTGACCTTAGAAATTGCCATTGATTTGAACTGACACATCTCTGAAGCAGTCTCCACTGCACTGAATAATCAAACTTCATGAATGTGCAACATCCTGGGGTGCTTTAATGATCATGAACATGACTAAATGCAGATATAGGAAAAATATAGGAAATCTCTCTTCTTCTGTAAAAAGAACAAGAAGTTAAACGTCTTTGAGGAATTCAAGAAACTTTTGAGCTTCAACAAAAAGCCTCAGCAACTGAGTTATCTTGATTATCTAATGATTTAATATAATTGTAAGGCAATCTGTTACAATGTTAAAATATAAAGTATGTGCAACCACAAATATGAGAGAGGCTCAGTCATAATCATGAGATTAGTTTGAAGAAAACAGAGAAGAAAACAGAGCAAAACAGTTTGAAGAAAACAGAGCAACGTTTGGTAATGCAGATGTATTTTAATGTCTCATTTCCTCAATTCCTCCTCTCTGCTTATCTTTTTGTTTTCAAAACATGCATGGTTCAAAAGGCAACCTATATTTCTAAATTTCATTACAGGTGATCACGTCACTATGCATCATCAAGTCAATGGCTCATTGCACTCAAGATAATAAAGTTTTGAATAGAGATATCTCTGGTTTTATTATCAGTGAAAAGTAGGAAGTTTCGCTTTGATACTGTGACCTAGAAGTCCCTTTTTCCCCTGCATATTGGGGGTGCTGTGCAAATATTTGCAGGACCCCCCCCCCAAGTAAAAAAGTGTATTGAGAATATTCTCACCTCTAGTTTTGCCATAGGCAAAACATTTTTCTCTAAATAAAGCTTACAAACCAAACACAACTGGGCAACATCAGTCACATTTGCATTTTCACCTGCTAACATCCAGAGGCAAAACTTTATGCACAAATATGGTGTTAACTGGTCCTTTATGTCTTCACTGATATCTTCTATCTGCCTCATTGTGGATGAATCAGACAACTCTACTCCTTTTATTTGCCTTACTATTGCATTTTTGTTATCAAGGTTTGCATATGGTTGTTGCAGCTTAAAAAGCAGCTTTTTCCTATCTGTACTTCAGAGAGGGATTCTTTGTCCTTGGAAGATCCATACAATCTCAATAGACGCCTCAGTTAAATGCTTTGAGGTGAAGGTTGTTCAGTAGATGAATTTTTATTGCTCACAAAGCAGAGCATGATGCTACTAGATTCTGATTCCTGCTTTAGGAAAAAGGTTTCCTTTTTTGCCAATGACAAGTAAAAAAAAATCCTCAGTCCATCATGTCTGTTGAAAGTCAGTGACCTGCATTGAGCCCTCTAAGACTAACACTGCTATAAAGATTACTAAAGGAGATGAAGGAAATGTATTACATAGCACTGTGAAACATAGCTCATTACAATATACGCCAACATAAATAAAACTTGTGTAAAGCAGCACCAAGTGCTACTCCAGGGGGAAAGATAAAGAAAAGGGCCAAAAGCCACTCCTCCCACTAAGACATCCTATCAAGGTCAATTTGTGGCACTTTCTCATCTCGCTTCAAGTGCACTGCACGCTTCATCTCGTGAATACACATTTTAACAACAGGGAATCAGTCTATCAGTGAGACGCATTCAGTCCTCATGGCCCGCCCGGTCGGCAGTCTGGAGAAGAGGACAGAACAGCTCTGCAGCAGCTACGTCACCATGGAGCAGCAGACACATGAGACAAATTGCCCAAAATCATTCTCCGGGTGACTCCCACTTAGCTCCTTTCACGCAGAGCCAATTTTTGAACAAACACACACGCGTAACAATCACACACACAAAGAGCCACAGACCCATGGCGTTATAATACGCGCAAGCATCCTCCCACACATCCACACACACAATCATGCATACAAACACTCACTCATACAGCTTACTCTCGCGGCATGCCAAAACCGGGGTCACAGCCACTCGTGGTGAATGAGTGCCAAACAGACTTGAGCAGATGAAGAGATGAGGGGAGCCCAAACACACGCTCTCACTCTCCTCTCTCTCTCTGTCTCTCTCTCCCTCTCTCTCTCTATCAGTGTCTCCCTTTGTGTGTGCCCCTGATCCCCCTCATGTCCGTTTGTCTCAGTGCTTCAGCCTAAACTGATGCTGTTTTTCACCCATTAGCCTTATTAATCTTTTTAATCAGCGAAGTGTTCACACTCGTTAGCATCAGGGTTAGCCGCATGCTGACCCAGTGGGATTAACATTCAGCAGGTTAGTCATGATGTCAACCACAGCCTCAGAAGCTAAACACGTCCCATTAGCAGCCAATAGGTGACCTGTTCTCATTTACTGACCAATACAAGATAATCACACTTAGTGACATTTCAGAAAGAATCTCCCTCACAGGCACTCGAATGCCTTGCACACACACACGCGCGCGCGCGCGCACACGCACGCAAAGACGGCGACACGCACACACGAAGTGAAGAAGTGGAGCAGGTTAAATGAAGCGAGGGAGACAAGGAGGGACGAGTTAAATGAAGGAGAGAAGAGGAGCTTTCCCCTCCACCTAATTCTAATCTGTTGTGATTGTATCCATAGTCAGGTCTGTCCATGGCCAGATGGTCCACAACACACACACACACACACATTCATGCACAAGGATGCCCAGAAGCCTAGGTTCTCACAGGAAAGCAATCTGAAATACTGTATATTTGCTAAACCTCTCAACGTACAATATTACTTTCACACCAACAGTAAATTGGAGGAAATAGAAAAGAAAGAATATACTAGTAAAGGCTAAAGATATTCAATTAGAAAAGGGAAAATTAAAGATGAAAGAGAAGAAAAACACAGTAAGGGCAGCATAAAGACAGAGTAAAGGGAAAATAAAGGACAAAATAAGACTTCTCCTTTTTTATCTCCTCTTGTGTTGTTGCAGCATGTGACTGTTTCGACCCGCTGGCAAGAGGGTTTGTGTTCAATCACACTTTCCTCTGAGACGGAAATTAGAGTGCTCTCTTTGGAGCCTCACGGCACACACATTCACACACATGCGCAAAAGCCTTCGGACTTGCACTCATACACACACAGACACAGACACACATGCCTACCCTTAGCACATGGACTCACATGCATCCACACACACTGTGCTTGTCTTTCTCTGAATAACCAGAGAATGCCTGCCTGCCTAGCTGGCTGGCTGGCTGGCTGGATGCTCAGGGGCAAGTCTTACATGAATCCCGCCTGATGCCTGTTTTTGCACTCCGATAATTCAATTAGGAAGGAGGATGGCCCGTGCAGTGCTGCACACACCGGTCAGAGGTTGTGCCAAATCCCCAGGCCACAGGGTTATAGCGAGAGGAAGGATACATTACATGATGCTACCTGCGTGCACTGACAAGAAGAGACAAGGCGTGACCTATGGGGCATCTTAGCCAGCTCAATGGCAATATGACCAGACTGACTCCGACAGGAAGGCTGTTTAGATTCACTAAAGCCATGCACACACTCATACACAAGGAACACATTTAATATGAAAAAAGTATGGGTGTGATGGATGGAACAACATGCAACAACCTGAATAAATGAAACATTACAAATGCAGATGCTTCCACACATGGCCCAAAGGGTCACTGAAGGGTTTAATGAGTATGAAAATGTTGGGAATTGTATGCTATAGCCCTCACAGATCTCAACACAATTGAGCACCTGTGGAGGAATTTTCTGACCGACCTGTTAGACACCGCTCTCCACCACCATCATCAAAAACCAAATGAGAGAATATCTTCTGGAAGAACAGTGCTCCATCCCTCTAAAAGGGCTCCAGAGATTATACAAAGGAGCACTGAAGCTGCCGAGGCAGCTTGTGGAGGCTCAGCACATTAGTGTATTTCATGTTGTTTTTTTAGATGTTGGTTTCTCCTTTAATTTGACACCCATGTAAATCTATATAAGGCAAAGCAACTTTATCTGTGTAGCGCCTCTCAACAACAAGGCAATTCAAAGTGATGTAATGTAGCCATAAAAAGGCATTAAGAGAAGATAAAAAGAAAACACAAAACAATATAAACAGAAACAAACTCAATTGAAATTGAGTCATTGCTGCATTTTTTAAAGATGATTTTTGGGGCATTTTTGCCTTTATTGGCAGAAAGAGAGGAGAAATAAAGAAAACAGGAAACAGTGGGAGAGAAATTGGGATGATGTACAACAAAGCTCACATGGTATGCAATCCCAATGCCCATATACCATTGTTTTAAACACATATTCACTATCAACAAAACTAAATACATTAAAGATGAGCAAAGAAGCGAAATCAACAAAGTGATTCTCACATGAATGAAAGCACACAGCTTGCACACGATAAAAACTCAACCACTCATACACAAGCAGATCGCATATGGTCATCTCCACATAAAGAGAGAAACACAGAAAACTCACTCATCCATACAGACAAAGATCTTGTCTCCCCACTGCCACCACCAGACACGCACACACATGCAATGCCTAGCGTTTCTTGCCCTCCTTCCACTCCACTGCTCTGCTAATGTCATTCTTGACATGACACCAATGTTTTTTTCCCTCCTCATACATGTTGAGGAGCAGTGAACATCGTGTCCTCTTAACTAGGGCAAGCAGAAGGCCAGGGTGGATGTTTCTGTACCGAAGACTTCATGTGTGTGTGTGTGTGTGTGTGTGGGGATGTGTGAGTGCTACTCTGTTGTTCTTGGTATCTTTAAAAGGAGCACTATTGTTGGAGGGGAGATTGCGCCTCTGAAAGCAAAATTCACTCAGGAAGCATTTGTTCCGGGAGGAGATGAGTAAGGAGATGAGTTGTTTTTCCTACATACACATACACACACACAAAGATGCACGGACTACAAGGTCTCTCACATACGTACACACTTGGATATCACCTCTCCTGAGGCAGAGAGAGGAGATGAGTTGATGGAGGGTTGCAGGTAGTGGATGATATTAAGAGTGTCTTATTTTTAGGGGGAGAAGGGAAGCAGAGAGCTTAGACTGTACCCTTTTCACAGATGAAAACTACACAAGAGACATGAAAAATAGATGAATGGAAAGCCATCCTTCCAGGAATCATGGCGAGATTGAGGTAGAGAAAGACAACAGAGGGGTAATGACTGAAGATGGAGGTTATTTATCCTTCCTCTGAGTGGTTTCACTGCGACCCCCCTCAGGGCACTTTGCCTTCAAGCACGACTGAAGCCACTGCACATACACACGCACACACACACATACACACAGTTCACAAGTTCAACAGGACCCCCTTAACATGTGAAGTGATCACATATGGTGCTCTTTACAAGGTCAGGCACGCACAGTGTAAGTCTGTAGCCTTTATTTTAGCAGGGTATTCCCACTGAGACAGGAGGAAACCCAAGCTGAGAACGTAACAGGACATACAGTTCATGCAAAGGCAAACAATGTGTCTAGAAAGAAAACACAGAAATTAAAGTGAGGACGAGCAAGGATGTGAAAGACAGAGTGAGAGAGAGCTAGAGAGAGTTGGGGGGGGTAGCACAATCTAAATGCCATACAGACAGAAACTAATTCAAAGCCTTAACAACTCCCAACAGAACCATCTTTCATAGTTGCACCAACTGCTTTGAACTCAGCAAGAAGAGCTGGTTCTTTAAATCTGAAATCTTCCTGCAGGCTGTTCCTCACAGTTGAGGGCAGGCATCGAGATGGATTTCTAGACCATATTTGTTGACAAAGCTTTTGGGACAGTCAGCAGAAGGGAATCTTGGGAACTCCTTCTGTAACCACCTCTACAGTTTTCTGTAATCTAAATACATAAATAAGGGAAGTACATACAGAATGGATTCATGAATAAATATAAGACACCACAGTGACTGAGCATTCACATGGAAAAAAAAAATGCGTGTTCAGTTCTGGGGTTTTTAAGTTGTTGCAGTTCCTAACAAATCTCAGAGCACTATGATAAATAGTATCTAATATGCAGAAACACTGAGCAAACGTGTGCAAACCCAACAGAACCATATAATCACTGCGCTCTCAGTTGTCATCCAAATACAAAAACATTTTTCTTTAAAATAATCTGTCAACCTTTAGCCTTAACTTCATGAGAGGATTATACTCAGAATCAGCCATATGGCTTCTGTACTTCTACTTTTTAATTATGAGGAAAATTCTTCTACATGACTTTTAACCAGCACAAGTCCTTTGTGAAGCCAAGCTCACAATTTAAAAAGGAAAAGAGAATATGTTGGTTTCAAAAGCCTCTTTGGGTGTGGAAACGCAGGAATACATAAAGAAAAGGGAGCACACCTGTCTCAGAAATGATTAAAAATAGATCAGTTGCATTGGTCTAAATAAGAAAGCTAAATTCTGGAGTCACAGACCAACAAAACAACTTCTGGAGGTAAAGTGCTGCTTTTCTCTAACCCCAGAGTTTTTGCAAGAAACTAAACAAAACAAAAAAACACATAAAAAAATAAAGAAGTGCATCATCAGTATAGAAAGAAAGTTCCTTGTCTTGTCATGAAACTCAAAGTGAGTTAAGCTTAGCCCTGACATTGAATTTAAAATCTCATTCTCATTGTAATAAATTTTAAGGGAGCCTCTTGAAAGTGAACCCACTGATTCAGTGGGAGCTTAAATTCTAATATACAGGTTGATATCTTTAAAAACTATATGTTCTCTCCTTTCACAATAATCTGACATTTGAGTTGGAATGATACCTTTGGCTTCACATTTCTATTCTTTTTTTTTTTTTTTGGTCCATGCCCTCTAAAACTACACAGGGAAGCATTTTCTGATCTGATGCCTGATCAAGGACAACCATTACTTGTCTGAGCATCATAAAAAAACATTACATACTGTTGAAAAATCTGTTTCATATTATCACAATGCACTGGTTGAGGTATGGTCAGGCACAAAAAGACTTTAGGAAAGATCACATATTGTACTGGACATGGTGTACTACAATTTACCACATTACAAATATATCTATTTTTCTAGTCACTAATATGCATTGTTTGCACACACCCTCTGCGTACAGCCCATTACAGGCACACATAAATGCTTGTTCACATTGCCTGTGTGTGCATCACTGTACTCCAAAGCGTGTGTGCACACAAAGTAAGTACAGTATGTGTGTGCACCATCCGGCCTGTGTTAGCACTTTGATGTGATCTGATCATTTGTGATCTATGCTTTTGGGGCCTCAGTGGCCTGTGGGATAAAAAACACCATGGTGTCATCATGTTTTAAATCTCTCTCTTCTGCTCTGCTAATTGGTAAGAGCCACAGGCCCTACTACAAGACAAACCCAGCGCCATCAGGCCCACAGGGACTCTGGTGTATGCGCATATATCTGTGTGTGTGTGTGACTGTAGGTGGGCGGCTGATTAGGTATTCAGGAGTGGATGTGTATGGGCGGATGTGTTCGCTGTGAGAATGATGATGACTTTTTCTAATATGAAACGTATGCAAGATTATTTGGTACGTACATGTAAGCCTTGTCGCGTCTGTGGTTGTGGGCCATTATCTGTCATATCCTTTTAGTGGGTATAATTTGTGACTCTTCTTTTTGTCTGTGTGTCAATAAGTGAGCATGTTACTACAACTGAATCTAGTGCTTGTGCTTTTGTTACTGCCCAAGACTTTCTCTGTCTGCCCCCTGCTCAACCTTATCCAGTCTACAACTCTTGACAGCATGCTCGAGGTGGACAAGGTCAAACCTCTCCAGTGTGTCTAAACAACAATTCATACTTTAAACGGTTGTCCCTCCCCCTCCCTCCACCCTGTGAGTCCTGCATTGTCCACCGGCAGCCATCTTGTGCCCTGAGCCGCCACTTTCCCTCTGACAGGTTCAGGGGCTGCCTGGCTGTGGGTCATGCCTGAACACGTGGGGCTGTATCTTGTCAGGAACCTGATGGCTATACACTGGGGCTGCTTATCTCACAGACAGCCTCACTGGTGGCACCGCGGCAGGTGGGAGGGAGCAAAGGGAGGGAAGAAATGGGAAAAGGAAGCGAGAGTCGAGAGGAGGGCATGGGAGCGGGCAGCCAGGAAAGTGGGGAGGGAGGATGTGAGCGACTGAAGATAAATGTGGGGGATGTGATAGAGGGGGACTTGAGAAAGGAAGAGAGGAAAAGGAGGGCAAAGTTGGGAAGGGATAGTAGAGCTGAGGGAGAGATGAAGCAGAGGGAGAAAAAAGAGGGGATTTTAGCGGGACTAAATGAGTGATGAAGGGGGAGATTTAAGAAGGAAATGGGGGATTTAAGAGGATGGAATGAGGTGAAGTGGACAGAGGGAAGGAAAGATGTGAGAAGGTATAAAACACGGAGTAATATGATGAGGAAAAGGAGAGGAAAGGGAAGGGGCAAGGCCGATGAAAAAAGACAAAAAGTTAATGAATGAGGAGAGTGATGCCAATTCTTTGAGATAAACTAGAAAAGGGTAACATGAAGGTGATGGAGAAATGTTGATGACTCTGAACAAAAAGGGATAGTACTGTAACATGGGAGATCTTAACAGGAAGCAGAGAGTGAGGGCAGATAAGAAAATGGAAAAAAAAGACATGCTGATAAACCTCCTTTGGGTCCTGTGAGTGAAAGAAGGGGTGGAGGAGGAGAGGGGAGGCAGCTGAATAAGCAAGACAGAGGTGAAGACAGGTTAGCCACTTATGCATTCAGGCATCAGAGATACAAGACCGATAGAGTACAGGGATACAGATAGGTCAGAGGCAACTGTTAGCACCAAGGCTGATGCTCATTTCACTTTTGTTCTCTCCATTTAGAAAGAAAATTGCATTTTTGTTATTCCAGAGTATAAAGCAATAAGACCAAGCTCACAGGCTGTTTATGGGTAAAAATATGTGAACACTCTATATAAAGCAACTACACTATAATAGAACAGACACCGGATGACGAAACCATTGAAGCAAGCAAAAAACTTTCACCCTTGTGTGTACAGTATGGCTGCATATATGTGTGTGTGTGTGTGTGTGTGTGTGTGTTCATAACGAACAAGCACAACTGCACAGACATCGCAGGTGACCTTTTAAAGCCGGATGGTGCGACTTTAATATCTCGCCTCCTCGTCTCCCCCTTTCACTCTCCCCTCCTCGTCTTTCCCCTCTTTTCTATAATAGAGGCAATTACCTCTCATCTTCTCATCTGATCTAGAGCCTCCTCCCACCATTCTCCCTCTTTCTATCCCTCCTTTTCTCCATTGCTTCATTTCTCTGTAGTATCCTTTTCTTCCACCACACCCCTTAACTGTCAAAAGCCCTCTTTTCTTTAAGGAATGAAATGAGGTCTATTTCCTTAAAAGCTGACAGGGAGGTTCTGATGGTGATTTGGCAGCGTGTCATTGCGGGTAATGGCGTTTGGAGTTCCCAGCTTCATTGGACTACATTATAAAGTGTTTGATCTATACGCACCCTTCTTAACACTCTTCTTTTTTCACCATAGAGATCTCTGACAGGCGTAGAAATGAGACAGAAGACTTTTCAATCTCTTCTGAAAGGAAATTGGAGCACTGGGACAGGTGGGCTGGTGGGAATGGACAAAATCTCATATATTTCCAAATTTTTTTTTTTTTTTTTCATGGCAGAATAGCAGTTTTAATATTTCAACTCCCCAATAGAGGTATTATGGTTCTGGACTGCATTATAGCCTCTACACAGCTTTCCTTGTGCAAGTGATATCTCTCTACAAAGCAGTGAATACATTTAGAACTGAAAGCTATTTCTGTGTTGAAGTCGGGGGTTTGAGTGTTTTGTGTGGAATATGTGCTATACCAGCGTATCTGATTATGGTGCTTCCTTCCAGTAAAAGAGAAAATGATAAGATATGATGCCATTACAGCTGTTGTCAGGTCTTGTGTCTTAACTGAATGCATTGATTGTTGAGGTTTGGTGTCAGTGAGCAACACAGCAACATGGAGAGAAAAGAAATGCTGGAGAAAATTTGATTGAGAGGGACAAGCAGTTAAGAAGAGGAGCTTTTCAGATGTGTTAGCCTATCATGCTGTAATGAATGCATGCCATCTGTCTCTACACCTCTATTAAAAACTCCTTCAGAGAAACTACAATCACATTACATACATACACACTCACACACTCTCCTAGCACCTCTAATTGCTGCGTGGGCGGCCACCTTTGACTTCCTCAATCAAAGGACCTTCACACTTACGCATGCAGACGCAAAAGCATGTGTACTGCGTACTGCTCCCAGGGAGACACACACACACACGCACACACACACACACACACATGGGCCCCCATAAACATACACAAATATGCACAAATACAAAATATCAAGTAACCTAATGAGAATAAGATCAATTTCATACATTTCCAAAGCAGTCTCTTACAAGGTTGAGAAAAAGTGTGCAGACACACGGCTGGTGAGAAGGCAATCATCTCCAGCGTGTTTGCGGAGCTGTGAGTGTTGGATTGAGCTAATGAAGTTAAGAGAGAGGTTTGAGGAAGTGTGGGTGGATGTCTTGCTAGCAATCTTAATAAACATCACATGCACTTTTAATTAACTACATTCTCCTGTGACGACAAGGTACTAACAAGACCAGCAACACTCAATCATGCCAGAGGAAGAGTGTCTGCACGTGTGCGTGTCTGTATCAATGTGCATGCATGTGTGAGTGTCTGTGAATGTGTGGAAGTGTGTGTGCGCGCATGTGCGTGGGAGTGTGTGTGTCGGTGTTAACGCACAGCACCTCCCCCTCTTCATGCTCAGTGCCTGTGTGTCAAGAATTAGTGGAGTCTCATAATTGCATGAAAACTAATTTCATCTTTGAAAACCCTATTTAATGGCTGCGATTTCATTGCCTCATCCTCTGTGGCTATAAATTATGTGAATTACTGTTCTTTTTGCTTATAAGTACATGCAAAAATTAAGCTTCTCAGTGGATAATAGATCCAGTTTGAATAATGGTGTCTTGTAGGACATTACTGGCTATCTCCTATACAACAATAGACCTTGCAAAACAACTTTTAACAACACTTTAGATCTTAAAAGAGGGTTCGGTTCATATCTGTGAGGCTGAATTAATTTCATTTAAATGCTTGGGAGAGATCTGATGCATCACAAATTTCCACTGATCTCAAACTGCCAAATATGGCGATCACATACTGTAGATCTGACACTGGCCTAGCACAGTAGAAACACTGTGAGTGCAGTTCTGAAATCCCTTCAGGTCCCCTCCTACATGTGAATTCATCTGAGAGTGTATGGAGGAGAGGAATCCTCTGCTCTATACAGACTGTCTTATATACAGTACATGAAGGGCATGAAATTTAAGCTCCAATCTATGAAATCACTACTAGCCCGACAGGTAGGTAGCACTGGGCAGCAAACTCCTCATCCCGTGTATTATTGATATAAACATTCTCTTACTTACCTCTGGTGGTATCTGGCCATGAGATAGTTTTGGTTTTATGTGCCAAGGGTGTGAGATTTCTACTTCCACTTCAATACAGTTTGTGGCGCACTGACTTTTGTTTTTGATGCTCACAGTGCTGAAAAATTACATTCACAGAATTCAATAGCTACATCTCTTAAGTGACCCATCTACTCTGGATAATCCTCACCATCAACATTTTCATAACAAACTACTCTGAAGTTACTCAGTGTCATGGAAACATTGTCTCTGGAAAAAGAGCCATTCGCCTTCATATTACTGGGGTGGAGACAAAAATCTCTGGGCAAATTAAAACTATATTATCTCTATGGTGAGGCACCACAGGGCTTGAGAAAACAGTTGATCAGTTGATGACAGTTGAAACCTTGATCTGAGCCTTTACAGTGTTATTTCATACAAATATATCTGTGGGGTATCAAACACTCAAACACCTAGGTGTAAAAAGTTAGTGGTTTAATCGCTGAAGGGGTACTGTAGCTTTTCACAGTGGGGAAAAAGTAAAAAGTATCAAAATGCCTGGAACCCAGAAGCATAACCCTCAAGTGTGCACCTCAGAGCTCTCATTTAACTTACAGTAAAAGCTGCCAGAGAAGCTATAAATCCACAGTCAGCTTTTAGATGGTAATGTAAGTATATGAATGTACAGCAGACTTCAGTATTACTGTAGAAACTGAGTGATGCTGCAATGTGGAGAAGTGCCCAGTTTGACTGGTGTGTGGTGGGCAGGCGTGGAGGACACATGCAATCCTCCAATGGTGAGTAAGACTTGTCTCAGAGGAAAAGAACTTAAGTAACCAGGACATTACTGGATCACGTCCCAGTCCTGCACAGTCAGCTGCGCGCATATGGACAGCTTTTACACCAGGTAGGAATATCTGCAATAATTGTCAGTCCATAAGCTTGTAGGCGAGTCTGTGATTGATCTGGATTAAATGTCATTTCTGTGTAGTTTTCATTTACTCTGTCATGATTTTGTTCAAATATTAGCTGTCATATCTGAATTACAATTGAGGCTCCAGATCTCGTATCTAGCTTTGATGCAGCAATTCTGTTTATTTGATTGCTAGTATAAGAACACACAACCCAATTATTTCAGTCTAAAGTCAACATCATTCATTTCATTACAACTGTGTATTCATTCTCTCTCTCTTTCTCTCTCTCTCTCTCTCTCTCTCACACACACACACACACAGGTTTCCACAACTCTAACTCTGTCCCTGTTACAAAATCCAAAGTGTTCCCACAATGCATGTTTTTTTTGGGGGGGTTGGGGGGATAAAGTCCCCTTTCAGAACAGTTTTGTTCGAGTGACATGTTGTTGGCAGAGATGCTGAGCCACATCTGAATTGTTGTAACTTAATGTCTCACCCCCTGCTGAGTGCCTCTGTGTGTGTGTGTGTGTGTGTGTGTGTGTGTTTCTGTGTGTGTCTGAGTCAGAAGGAGAATGGGAGACAGAAAAGAAAACAGGGCGGAAGAATTTCCGAGAAAATCAAAGCTGAAGAAAAATAAGGCACCTTCACTGAGCCAAGTCACGTTGAACGCATTATTATGTGAATTGAAAATATGCAAAAAGCTGATATTTGGCGTCTAGGTTCTGACATCATCACTCCCTGCAAGAATATATTAAGCTCAGCACAGCAGATAATTATTCACTGACATACATATTAACATCACATATTTGCTTGCAGAAGACGCTCTCCTCCAATCAAACGTTATGTAGCGTGAAAAGATGATGATGACCATTAGTACATGGGTGTAAGCTTAATGGCAATATGTGAGACCAAGAAGTATGGCAGCATGAACTGTAAAACAGGAGCACAGCAGTTTGAACATGATCCATATGAATAATAGAGCTCCACTGGTTTTTGAGTTTCAATTTTTCTCTGATTTATAGCTGGATATGTCTGTCTCATGTGACAAAGCCACAGTGAGCTGTGAGCAAGCCCAGAGTTATTTTCACCACAACATAAATCAACATTACAGCATCACAGTGCATGTGCCATACAACAACCAAAAGGAAAAGCATCTTCAAGATCTTCATTTATCATTACTGATGGCAACAAAGTAAAAAGCAAAGTGACTAAGTACATTTACTTAAGTACTGTGCAAGAACAACTTTGAGATACTTATGCTTCATACTTGTAATTGAGTGCAGGATGTTTATTTAAAGTTACAAAGTTATATATATGTAACTCTACTCAGTTACATTTCAGAGGATAATACTGTACTCTTTACTAAACTAAATTTATGTTACAGCTAGTTAGTTGTAATTTAATAAGATCCTACAAACAAAATAAATGTTCAGTTTAATTAATATTCTCCAGAGAGTACAAAGCAGCTTTATGACGCAATTACAAATAGATCCACTATGATCAATTTATGTAACAGTTACATGTTAAAGCATAAGTAACAATTACCCAACCTTATGGATGTGTAATACTGGCAAGAGGTCAGGTCAGGTTAAGAGATAATGCTACTGTTAGCTATGAAACAATAGCCAAACTTACAAATAGCTCCTTTAAATACATTTTATTGCTATTACTTGTATTTTTAATTCAGAAAAAAATTTGAATGCTTGTAGAGGAGACTTTTTACAGTGTAGTATTGCTACTTTTCCTCAAATATCTTAATACTTCTACCGCCACTGGCAGCAAAGCAATAAATAAAGCATCACTGTATCTTATGAGCTGAAGCATCTGATGTGGCAATACACATGGAAGCAACTCTCATGGAAGGTAGCTAATGTAAACAACACATGCAGCAGCATAAACCTCAACAAAGAACACTGCATGTACCACCACTGCTGTTGTCTCTTAAAAGGAAGCCTACAGAATAAGGGTATGTGTGGAGAGCTGGGGGAACCACACTACATACAGATAAACTCACTATGTGTTGGTATTCAGCCATAATACCCAACAGGGAGTGGGGAGGTCAACAGCACTTGTCTCTTGAAACTTGAATACCACATTATCTATTCTGGGGGGGTGTGTTGCAATGCTTTATCTGGGGTGCACGACTAAAACCTCTACTAATTGTGGACTAACAAAAAGACTGGTTGTGGTGGTGGTGGTAAAGCATGTATTAACAATAACAGGAGTAATAATGAGAGCAGCAGAAGCAGCAGTTACTGCAGCAACAACACTAATGACTGTCTTTATTTTAGGTATCTAAATTACAACATATTATAAACTTGTTTGTGAAATCCTGTTGCTGGATAGGTTTTGAAGTTCCACCTTACTTGTTATCTGCTATCAAAACAAGAAAATTATGAAAAGGACTAGACCTCGCTGCAAAGCAGACATGCATATGTGCATATACCCACACAACCACAGTCTTTGAATTTGTCACAACATCAGCTTACTCTGCAAGCATATTGTCATGGGAGAACGCTATATCAGAGTAAAGTAGGAAAGAAGAGGGTGGAAGGCAATAATAACTTGTGTCAGTTTAAAAATGAAACCCAGAATGTTTCAAAGGCTGTGATTTGTGTGTGTCTGTGTATACTGTATACTTTGGCTCACAACTGCGCTTTTGATATTAATGTTTAAATCTGTGTGATAAACTCACTTTAGATCTATTTCTTTCCCAGCAGACACTCCTCTCTGTGGGTGCTCAGAGCTTGACTGTAATAGCCGGGTGTTTCTGTAATGTGTCTGTTAAACGTGCATTTGTGTGCATGTGTGTGTGTCCACTAGTCCAAACAATTCAGTCTGGCTATTGTCTTGTGCAGCACAGTTGTTCTTGTTCATTATAAAGTATATTGCCTACCTACAGTATATAACCTTAAACTATAAGCTTACACTCTTACTTTTTTATTACTATTGACGTTATGTTTTACAATATCGCTGAACCACTATATACCTCACCCAAGTCAATAAATAAAACTGCAGTGCATTTATTATTAACTTCTGTGTACAATGACAGGGCCTTGACACATCACACGGTTTCTCACTTTTTGTCCCTTTGCATTCAAAATGTTCTAAATCTATAACTGATTTGTAAAGGGGAATCTCAGATGGCAGTGCGACCATTAAAAAGTGTGGATGAAAGGCTTGCAGAAAGATGAAAGAGTTTGTGTTGTGGAAAGAAAAGTTTTCTTTAAGTAGTTGTCTCTGTGTAACTGTAAAATATCTCACAGAGCCAGGAGCAAGAAAATATATTTATCAATATCATGATAATTCGTTCATCAGAGTGTCACTAGACACAAAGTCTGATTGAACACTTACAGGAATGGACCACCTTTATTTATTATTAGCACTGGCCACCAGGAGCATAGAAATACAGAGAACAGAAATACATAAAACAGGCTAGGAGCCACTCGAGCTGTTTAATATCCTGCAATAATTGCTATAATACAGTGTATTAAAGACAGCCAGTTATGCTGATGAGGCCATTAATCAAGCAAGTTAAAGCATTAATTAACACGTATTAATATGTTAACACACTTGTCTTCACATGCCACATTAATATGAACCCCATGGAGACATAGATGTTTCAAGAAATCATTTAACTGGACTAACATGCAAATTTATGCTACTAGGTGCTTCAGAATCTAATAAGATCAATTGATGCACCCAGTGGCGAGTTTCTGCTATTCATCGGTCTGGAGCTACTGTGTTCATGTGTTTATACACAGACAGATGCCACCATGTTGATACAATGTCCTGCTTTCAATGCACATCGGGCAGGGGGTGTCATAAACACAGACTGATAATGTGGGTAATGTGATCTTCACAGTCAAATGTGAGACATGTGGCTTGATTGGTCTGTGTATCTTTGCCCACAAATGCAAAAATAGCTACATTACAGTATGAATTCAAGCACCAGCATTATAAAAAAACACATTCAACAACATGTTAAATGTGACAGAGAACTTGGAAGTTTTTGAGCAGATGCATGATTTCCCTATAACCCCATCGAAAGTTTTTCAGCCACACTGCTGACATGGTTCTAGGGATGAAAATGTTGATTGTTTGATCCAACTCTTTGGTTCAGACTGAAATATCTCAACAACTACTGGATGGACTGCCATGAACAGACATTTGTGGTTCTTAGAAAACAAAAGCTGAATGACTGCTTTAAAAAAAATAAATAATAATAATAATAATCTAGCACCATCGGGCCAAACAGAATACCTGCTAAACATCAGCATGCTGACATTGTCACTGTGAACATGTTAGCATGCTGATGTTAGCAATCAGCCTAAAGCAGACTTTAAATCTTGTTTTTCTCTTCATCCCTCTATGCACAGAATGACTCATGGCCTCTCACAAGTCCTGTGTGAGAATTCAAACAGTATAAACACAGCCTAAGTTCCTACATTTTTTTCACACCAGTGCCCAGGTAGGAAAGTCATACTTAGTTTTGACTCCTACAAGGTTTTCAGACCACTTATGTATTCTTATCACCACCAGCCACTTTGCAGAGCTTGATTGTGGTAATGTAATGATTATGAACTTGTTACCTGAAGTGCCAGTGGTGGTGATGCAGCAGCAGACAGATTTTATATGTATTCTTCCTGCCTTATAGTTGGCCAAAAGTAAAGCTGCAGGCATCTTTCCCTCGCCTACAAACAGGCAATCCATGGCCACCGCTTTTGAGCTTGTCTCATGTGTTCAGCTGTCTGAAATGGATGCTCACTGCAGTGTCAACACACAGTGAAACTGCCTCATCCAAGTCATCTGGAGCCCCTTTTTTCCCACAGAAATGTTTGCTTGAGCAGAAAGCTGGAGTTTGAGTCCCTGAGGTGCTCCAAATGTAACAAACCAAATGTGAACAGAAAAGCGTATAAACACCACAAAAACGACCTGAACACAGCTGGTAGCGGCATTGAGTAAAAATGTTTATCCTGCAGCAAAACCAATTGTCTGGGGTTTGAACAAGCCAGCTGTGTTTTATTTAACTTTATTGTGTGTGCCTCCATGTGTGTGTCTGGTTTTGTTTGCTGCATGATGGCCTGCAGTGACGAAATGACATTTTGTACCAATCCAGAGAGTTTTCCCCAGGGTGATGGCATCAACACACATACACATTAAAAAAAGGCCCATATGCGCACACACACACACACACACACACACACACTTGCACTCACAAATACTAACATAAAAACCTGACTTTGGACAAGTTTGACTGAGGGGAAATGAGATACTATTTCTGCTCACTCAGACAATAGTGTTCCTTTTAACTCCATGGCAGAGACTATCTCAGCAATCACCTTGAGATGGAGCCTGCAGATAAGGCCAGATTAGATGTGCATGGAGATGTGGGGGGAGATAAAAGTCTTTAACAGACAGTGAAGGATCTAATTAGCACAATGAAGATTTCTACCGTCTGGCTGAGTCAGCCGCGGTGTCGTCAACCTTTTGTGTCGGCGGAGAGAAAGTATTGTCAGGGATAAAAATTCGGTACGTTTTGGGAAGTTGCAGTGGGAGGCGGAAAATCTGTCGGTGTGTATGAGTGTGAGCGTGTGTGTGTGTGTCACAACAATTCACCCAAATACAGTATATAAATGTTTCCTATTGTTTACAATGCCTTTTGGCCACATAAATTCACACATTTTTTTTCCATGTGTGTGTTTGCTTGCATTTCTGTGCTGATGACAACCATATTCCTTGAGGATGGAGGGAAATTAACATTTTTACTGGGGGTGAGGGGGGTTCATATATAGAACACTGAGGGAATATACTGATGTTTGTACCTCAAACACTTTATGTTGAGTGACAGTATTTGACGAATATGTATTTCCGAAGCAGGAAGAACTTTTATTGATAAAATTGTTAAGTTCAGGTCAAGCTTGGGTTATGTTTTGGCATCCAGCAGAAAAGCAAAACAGAGCCATCACTTCGAATTATAGCTCTTGTTTTTTCATCTGCTTTCCATTTCTTGAAATCATTTTGGAATGAATACTGTGTACGGCCAAATTCTTCATTTTAATTCAATATGTATTTAAAAAGCAGCTTTTAGTCTGTCATGCCATGCCGACTGTCCTACCTAACCCAAATGCCCCCAATAAAAAGATAAGAATTTGACACAAAGTTTAAAAGGTGACATTTTTGATGGATTATTTTCTGGTGGAGACTTCCATTTCTTACTGTGGATGTCAGGTGATTGACAGCCAGTACGGCGTAGGTGTGAAATGATATGGGGAAAAAAAACTCAACTCCCAGTGAAACAACAATAACACAGCGACTATAACAAAACCAAATTAAGGCTTCCTGTTTATTGTGATGGATTACCAAGCACAAGCAATTTTCAAGTCTGTGGAAGTTGTTTTTCATTTCATTTCATCCATTAATTTTTCCCCTACCTTTCTTTGAAACAAAACAAGCCCTGATATCTTAACTATACTGACTGCATCCGTGCACCGATAGAAGTAAGTGGAAAGAAAAGGTGCTCCGAAGATAATTGACAGAGGCTTACAAAAACACACTTTAAAGCTTGGGTTGGAGGTTTGGGAATGAATGTAGTCAACATGGGTCCAGTAAACTCTGCGTTAACACTTCATAAATCAAAAAACACACACAATCCAAAAAGAGATCTTACATTTACACCTGCTATTATTCCTAAGAACTGTGCGATGTGCATGTTTTAGTACCACGATGAGAACAGAGAGAAATTTTCCTCATGTGTTCAACTTGAGAGAGTGTGAGAATCACAATCACAGCTGGGGTGGGGTGAAGGGGAGCAGTTATGTATGATGATAAGCCATATAGCTTATCATGATGTATAGCACAAGCATCTTCAATAAATTTAAACATTTGATGCATTACCAAGCTGCATTCTGGGGCAGCGCAGGACACTGCATTCAATATAAGACAATCACTCATTTGCACTGCATTTAATCATGGTCTACAGACATTTTTAATCCTTCTTCGGTGCATCAGGAAATGGTGCTGCAAAGAAAGAGCCCAGCAGAGATGGCACATTTAGATTAAACAAAACCTTTGGACATTTTTGGGTGTTTTTAGTACACTGGTAATAGCCTTATAGGCAGACTAAATTGACAATTTGTTTCACTTTTTAAAAAAAACACATAACCATATCTTTGGGTCATATTGCTCATATCCTACTCCTCACCACCCAACTAACAATAGAAAGAAAAACATATAAAAAGTATCAAATCTCAATTGAAGATCTCAGATTAAATTTGTCTAATAAAGTGACGAATTAATCGTCACTGTTATCGTCTTCTTGTTCATAATGGGAAACATCTTAAGAGAAAGACATCAGATAGAAGTGATCACAATGTAATGAGGTAGAATTTAGAAGCTCCCTCCTTCTTAAGGGGGGAAAAAAAAAACTCTCTGAACGCAAAATTATTTCCCTGCCGTACACTCTTGACTGGATTTGTATTTGTGAATTTTTGTATGACCAGCAGGTCTGTTTGAATTAATTAGACCGACAGAGTTTGCTTCCAAGTGAGTGCCCACTTTGTGATCTTATAAAGGGAAAAATAAAGGAAGGGAGGAAACAGCTTGAGCATCTATAGTTGAACACAATGGCATAATGTCCACTTGGGATGAGAGGGACATGCCCCCCTTACTTTTATTGTACTTTACTTTTAGCTGAGTTGATAACATTAAGTTGAATGAGTAGCAGAGGGTGTTTGCAGACTTTATTCTCAGGCAACACACTTGGCCTAACTTATTGGTAAAGGCTGCTGAGTCTGAATATAGTCTGAAAGCAATACCTGCAGACATTACTCAGGGCTGATATGTCCAATTTTTAATCACTTTTAAAGCAAAGATAAATTTCAGTAAATCTGAAACATAAACAGTAACATTTTTGATGTAAGTTTAACACTGAAACATTAAACAATGAAACATTTGAGATAATAACAAAAATTATCTTGAAAGCAGTCTTGAATCAACCAAATCATACATAAACAATGGTTTGATATTTATTTGAAAGATGTTTGAAAATGTAATGTACTGTCAGTCCCTGGATATATGTGTCACTGTCAGGTGGCTTCAGTTCAGGTGAACAAGACACTGAATTAACACTGCAGCTCTTGTTCTACTTCCACAAAGGAGAAGCTTAGAGACTGAAAACTGCAAATATGGAGCCTCTGGTTTTAGTAATGGAGACTGTAAATAGAAGAGAGGCATGTTGTTGCAGGGGCTCTCTTATTCCATTTTTTAAGAGCATTATTATTTTGAACATAAAAAAAACTACATCGAGCTGACCAGTCTATGGTAAAAGCACAGGTGCAGGAGGCAGCATCACTGACCATACCTTTACCACTATCCTAACAGGAGAGATGTGAACAATAGTGCCTGCCCAGGGCGGGCCCCTAGGCCAAATAAAAAACACATTAAAATTTAAAATATTGCTCATAACAACAGGTGAAGTAAGAGATCATCTCAATAATGCAATAACATCAGCTCTTCTCATTTAGCTTCAACAGTCAGTTAAAACAGCTGTCCAGATCCTGACTAAAGCTGCTCTTCCCTGTGAGGCAAAGATATGTAGTGATTCAAATATAAACATGCAGCAATAATTTTAATTTAGAGGAGTCCCCAACTCAATATAAACAATATGAACCACCTTAAGTTTATAGCACATGGCCACAAACATTCTTTCAAGGACAGACAATGTTGAATTTGCATTTCAGATGACACTGAAATTTGAGTTAGTGCCTTTATAAAAGCCAAACAAGATGAGACAAGACAGACCTAACTGACTGAAATAAAGTTGCATTCAGTTTTACCTGGGTGCATTTACATATTTGTGTCTTGTATAATCTCCTCTACTAACTAAAAACTAAAGACACAACCTGATTGAAGATATAAAGTGAGGGCGTCTCATAATAATCCTGCTGACACAGCAGAAGCTTTGATGGAGGATACATCCTGAGTGCGACGGCTGTAATCCAAATGATCTCAACCTTCAATCTTTGTAGAACATTTTACAGGTGCATAAAAAGCACAGAGGGTCAATTGCTGTCAGATACCTGTGACGTGTCAGAGGATTTAAATAATTGACAAATGTTCCTGCACTGTACTGACAGTGCCTAAAGCATCTGCCTATACACTGTAAAACAATGAAATTAATGGAATCAAATTATCTTTAATCACAAACTTATCTTAACTCAGTCAACTTACAATTTAAGGCAGCAGGGAAACATAATTTTTTAAGTTAAACCAGCCTAAAGTATTTTACAGTGAACTTTCTATAACAAGAACCAGTCCTGGTAGCCCAATAAGACAAACAAGTGCACACATTTGATATATTATAGAAAGACAGCATAGAAAAGAAACTTACTCAAGTACGTTTTAATCTTTTCTAATTTCTTTTCTAATCTCTTCTAAGATGAAAAATGCATCGTCACAGAAACAGGACTGTTTTTCTTGGCTAATGAGAAGAGATGTAAATGGTGATACATGGTTTTCAGAGGGTAGTAACTACAAATTCCTAATGGATAGAAGAGGTAGATCCCACAACATCACAGCAGGAACTGTGCAAAAATAGTGTGTGAAATGAATGAAACACTTTGTTCAAAGGGACCCTCGTCCTGGTGCTGGCTCATCTAAAATAATCTAATATCACAGGCTGTACCTCCATCCATCTAATGTTCTCCCTCCGTTTCCCTCATCAGTCAACAGCTCTGTGAACCATTTCCCTACTAATATGGATTGATTGTACATGGAAATATTAATTATTTTAAAGCATCCAGAACATATTTCTATGATTTGGGGGTTGAGACAAGGCCGCTCTCTCTTCTCTTTTATCTATAATGAAAATAAACTCTGGTTAGACACTAAGTAGCCACAGCAGTGCTGTAATAGCACAGAGGGCTATCATTTTGTCTGTGTCCTTCTACCATGCTAACGTCAAGGACAAGCCGAGGTAAAAGGTCCAATCATAACTCATTAACATTTGGGTCTGATTCAGCCTGTTGTTGTTAGACAAAATGAGTTGCTAATGATGTTGTGTAAATATTTATGGGACAACAATGATCGTCAAACTGTCTCGCTGACATTTTCAACAAAATGTGACTCACAATAATAGACTTTTCGCAAATCAAACTCAGTCATCCCAAGTGACAATAAAAAAAAAAACAGGCACTCGCATAAACACAAATACTCAGACACACACAATTTGCCATCAAGCACTGAAAACCTTTCATCAAAACTTTTGTTTGTTTTTTATTTTTTCTCTCATTCTTGTGAGTCACCATGCAATAAGTCACTCAAGTTCACTTAACAGGAATAAGGCAGCTGCATCAACCAATTACTTAACACCCTCCAGGTCACATGACTTCCTCTCTTCCAACTGCCCTTCATTTTCTCCAAAAATATATAAATAAGTGACTAAATAAACAAAATAAAAGCCCTCCACTGGCAGATAAGACAACAGCTGCAGGGGGAGATCAGAAGGCGATGGCGTACTTCTTCTGAAGTGCAACATTTAACAGTTTATTGAGCACGGATCTGTGATTTCATTACAGCGCATTTAATCCAAAATTAATAAGGCTGGTTATTAACCTTTTCCACTCTCGTTCCTTATTAGAGTTTTATTTCAGTGATGTTTAGAGAAGCGTAATGAGGCTGCAGGATATATTTCGCCCACTCTTATGGAAAGCATGCGTGCCCATGTGCATGTGTATTTGCAATGTGTGCATGTGTACCTGGATGTGCGTCACCTTAAATCCATGACAAAGAGAATGTGCTGGTTTTAATAACAGGGTAGGTGTTGCTTGGCACCATCCTGTCATTACTGTCACTGTGGACGGAAGCAGTACTTCTTTGTGTGCAGCTGGCAATCATGTACAGAGCAAAATCTTAGTACAGCACACTGCTTTCTTTCTGTACATTTCTCTCTCGCTCTTTTCCCTATTTATGATGATCTACCAGCCTGTCATCTCTCTGTTGTTTTCCCTGATGTTTCTTTGCATTACTGTCCATGTACTCAGCTGTCTGCTGTCCTTCCCTAACTGTCTCAATGCATAAATGATTTGGACATACTGTTTCTCCTGTTCCTGAAATCAAAAAGTTCCCTAATGGTTAAGAATTGGTAAATAAAGCACCTTCTCTTGACATTAAAGGTACTGTTACATTCAGCCTTTCTCACTATAATGCACAGTGTATACGTCCAGTGTATTATCCATATTTACACTAGCTGGTATAGTCTTCTTCTTGCCTTTTGCCAGTATATTACTTTGTTTCTTGGTATTACTTTCACCAACCTTTAATTTGTATCACTGCCTCATAAATGTCTACTGCATTACCCACATCCTCATGCGCATATTAGAGCATGAGCAAGTCCTCAAAATTAAATGACAAAATACACAGTTTGTCATTGCCCTCCAGAACAACACACAGTATAAACACACCTATCAGCAGGACAAGTTTATTTGTCAGTTCCTTCCAAAACCATTACAAATCACAGGTTCGAGAATACAACTGTTTTCTGATTTAAAAATTACTTGGTTCAGGTTTGACAAGGTTTAGGCAAAAAAGGACACAGTTAGGGAGAATTTGTAGTTTGGGGGAACATAAATACTTGATTCAAGGTCATGGCTAATGGGCACTGACTGTTGGGAGAAAAGGTAATGTGTACAACAGTCTCGTGTATTAAGCAGTGTTTTGTTGACCTGGCTCCTCTCTGTGGACTTGGTGGCTCTATGTTAACGTGATGCTATTTCTTCACTGCTCCCAATGGATAAGAGTCATAATTCCTACAGGCAGTAGAGCACTTTGTCACTTGAATGAAAACCTACGTCTTTTGTGGGCATTTGCTGAAAAACTATAAACAAACAATCATTAAAGAAAGAAGAAAAAAGCGCCACCAGTGGTCAAAAACTCACTGAGTGATAAACTCACTGAATGATACAGGTTCAGTGTGCCTCAGTAAATCCTACATGGTGGTACATCAACTAATGAGTGGGTGAATGATTTCTAGACCCAGGTGGTGCTTTGCATCTAAAAATGTAAGTACTAATTAAGTTTTTCTTTAAAGCAGACATCTTAAGTAGGGAATTTAACTCCGTTGGCAGATTTAAAAGCAAATGCAACAACAAATCCAACCTTCCAACCCACCCCCAAGCCCTTACAAGCCACCAAAGTATTTCTGTCTGACTGTTACCTCTTTCACCTTTTTCTAGTCTTAGCTCATTCACATAAATACCTCCATGGTGGGAGGTATTATCTGCACCGACTGTGTGGTCACTTCAAAAACATTTAGGAGATCAGACTCATCTGTCTCAATATTTGTTCCCATACAACTGTGCTGTTTGCTGGACATTTTGTCTCTGTCTTTGTGTGTTTCATGCACTGTTCCATTTTCTGTTCCACATGACAACACGTTTTCATTATTCTTTTTGTCCTTTTCCTTTTTAGTTCTGCCCTGTCCTGATCTTTCTTTTCATTTTTTTCCTCCATCGCACTCATTCTCCTTGGTCCCTTAACAGCACAACCTAATTATGACAAATTTTTAATCTTTCCCTCACTTTTTGCTCATACCTTATCATCTCCCTTCACCTCCCTTCGTTTGCTTTCAATCTCCCTCTGTGCCTCCTTCAGTGCAGACCAGAATTACAGACCATCCTGGATAAGGTCGTGTTTTTGTCACTGTGACGGTAATGCCTGGTACAGACTAATTATGTAGGAAGCGGTCCTTGTCTTCACACTGGGGGCGAGGGTGCCAGAATTCATGGGGTTATGAACAAATTGGTTCCGGTGGGAGACAGAGGACAGGAAGCAGGCTTTGATGAATGAACCAATGAGATACAGCTGCTCGCGAAATGGATTGGAGTTCACCGTCTGTGTGAATCTGGTTGTTTAGCTGACTGATATGTTGCATCGGTGATTCTTGTTTGAGAAGAGTTTATTCAGAATAGAATAATGTGTGGTACACAGTGGATGGATGATTTCACCTATTGAGACAAGGTTAGCGTCTGGATTTCTTTATTCTGAAAGATGCTTTTTTGTCTCTCTCTCTCTCTCTCTCTCTCTCTCTCTCTCTCTCTTTCTGTTTGAGACTTTTTTGTCTCCAAGTCAAGCTTGCATATGCAGGCAAGAGTTTTGTTTGTGTGAGTGCATGAGGTTGTTTAGATGTGAAGTCACATAACCAAATCAGATCCAAGATATCGCCTCATATTTCACGAGGGGCTTCTTTGTCACCAGTTGGTCAACTGAAATGTTTAAGAGAGAGGAAGAAAGAAAACATACACTTTCTCTAAAATGTAGCAAAAACCACACAAAATGATTACAAAGAAATTGTGTTAAAATTTGTTCAACTTAGATGGAAACCTGAGTTGCTTGTACAATTTGTTGCAGGATTATGGTAGGAACACATCACATGGCAGGTAATCTTTTTCACAACATAACAAGGCGGAAAGAAAAGAATTTCAAGTGGATCCAAAGTAAAAACATGACTTAATCCGATCAGAAAGGTCGGGATGTCTTCTCGGAACATTTTATTCTACAACATGAAATATGTCAATAAATACCCCCACACAGCTTAATGAGACTGCAGAGGTTGTCAATGTCATAACCAAAAACTACTCACCAGTCTCCCTTTACAGTTTCTTGTGTTTATACTCACACTCTTGAAAACTATTACTAACTTTGTAAGAAGAAACATTTTTTAGAAGAGGTAAGCATGCCAAATTAAATTACAAGTTGGAAGCTTAGTGGTGGTGATGTTGACGTCATGTAACTGTGGGGTAGTTCATTTTTGGCTTAACATTAGGTTTCTACTTCTAGCGATTGTACTTCACTCTCAAAAATCATAAAAAGGCTGTTCTTTTGTGAGGATTATCTTGCTGAGCAAAACATAGCAAAAGTATCATAAACTTTTGTTGGTCACAGATCTTATTTTCTGCAATAATCCAAAAGCCAATGAAAAAATTCCATTTTTTTTGTTGCTGATTCCTGCAACAAAAAGCCAATGGGATTCTTTCATTGGCTGGCCTACAAAAATACATCATCTCTGCACCACTCTATAGAGACGCCTGACTGTGACACAGAACCTAGACTGAAATCCTTAGATTACCAACTTTTCATAATATGTCATACTTAAAAGACCTAGATCATTAAATGCAACAATGTCTTTCCTGGCCAGACTCAGATACAGAGAAAGAGAGAGATGGATAGAGAGATATTTATATAGATACCATACTGTTTAGACTTGCAACTTGCTGCTGTTAGATGCTAATAAGACTCTTTTAAACTATTCAGTTTTTAAATTAAAAAGGTTTCAAACAGTATAAAACCTTGCAGAGGAACATTTACAATGACTGCCAGCAATTTAATAAGTGTAACAGACAGGAATGTTTGCACTGTCCCAAGAATTACCAGCTTCATAAGCTTTTAATTGCTATCACTCCAAACACCCTTTAGGCTTTTATCTGATGAAAAGGTTTAAGCATGTTTTTTTTTTTTGTTTTTTTTTTTCTTCATCTGGCATCATTCTCAATAACTACACTTCCTGCTCCTAGCAGTGACCTATTCGCAGGGACCTGCTAAGGCTTATGGGTAAGCAAATTCAGCAGATCTTAACACCTTCTCCGCATTGCACCTGATTGGGTAGGGTGGGTGGGGGAGAAAAATCCCCAGCACACGCACTTTTCCAATCCTCCTGCACCCCCTCTAATCCTCCCTTCCCTCTCTGCTTTCATCCATCCCTTTAACTCTCCTTCTGTCCTCTCTCTCTCTGCCTCTACCCAGTAGGCTGGAGCGAGATTCATTCAGAGCACAATCAGCACGAGACATGAATACAGAGCAGAGCTGCGTCACACACGCACACGTACACATACGCACACAAACATGTACAAACACTCACAAAATGTCTCTTCAACCTTTGAAAGTGATGATGAGCTGGCTGAGTGCGAGGGCTGCACGCACGCACACACACACACACACACACACACACACAAATGCACCCACACAGAAATATACACACACGCATACCCACATGCACACACACACACACACACACACACAAACTGACGCACACTATCTTTAACCTCTGGAAGTGATGATGAGAAGACAGAGTGCAGGGAGCTCTATAACACTCTGTGCTGCTTCTGCAAACTATTTTTAAACTGCTACTTTATTCCTTAAACTTGTACATCCCAATGTGTACACACCTGCATGTGTGCATACTATATGTGCAGACCATGAATGTGTGTGTGTGTGTGTGCATGTAGAGCTGCCAGGTACTGACCTCCCCTTTAACTTATTCCCTTATACTGCAGGAGCCAATGCAGCAGTATAGATTTTTTTTTTGTCTGTTTTACCTAATTTACCCTTCAATACCAAGCACACATTTAATTAATTTATGATGTATATTTACATTGGTAATGAATTGGTCAACGTCAGGCTGTTGGCAGAACTTAGAAGGGCTTAGAGCTTTAAAGGTCAAGCGTTTGATTGCTTTCCAGTAGTTTTGGGCCTAAAATATAGATTTTCTCTAGTAGATGTCCTCATGGTTTATGTGGTAATATGTTTTTATGAGCATGTGTTTGAGGACAAAGAATAAATTCCTGAATCCATTTTAGGATAAGGCATGTAACCAAGGTCTTCGAGTACTGTATGAGCCAAACTGATACATGGTCTGGGTTATATTTAGCCACAGTAGTAAAGTGGCTCTATGGATGGCAATGATGTCTGTCGCTTGGTCTACCAACAGCGTCACAATCACCACTAATTGTGAAACATCTTGGTTGTAGTTATTTATTAGCCACATTTAAGGGACAAATTGATTTATTTTATGTGTTTATATTAAAAAACAGATGTTGACATTATTGCGTTTTCTTCTTCTTCTTTTTTTTTTTTTTTTTTTTTTCAGCAGTACCGGGCTCAAAGTCCAGCATCAGTCTGGCTCTAGTACATCTAATGCAAAATAAATGGCTGACTGCTCTTGTTTATGATTCCTAAACAAGCCAGTCATATTAACTTGCAAATGTGCATCTGCCTTCCTGTCAAACAATAGTCTAATGAGGCACTTTGCCTGCGTCTCCCCTGCAGGTGTTGCAATGACCAAGACATGGGACCTCTGGCGTCCTGTCACATTTGTTTATCATTGACTACATTTATGACTCATGAACATTAGTTATCCAGATTTGTGTGCTGAAGAAGATCATAAGCACACACACACACAAACAGAGAAGAGCCGGTCGACATGGTACTTCATGTCTCATCAGAGATCAATATTTCATTTGCTCTCCTCCTCTGCTTAGATGCTGACTGGCATCCCTTCCTAAGGGGACAGCTCAGGGACATATACACACACACACACACACACACACACACACACACACATACTTACACACTCTCTCACACGCCCGGCACGCACACTAAAACCGCTCAGGGCCGTTGTTTGCTTTGACTGACGCGTTGGCCGTGCTGCGCTGACACCTCTCTGACACTCTATCCCTTTCAGATGCACATCACTGTTTACCAACTACTCTGAGCAAAATGCTGCACGTTTCAATGTGTATATGTCTTTGTGTGGGAGTGTGTGTGTGTGTGTCCTCAATGCTTCCGGTCCATAATCATTACACACTTCCCTCGTTTCGCTTTTACGTCACTGTTTACACATTTAATCAAAGCCAAACTGTGTGTGTTCCCCCGCCTTTGTGTTTGTAAGAGTGTGCGCGCATGCTCCATGTGTGTAGTCTCTTTGGTGGTTTTCTTTTTTGGGGTGGAGGTGGGTTGTTTGCTGTTGTGCTCAGACTAGATCAGGGGAGCAGTGGCGTTATTGTAACCCAGTGAATAGGCGCAGTGTTTAAATGCAAATTCACAGCACTGCAATGACAGGGAATAGGGGATTGTCAGAGCAGGAAAGGCCAGAGACAGGTTGAGGTGACGGAGGGGAATGAGGGATATAGAGAGGAGCGAGTTGAAAGATGGGGAAAGGAGGCGATGAAGGGGGAACTGGTAAGAGGGGAGGAGACGAGAGGTCAGGAAGTAAAGAGGAAAGGACAGAACGAATGGATATTTTAGAGAGAGGGAGGAGAGAAAAAAGAACTGAGCAAGAGTGAGAGTAATTGAAAGCCATCTCCACTGTAGCTGGCTGAGGAACTACGGGTGCATGACTGCGCTATGACTGAACCATCACTGATTGCTCTGCAAAGTCACTGTGTATGCGTGTGATCATGAGTCGGAGTATATTATCATACCCTTGCATGTGTGTGTGTGTGTGGACATTGGCATGCACCACTTGTGAAAGCTCATTTAACCAATGAGACATATCTCACTCCATCTGATGAGGTTTTTTATTCATCAGATGTGTGACTGTGAGTCTGTGCATATGTCTCTGTGTAGGTAACAGCTGTACACTGTGTGCACCCTGTCGCCTGTTTTACATTACACTCAGCTAAAGTATTTACGGCAATTGCAAACCATTTCAGCGCCATGCCTGCTGTACCTGTGGGAAGTCAGGTATTATTTTAATGCCTCACTTATAGTGCTGAAGTACTGAACTTTGGTTATACAAACTGCACCAATATAACCACAATTTACATATGCTTCTCCTCTGACATTGAACAGTTCAGCAAATATTTGCAAAACCTAGTGTCTCTCAACAGTGGACTCAACAGAGCCACGGTGACAATTTGGGATGCCAATGTTGAGATGCATTCTGGAGCCACTCCATTAACAACAGATGGAAATAAAAGATTTTTATGAAATGTGTATTTGGGCTGGGTTTTTTTTATTTTTTTTAACGCAGCTGAGCCTTGTTTCATAATGCCACTAATAGCTCCGAATCACAAAATATGCCCAGAAAATGAGGATGGATGCCATTTATCAACTGAGCCGGTGTCTCATCAGATCCAGAGTTCATTTTATGGGGAAGAAAAAAACTTTCCGACCTTCAAATTCCATTTGAGAAGAAGACTTGACTTTGCTGTTCTAACATCTGAATGTGACTGCGTGTTTATTTGTGTGCATGTTTCATGTGTCATTCCTCTGTTCTACCAGGGGTCATAGGTGATGTATACGTGAGATTTTTGCTGTGACTGTGACTGTGCTATTATCCTACAGCTATGACAAATGGCTCTGTGTTAGCCCTCCAACAAAATACACACACACACACACACACACACACACACCTCCCACTTAGACACAGTGTGATGTTATTGTCATCCATCCCTCGAGTGAAGCTCTGACTTCTATCAAGCTTGCTACTGTCAGCTTTCTTTAGGCTGGAAAAAGGAGCTCTATCTCTCAGCTGATGTATGGCCCACCCATGCAGGCGTTTGACTATGGCCAACCGTATTAACATGCCTCTCTAAATGGATTTGCTGTGCCTCACATTCTGTACTTTATATATATATATATAAATATAAATATATATGTATACAGTATATATGTAATGAGGAGTTATATCACTGCCTTCAGTGTATGAGCTCATCTGAGTGTCATTGTCAGCAAGCTTGGAAATGAGACACTCATTTCCCAGCCCACACACAATGTAGTGGTGTTCTTCCCAATGCGGGCCATACAGGTCAGATTTATGTGCACTGCATATTTATGCATGGAATATAGAGAGGATATTCTTTTGTATCTATAAGCTATCCACTTTCAGTATAAATATTAGCTTATTTCTGGCTGAAGTAGCGCTTCTTTGACGTGAGCATGAGTGCTGTTGTGCTTTCACATGAGTTGATAAGTGGCTTGACTTATTTTGTGCCCTTGGTTTATTTTTCCAGGGGCCAGAATAGTTGTCATATGTTCCCTATATAAGTTGTCTCTGTATGTGGATAGTAATGGACTGCTGAACTCTATATTATATGTCAAGATATGGGGTGTTGAGAAAAGGTATAGCAGGCTTTCTGGGATTACAACAAAATTGCATTACAAGTGTTTTTTTTTTAATGTTAAGTATGTTCTATCCCCTTCAGCAAGCCAGGGTGACCCATCATGCACTGCTTTCAAAATTAAAATAGAACAGAATAGCACATTTAGATTCTTTGGCTGTTCTTCTCTCTGTGCCCCTGAAGGAGTCAGTTCTTTGATGGCTTTGTTTGTTACATCGTTAGTTATTCCCTAATGATACTGTAACCATGACGACAAAGCTCAACTGACCTTAAGGAAACTGTCATTTTAACGCAAACTGTGATTTTTGCCTCAACATAACCAAACTAGAATGTTTTTGGAAGGCATAGACAAATTATCCTACAGAGAGGGGCCTTATATCAGAAAATGCTTCTATGTGTTGTTGCAGGGGTCATGGAGAAATAATGTATTTTATCATTTATGTGTCAGGACTTGATGTTGCCCCCATAAGTGTTATGCTGCTTATATATCAGCATGTGAACAGCATTTTAATGATGTAGTTGGCCACAGTGGAGCTAATGTTCACTACTTCATATGCATTTGGGTAGTTGAATCTAACAAGTGATGAGAGGTTCTGAATCTAAATAAGCAAAGTAACGATAGCTGTAAAATAAATGCAGTGGATTAATGTTTGCCTCTGAAATATGGTGGAGTTGAGGTATAAAGTAGAATAAAATTTAAATACTCCAGTAAAGAACAAGTATCTAAAAAGTACAACATCAATGTACGGACCTCCATTCCACCATTCTATGTTGTAAAAAAACAATAACTTCAATCATAAACCCACTCTAAGACAAGCACTAAGGGGAAGCCTGCAACTTGAGGAATCAGCATTTGATCAATACAGGATGGGGATATTGATATCTTTGACCACTAATGATCTGACTCACAGCTATGCATAACCTTTTAGTCCTAAATTAAGGCAATGGCACCAGGTTTGAAGAATATTGACATGTAAAATCTTTATAACCAGCAATAACATTTGTGAGAAACTGTCTCACAGTGCAGCAGTGCAGCCACATTTCCTGGCCTCAATTTCCACTATTCATCTACATTCACATGCATCATTAGTCATTATCATATCACCATATTTTCTATATTGCTCCAAATTGCCTACATACAGTATCTCTGGCCTTATGATAGAGCACCAGTATTTAAATATCACTAGTTCTTTGTGGTCTACAGGCTTTCATAATATCCCATTTCCAGTGAGAGCACTGCAGCAGCGAGTTGAGGGTCTATTTTAAGTGCAGTCAGATAGCTATATGGCAGTGTGGCTATATTTAATAAAAGTCTCCCGAACACTGCGCCAATCTCTCTCCCCGGGGCTATCTGGGTTTGACTGGCCATGTCTGTTCCCATTTAATATGAAGTGGCAGACAGAAGACGTGTCATTCTCTTTCCCTCTCTCTTTCCAGGGGTCTAGTCCGTGGATGGAGGAAACAAGGGAAGAAAGGAGAAGAGGGCGAGGGAGGGTGATGGTAGGTCTGACATGAACGGGACAAGTTTTAATATCTGTTTTTCTGCTTTTCTTTTCCAAAATCCTCTGACCCGTCTATGCAAACCCTGCCTCCTGACTCAGCCTCCTTCCCACACCCATTTTCCCCCCTTTTGCATCTCCATGAATACTTCATGTTTGAATGTACATGAACATGATAAATTAGTTTTAATTCCTGCTCAGTTTTATTTTCTTTCTCCCTTGATCTCCAGCCATGTTTTCAGTATTAAAAATTTCTGGATGTGGAGCAGTTTTTTTTTTTTTTTTTAAAAGCACCTTGGTAGGCGGGGTGTTCATCACACCACCACCCTCGGCTTTTATTTCTGTCTTACCGCTGCATAACCATCCAAGTCCAACTCCTTCATCCTCACGCCAGCTTTCCACCCCAAGGCTATAGCCATGGTGTAATGTTTATAGTGTGTGCTATAGTGCTGTACTGCCGGGCAGGGCAGAGCAGAGCAGATGACTCAGTTCTAGTACCTACTGCACAGGCAACCCCCATATATATACAGTGCACTGTGGAACAGCACAGCATGGGTGTGACTCCAACTGTGCAGCTTTGGTCTGCCTATCCACAACTGTGCGGTGTGGTCCAGTGATGCTCCACAACATGAAATATCCATGAGTCAGGTTGGGCGTACAGATGCCACTGTACCTGCTGAGCCCCTTAACGGGGGGGGGGATGCGTGTCTGTTGGGGGGGGCGGGGGTAAGAGGAAAATACATCTGTCATCTTGTACCCCTGCAGAGTAAGGTTGCAGTGTGTTTGGATGTGTGTGTGTGTGTGTGTGTGTACATGGCCATGATGTGAAAGCACTTATGTGTGTTCGTGAATAATATGTATACCATTAGACCCTTTAATCAGGTATCAGAGCTACAGTATATAAGTGAATCAACAAGACAAGGTAGGAAGAAGACAGAAGGATAGGTGATGAGTACAAGGAGTGCATCTGGCAACCTATTGGTTTCCCTGCATGTGTGGGTGTTTGTGTGGTAGGAAGCGTATAGCACCAAAGTACAGAGTCAATATGTCTCATATTACATGTCAGAGGCAGAAAAAGGGAGACTGAGGACAGCAGAAGGATGGATGAGGAGAAGGAGGGAGGAGCGAAAATAGAGAGCTGGCAAGGCAGAGAGGTAGACAGGGAGGGTAGAGAGAGGCAGGAGGCACTGAGAGAGCTGGTTTTCAAGAAATGTAGAGAGGAAGGGGGGTGGTGGGGGTAAGGTGAAGTGAGGATTCCAGTATAGGGAGGGAGGAGTGCAGAAGGAGGGGAGGTCAGAGGGGAGAGCAGCAGGTAGAGTGTACATCTGTCACCTTCTGCTCCTCCAAGCCAAGAATGCCCATGAGGAACAGGGCAGGAGGAAGAGGAGCAGGAGGAGGCAAGAGGGGGCACAATGCCACCAGCGAGAGGAGCGTCACTAAACGGGTCTATATTTATTTTCCAGCTGAATTTAAGAAAATATCTAAGTGTGCCTTATATAGCTCTGAAATGCTGAAAAGCGTGCCTCTGAGTGGAGTGTAATCCATTTTATTTGGTATCTCAAAAATGCATACGGTAGCTGAGTATTTGCTCTTTGAAATGTTAGTCTATTGTAAGAGAAGACAGGGCACAGAAAGAGGTGAGAGAAAAGAACCAGAGGTGAGGAGGTGACGCTGAGAGGAGAGAAGAAACGGCATCGGTGGGAATGGGAGCCACATAGGCACTGTGTTCATAACTCTACCGAGGTTGACATTGTCCCAGAAACTTATGAATAACATCCCTGTCAGCTGGTCTCTAAGTGGTGTGTGTGTGTGTGTGTGTGTGTGTGTACACATGTGTGATGAAGCAGAAGAAGTCATGGGCTTAGCCACTGTCTATCGTGCAGGGCCCCGTCTCTGTAAAGTCCACTGGGATTGTGAGCGAAACAGAAATGACCCAGAAAGACAGGACACACAGCTGTACAGACGTCAGAATATCAAGGAAGCAACTCAGTTCACATCAGTCTCCGCACAGCTTGACTCTGTCTGCACAAGTCATTTAAATATTCAGTGCATTGAAGAGGACGGACAAGCAGTCATTTAACGTTTGTCCTGAGAATGATCTGTATTTTCTTTATTTGTATGTACTGTACATGCTGTACTATAAGTTTTCCTACTTAATATGTACAGTCTGAGTCCACTTGAATTGAATGAATACACAACATTACTGTATGTGATATATGACCATACAATACACATATGACTTTTCATGTGTCAATGACTTTGCCACCACAGAAACACAAATTACATATTTATCCACTTATATGCACTGTAAACTTCTCTAACTTTTGTAACAGGATTTAATTCTATATAATATTAATATTAAATGTCCACATTGAAACATGATGCTGGCATTGTGCTTTTCCATATGTCAGTGTCAATATGAATTTTATAGTGTTAAACACTGCAAATAAACACATTTGACAACATTGCAGGCATTTAATAAAATAAAATAAAATAAAATTGATATATTGCACCCAGCTGAAGTGTTTTTTTTTTTCCTAGTATCTCTTTTCAAAGTCATCGCCACTACAGCATGTCTGTTTAATTCAGTCAACTGTGATAGGAAAGTGAATGGTTGTGTGAGGTTATTGGGGGGATGGGAAAGGAATACCATCTGTGTTCAAATATGTTTGCTCGTGTCTAGCATAAGGTGTAACCAGAGTGTTTAAGATGCATGTTTAGTAAAGTAACATAATCTGTTATACACATTAGGTGTAAGAGGTATGCGTGTTTAAGGGGGAAAGCTGAGTGAGGTGAAGTGACTGCTACTCAAAATATTGAAGGATGAAGTTAAGCTTCAGTGCTCCAGCAGTCCCAGAGTATTGACTGATGCAGTTACTTATTGATACATCCTGTGTAAGAAAAATACATAAATAAATGAATATGAAACACATTTAAGATTATCTGTATTATTATTAAAGATTCATCCTCTAGATCCCTCATACATTCCATTGTGCTTCTGCTCTTATTCGCTGGCACCCTTTTTGTTCATTTTTGTCATTTCATTCTTGCTAAATTGGGTAAACCAAATGATGCAAGGAAAAGCAATGTATTGGTTTGGAGTCTCAGTGGAACATGGATGTACAAATCAATATGCCAATTGGTTAATTGATGACAGAAGTACAGATTCACGCCTCTAATTTTTCATTACCCAATAATCAAGAGGCTTGAACGACATTGAAAATCCAAAGACAGCTGTCATAAATCATGGTGATGTAGTTTAATCAGATCAGAGGCACACATTTACAACACTACTTTGCACCGACATGTGCATTGATTTGGGGATGGGATATTTAAAGTCAGTGCTCTAACAGCATTAGAAGCCAGTCTTAGAACCTTCTGCTTTGCAGTGCAATCCTGTCCACCAAAATGCTTACAAGTGTCCGATACCCACTGACATAAGTCTGGGAAAAACCTAAAATCAATATGATGGTTAATTGGTAGCGCGTGTGTGTGCATGTGAGCGTACATGATATTCTTCACAGTTTAAGTGTGATCTATTGATAGATTTAGCTTCCCAATAACAGATACTGTGTCATAAGGGACTCTTGCAGGGAGCACTTGGGAGTAGTGGACTAAATGGACCAAGTGTTGAGTGTGCCTCTGTGTGCATGTACACCACGTTTGTTGTGTAAAGAACTGTGTGTGTGTGTGTGTGTGTGTGTGTGTGTGTGTGTGTGTGTGTGTGGTGCGTGCGTGCGCGTGCGCGTGGGAAGGCCATTTGATAAAAAGGCCTGAGGACCTAATTGAAGATGTCATTGACTCAGTTGTGCAGGTCACAGTCCATGCAAACACATTCATTCTGTTCTAACTGATGACATCACTTGGAACCGTTCTTGTGTTGCAGGAATAAGCAATGTACCAAAAATGGAATAGAACAGAATAGAATTTCAGCTGGAAAATGTGTATAGCTCATCAAATCATAACATAAAATCACCACCATCATAGATAAGAAGAGAGCAAATCATAAAAAACGGAAGATAAAAAAAGATCAGCTCTTTGGAGTTCATTGGTGGAAGTGAAATATCTATTGCACTTGAAATAAAGCATCTCATAAAAGTAAAGATGACACTTCTCAAATGCAGAGTGCTTTGTTCATAGCCCTGACACTGCAGTTAAATGCTAGTTCATTAGTTCTACCTGTAAAATCTAATGTCATCTAATACAACTGTCATATTCTGTCCTCCTCATGTGTATAAATGGTGAGTGGACAAAACATTAGGAACGCCTCTGAATATAATGAAGTCCAGGATAACACTACCATAAACTATGGCTTCAAAAAGTACCACAGAGTTGAATAAATATCCCTCTGAGAGTATTAAAAAATGAATAGCCAGAAATCAGTGCATGAGTGTTACAGAATCTGATACAAACCCATTATGTGTACCACTAAACTGGTAACTAAGTGACTCAAGGGGTTTGTTTGATAGAGGACTATTTACTGCACAATGCATTGAACTTCATTTAGTTTGGTTGATTTCACATGAGTCAAACGCACAAATTTTTTAATCAAGCATGTGCACATCGGCATTTGTTAATTGGTATAATGTTGTGAGTGTCTGCCCAGACGTCGGGATTTAAAAATGTGTGTTGGACATCCAGCATGCACACAATTCAGCGCTGATGTGCAAGCTGTTCATTCAGTTTGGTTTTTTTTTTCCCAATGTGCTCTGCTTGTGGGCTGTGATCAAGCCTCCAGGAATGGCTGTGGGTTGTTTATGGATTTTGGTGAGGTGGCCAAAGTCAGAACTGCAGGACCAGCAAAGATGAACAGCAGTCACCTGTGTGAAAGACCTGTGTCAACCTATCCATTCACCGTGACCTCCTACTGTACACAACGTCTACTAACTGCCTCCTTTGCTTCCATAATAATTACTACGGCCCCTAGAAGTTGCCCAACAATAAAATATAACAACGGGTCGTAATAAGCTCCTTGCACAGACAAAGTATAGGGTCGATTTTTACAGGAGGACAGTCTTGTATTATGTGACCATGAGTCATACCACATTAGGGAGTCAGTTGGTTTGGCCAGAAAAAAACACGTGAATAAGTTAGATACCTCATCAATTGTTTACTACATGATAGGCACTGGAATAACTACTAAGTCTTAATCATAACAGCATTATTAAAACAGCTTTATGTGTAATCCTTTTGTCACACAAGATTCACCCCACCTTACCCACAATCCAATGCCATCATTCCCTGGAGGTTCCCTGTGGTCCAGATCATTGTGACATTGTGTTCTGCACCAGAAACAAGCTGCAGCATTGTTTCCTTGGAACAGGACTGTCACTGAGTTTTGCTTGTTTGGTGTGTGCACACTTGAAATTTGAGTCAGCAGTTCCAACAGGCTGGGGAGATACTTTAAATCCCATTTAATGATTAAAATCCAATCTGTCTGTACACTATTTTCCAAATAGGTTTTTAAACATATGGCTATAATAACTCAATTATGCAAAAAGAAAACATAAACAAAGAAGCTATTCTAATCAGCGAATATGGCCATGATATACAAATTCATTTTTTTACTGCTTGGTTGGCAAAAAAGTGCAGGTGGTGATGCTGGGATAGCTCCTGTAGATATCTCACCTTATATTTTTACTACTGCTTTTTCATTGTTCCCTGCTGTCTTATATTATGCATTACCCCTGCAACCAATGTTTCTCCTGCCTAGCGTGTAGCATAAATTAAGGAATACATTTGGTTTCTAGCCATACCTGTGATCTTTAAGATTACCCACTGGTCTGATCAGTCCAATGTTCTTTAACGTAAATGACTCGTTAGATTTTCTGCTAAACTGTTAAATATAAAATCTACCCAGATAACTTTTGATTTATTAGACTTTCTGTAAAAGTTTTCAGAGTTATACCATCAGATGGATGTAAATATTGTCACTGTAAGATGACTCCTAGGGTGCAGGCAAGGTAATGTGTAGCTAACAAACTACTGCCTGGAGCGATCACCTCTCTCCTGCTGGTTTGTGTCCTTGTCTGCAGCAACATAAATACATGTGTGTGTGTGTGTGTGTGTGTGTGTGTGTATGTTGGTGTGTGTCAGTGTGTCTGTGTGTGCGTGCACGCCTGAAGTATCTACAGTACATGAATCACCAGGAGCACCTACCCTGTCACAGGAGAGGAAGAAGAGAAGGGGGGGGCAGAGAAGAAGCTGGGAGGGTAAGAAGGAGAGGGGATAGAAGGAGCACAGAGAGGGTAAATAGTATTCAAAAGAGGAAGGGGAAAATTGGATAAAGATAGAAAATAACGCAGGAAGCATTTTTGTTGCACACATGTATGGTGGGGAACAGGGTATTATAAGACGAGAAAAAAAACACAGGACATTTTAACCATTCTAAGTTAACAACCAGGTCACAAGGTGAAGTTAGGTTAGTAAACATGCAGCTACTTCCCAGAAGTTTGTTCCATTTCTGCTTAACAGTCGAAACAAAAATCTGTGATCCAGGGCCACTGGAGAGCTAGCAGCACTTTCATAATTGGTCAATCTAATGTATCACTATACCCATAAACATAAGCCATCCTTGCACTGTTGTACCACTGAAATAATTTCAATCATAAATCATTTTTGAAAAGTAATGAAATTAATGGAAACAGTGAGTTGGACAAACTCTAACCACTAGCTGGTACAATCCTTTGTTCTCAGTTCATACACCCACAATGTTTGTTATGACTGAGGCTCATTGTTTTTTCAGTTTTTATTGACTTCAACAAAAAAACACCCATATTTTTTTTCCCAAAAAAGGGCAAATGGTTTAAACCAGTTTTCACAAACATTTTATGTATGTATGCAAAATATAGTTGGTTTCTTGCTTCAAGAGGATAATGGAGAATTCTGTATCATTGATTTTTTTTCCTGCTTGTCTTTTTCTGATAATTGAAATAAAAGAATAACAAGCCCAACTTTTGTGGATTTTGAAGTACAGTAGAAGAGCATCAGATGTTAAAAAGGTGCTCTAAGTTTTGAGTCACATAAAGCAGCTGTTAGCTATATTTTCGTAACAAAACAATGTTGTGAAGTGAGAGGGGTCACTCGTAGTGATGATCCTACAGAGAATTATCACCCGAATCTGTAACTCTCTCTCTCTCAGTCTACTTTAATGTTTTGATTCGCTCTCGCCACTCTTACAGCGAAATTTTTAGCTGCCGCAGGTAGCTCTTTTCAGCGAACAGCAGGCAGACACAGCTACCAATTAGCCGATGAATATAGTGGAATAGTTAGCAGATAAAAAGCCAGATATTTCCTTGAGGAGTTAGTGGAGACCAGAGTTAAACAAACAAAAAAAGACAAAGACAATGAGTCAGGTGGAAAGGGTGACACAAAATGTTGCCCTGTTACTGCTAGATGTGGGAATAAGCAACTGTTTATGAACAGGTTTGCGCCTTTTCTACATAAAAGATGATTATATGTGAATGTGTTGTGTTCACAGCTTGTGTCTGTGGTACCCAAGTGGCCAAAAAAGGTAATCATTGTGGGTTTAATGTTCCAGGTTACTCTAAACACTATCAGGAACAGAATCACTTTGGCTGGTGAGAGCTGTTTTTTTTTTTTTTCCTATGGACAGAGTGAAGATGCTGAAATCTGACAGCAGCACTACCTTGAGTGCTGCACACCCTCCAGATCTGATGCTTCACCGCTGAACTCAAAGTTCAATCAGCTTCAACTTTGACCTTGACCGTCTGTGGCTTTCAATCTGCAACTTCTGTATTTAGATGACACCTGTCCTTGATGCACTGTACTGTGTAACTCTGCCTTCCTGGAAGACTACAGCTTGGCAGACTGTCCAATAAGGGAACATGGTTTTTGAATTTTCCAGGGCTTCCCTGTCACTTCATGGTGCACATTAGTGGTGTAAATTTTTACTACACTTTGCTTTTGCTTTGTGCTCCATTACTCACTTTGCACAGATCATAACACTGATTAACTGATCATGATCCTTGTGGTAAAAAAATAATCAAACAAACAAAAAACACTTAGGGGGCAGCCAAAGAAAGAAGAGGCAGAACACAAGACAGAAAGATGGAGACAGAGTGGTGGGCAGGGTACATTGGTGATTGATGAGACTACAGGGGAGTTCAACTCTTGACGTGGCATGATTCCACTGATTTATATTTAAGGGAGTGGTCTATCACTCTCAGAGGGGTGAAGGAGAGCAGAGTAGGAGGAGTGAGGTGAAAGTGAGGACATTAGATCACCCTGGCAAACCTATTTGTCAATCAGACTGGCTGCTCTTCTTGTATTTAGGAGTTGCGGTTGGATTTCTGTTTGCTGTACCCATATTTTCTGCCAATGAGGCACCGCGTGTGTTTGCGAGTGTGTGTGTAGCGCTTGTGTGCCACAAGTGTTAGTGTGTATGATGTGCTTCTTCATCTGAATGACAGTAAATATATCCCTGTAAATAATCTCTGTTTATCTTCCTTTTTTCCCCTCCATCTCTACTACTGTGTTGGTGTGTGTACCAATGTTAGTGCATGTGGGTGTGTATGTGTGGGTGGGCAGGTGTTTGTGTGTGTGAAAACACCACGGATAAAAAAAGAACTGACTCTAGTGCTGAACTTTTCAAAGGTACACACATTTGTACACTGTCAGTGCCTACATACACACACACACACACACACACAGAAACTCCCTTGTGGCCAAAAGACACATGCGTTAAACCCTTCAAGCAATTAAAGCACTTCAGCAATATCTCCGTATCCAATCAGAAGACTTAAGATTATGGCCGTGACCAATGAGGATAAAACGCTTTAACTCTGTATATCTGTCACATATTCACACACTCATGTTTGGCTAACAGGGCATGAAAATCACAAATCTCCGTAACCAATCGCAAAGCATTCAGGTAAATAAAATTTAAGTAATTTGGTCAAACGCAAAGTGACTCACTGATTATATAATGTTTAAAAGCCATAATTCGTTTATATTCAGAATTGGTAAAATGATACAAAACTCTGTGTGGGGATTAAATACACAACTGTTTTAACCTGACGACTAAATACACAGTGATAGATTTTTTTTTTTTCCTAAATAATTTCTAAATAATAAAATAAAACCAAAGGAACAAAAGTAATTAGTGCACAGCAACTGGCATTGGCAGCAGTTGTTATTAGCAGAGATAAGCTCCTAGTTACCAGTCTGCTTTGCTGGTTTGGCTGGAATAAATTAGCAGATGATTTGATCACATCATGTTACTTTTATGAACCATTTTATGACACAGAATATTGTCTAGGGCTGTATTTCACCAAAGACATTTACTATACAGGTCATGTGTATCAGTCACACAGGCTAACACTGCATCTACACACACGCGCACACACACACACATTTGGGGTAGACATCAAACAAAGAGATGCAGACAAAGGCAAAGGCACATGTAGTGGTGCACACAAGGGAATCAAGCTGTGATCATGGTTGGGATAATAGTGAAGCCTCAGAGGGGAGTTGCCCCAGGCCTGCCTTAACACGTATGACGGGATCAGATAGAATATATTCATGTTGTATACAAAAACAACAACAACAACATCAACATGTTCACATGCACTACAGACACGTGCATGTGTCCATGCATATGTATGCAAGTGCAAATGCGGTGGTGAGCATGTGTGTGTGTGCACTGTCTGCGTTTGGATCCCTTTGTATGACTGGCTCTGTGTCTCTGACTGCAAGTGTTTTCTCTACTATATGGCCAATGCAGCTCAATTAATAATGCAACACTTGCAGAGGTAAAGGAGGCCTGTGTGTCTGGTGTAAGTGTCGAGGGGGAGGAAGGAGAAAAAGAGACCGTGGGAGACAAGGAGAACAAGGAGACGTGCGAGCAGGGGAGAGGAAAAAGTGGCATGAAGCAAGGGACAAGCACGCAGGCAGAGTGTTAATGTGGTCCAGATGATAAAAAGAAATAGAAGAAACAAATATTCATCTTTCGTCTCTTCTTGTTAAGATTCTCCCCAATTAAAGGAAATCTAAAACAACTAATTAGATCTTTAATTTCAAACTTTCTAAAAATTTCAACTCTGTCTCATAGCAACTAACAGTAAGTGAGCGGGAAGCATATCAGTGTCTTGCTGGAGGGTTCTTCAGTAATATGGCTGCTATGGATTTGAACTTTGACTTTTTGGTTTTGGCATCTTTACCCCTCCCTCTCCTGACCCAACTTGTCCATGAATATATGCACATATTTATAAATATGTCCATACACTACCAGAACAACACAGATACACGACGATTCATTGGAAACAGGAGCAGCTTGTGTTTCATTAATGTGATCGCCATGTTTCCAGGAAATGACTCATTTGCCGTGAAAATAAATAAAGGAGGATAATTAGCTAAAAACAAGCTCCAAGTCAGCTTATCATTGGAGAGGCCTCAGCAAAGAAAAGTGAGAATGACTAGATATGTTTTTGCGGGGGAGGAGGGCGGCAAGGAAAGAGAAGTAAATAAGGGACAGGTGATGTCAGTCGCTGGGATCTGCAATGGTTGAGAAGCTGATTTGAGGCTGGCCATTAGAAGAAAAGAGTCAGGTGTTGGTAGATAGGTTAATATGTTATACCCAGTTCTACAATGATGTTTGTTGTTCTTTCAAAAACTATTCCATTGTGTATAAGCTGATGTGTTTGGGGTGAGGTAGGGGATAGAGAAAGAGAGCCAGGGGTACAGACGGGATGGATGAGATTAAAGAGGTCAGAGGGGGGAGAGAGAAGATTTTATTGTCTGTTTGTGGGGATGTGGGAGGAAATGCGGGGGGGAGGTGGTGGAGGTGGCTGGGGGGGGGGGGGGGCATGAAGGTAGAAAAAAAGTCTTTTGGGAGATAAGAACGGAGCGTTGGAGGGATACATCAGCACATGACTGCATCACTGGAGACGCAGTGTAACTAGTGGCCCGAGAAGAACTGTGGGGTGTAGCCAAACGGGAAGAGGTGAAGAGGACATGTCATGTGTGTGACTGTGTGTGTGTGTATGAGTGTCTGTGTGTGTGTGTGTGTGTGTGTGTGTGTGTGTGTGTGTGTGTGCGCATGAAGCCAATACTTGAAATATGGGGTGGGGGGTGGGGTTCCAGGTAGCAAGGTGCGAGAGGGAAGTGATGAGGATGAATGCGAGTGTATGCACGCATGACGATGTGTGGCGGCGTGGAGTGGGAATAATAAGGAGGTGTGTTGTTTTCTGCAGACAATAGGGCCAAGGGTGGGTGGGTAAGCTCTTTGGGGTGGGGTGGGGTTGGTGGGGGATGACACTCAAGAAGTCACAGAATGGGAGGGGTGAGCATCAGAAGACTGACATGGGGTTGGGGGGGGGACACTTTGCTAGGTGCGGGAGAAGACAGCTGGACGTACAGTTGAAAAACACAAACCATGGTGATTGAAGGGGAGGATAATAAAGGGGCAGGGGAAAAGAGTGGGAGGATGATAGGGAGGAGGGGGGTGGGGGCATGCGAGGCAACAAAAGGCATAGGCGAGGGGGTGAGGAGGGGTGGGTGTATGAGACAGACAGGGGAGGAAGGGAGAACGAGAGAGAGAGAGAAAAAAAAAAAAGAAAGCGCGAGTTGCTGCAGTAGAGCTCCTCACCCACAAAGGAACCCCATGCAGCCTCAGCCACCGAGCCAGAACCACTGCAGCTGCGACTACTGAAAGTTAGTGGGCGTGTGTGTGAGTGCGCAAGTTTGCAACGAAGTTAAAGTGTGTGTGTGTGTGTGTGTGTGTGTGTGTGTGTGTGTGTGCGCGTGTGTCAGTGTGTGTTTATTTGAACCTGTGGTGGGAAACTGCGGCTTTGAAACCCCAACCACATGCGAGACTGAGGTCTGAATTTCTGCAACATACTGCAGAGCGGCATGTAGAAGTGGGTTAGAGAGAGAGAGAGAGAGAGAGAGAGAGAGAGAGGATGAGAAAGACCTGAGAGAGAGAGAGGGACAGACAGAGAGTGAAAGAGCAATAGATTGAAAGTGCCGGAGAGAGACAGAGAATAAGAGACTAAAAGATTGAGAAAAACAAAGATTATACAAAGAGGAGATGAGGTCAAAAGGAGGAGGGAAATTGTGAAATATGGACACGGTGGAGGGCAGGAGGGAGAGAATGAGGCAAGCCATGATGGAAGCAAAGAGTGATAAAGGGCGGAGGGGGGAGTGCATAGGAGAGAGGGAGAAGAGCAGAGTTAGGAGATGTAAAGTGAAAGAAATAGATGGAGTAGCTGTGAGCGAGGGAAAGGGATAGGAGAGTTGGATTAATGAAATAAATGCAGAGGAGGGCTCTGGAGAAAAAAGAGGAGATAGGAGAAGAAGAGAGGCAGGAGGAGAAAGAGGGAAGAGATAGAAAGAGGCGGCTGAGGGGGGCAGAGGCAGAGGAAGAGATTAATAGTTTTGTAGATCTGCTCCTGTGTTGCTACCTCAAGAGTAATGCCTTTTTTCTCCAATCCTTTCTTCCATCCTCCTAGATTCCCTTTTAAAAAGGGGGCTTTTTGAAATAGACACAGACGCAGTCACACACACATATATACGTACACAGACGCACACAATGAATATCTGCTGTGATTCATGTAAGCTGTCGCCATTCCAGTGAGCATTTGCCAGCTCACTAATAGGAGAAATTCTTTAATACTGCGCCACTGAGGATTTCAAAGCCACTTACTGTAGTTCACATGTCTCCGAACACATTCAAAGGCCCAGGCCCTCAATCTACTGCCATAAATAATCCACAAATAACAGGTTGTTGCATCCAGAGGGGATATTTGTGGAAGTGTGCTCGCGTGTGCAGGTGAACTTATGCTTATGGCTGCGTGGTCACGCAAGAGAAACACTAAACAGTCCCATCTACAAGAGTTTCCAGAGAGGGACTTTGATCTTGGTGCCTATGATTAATTACTTCACTACAGTATCTGTCAGTGCCACTGAGGCTCCCAGGCCATTCAGCTCAATATCCACCATGTACAACATCAGCACGTTCAAAGCTTACACTACAACCTATTGTCTGGGGTTTGCTTCCTCATGTAAAAAAAAAAAAAAAAAAAAAAAAGAGTAGCGATAAAATGCCGCAATTTATGACTTTATTGTAAAATACGCAATGATTAAGCAAGCTCCCTTCTCTAATTTACCCTGGCAAGACTTTCAGTACTACCCACCATGCACAGACAAAAAGCCTCCATCAAATTATGTTAATGATAGTGTAAAACATTTATGGCTTATATTTCTTAGCGCTGCAAACTCTGCATTTCTGTTCCTCTGACTCTGTCTTTGGGGCCCCACCTGCAGTAGTGCTGTGTTCCTGCGGCTGAAGTTGAGCGCAGGCGTCATTAATATTTAGCTCTGGAATGCTAATGATCTCTCTGAATCATATCATCACGCCACAACCTCCAATTAACCTCTCCAGAACTCTATCGTCCCTCCCCCCCACTTCAACCTCCCCACACCCTCCAATCACTCGTACTCTCTCTGACTTTCTGTTTCTCTTTCTCTTAGCCGTTTCTTTCCTCCTCACTCTCAGTCTCTCTCTGGGACTCTCTGTCTTTGCCTCCACTCACCTCTTTTTTCATCTCTAACTCTCTTTGGCACATTTTGCCTCTCAAAGAATGAGACGGTTTTCCCTCTCTTGTGTTTGTGCGTATGTGCGTGTATGGGTGCGCACATGCATGTGTGCGAATGCGTGCCCTGGGTCCATGCTGTCCAAAACTCTGAAAGACAGCTCTGCCTTTCAGAGTTCATCTGCTCTCCTGAGAGATCCAAGGGCCTGTCCTCCATTTGTCCTTGGTACATTTTTAATAAAGCTAATCGGAGATTGGTGGATGAACCTCGTCACCTGCCTGTCACTCTTTCACTTTTCATTCTCTCTACAACACAATTTCTGCGTGAGGAGCAGGGAGAGAGAGTGAGCTCTCTCAGGTGTGGATGTGGTTCAATAAAGAGAGGGTTTTTTTTCTAAATCTTGTGAAGTTATGAATTTCCTTCACAACACTTTGTCCTCATAAAGTTGAGTGCAGGTTTGTGTAACCTGCTTGATCTGTGCACGTATGAACCCTCACAGGCTAAAAACTAAAACTATGTATCGTGTCAATCAGTGAGTCATTCTGGTATTTTGTTAGGAACAGCATGATTATTATCAGTGAAAGGCAAGGAGGGAACCTGACATTAAACTTTTTTCCCCTCATTGATATTATTCATGTTTTTATTTATCTCTGTCCTATCTTTTAAAAGAAATACCTTCTATACCATTTTGCTTCACCGATTTCCCACAGAATACATTCACCGCAGTGACCTTGAGAGTGGAGCCACAATATAAATACATTGTTGTTGTAGTTAGTTTTTACAAAATGGGCCTGCCTCATATTTTTGCAGGACACAGCGTGGGTTGATGGTGTGAACAATTCGCATGTTCAGCTTTCAGTGGCCATCTACGCAATTCCTATAAAACAAAACTAACGAATAATCTCCTAATCACACCATCCACAAAAAAAAAACTTTGCAAAAAACACATCACCTAAACAAAATAAAAAAGTACCAATCTGTAATACTGTTCCAACTTTGTTGCAGCTATATGGCTGCCAATAACTTCCTCTTGTTCTTAACACCAATGTTCTGCCAACTATTCGAAAATTAATTTATGCTTTATTTTTCAGAATAAAAATGGTATCACTATTCATATGCACCGATATACACTTCAACATTAACTAAAAATCTTTACATCTGAATACAATAAATTAACTAGCACCATACTGATAAAACTGTATAATATTATATATGTTCAGATCAACGTGTACAGTACAAAGCTCTATCTACATATGAAGGTCCAATCATATCTTTTATTTTAACATTACACTCTAATGTTGACAGGTTGCTAGTACTGCTGATCCAACTGAGAATAAACATCTAACTCTGCCACTCTCAGACTCCATCTACATTGAACTATGTTAATTTTAAACTTGGAAGAGATAACCATAGGAGATAACTTAATTTTTTTTTAGAATAAAAACGTACTACACGTCATATGCATCAATAAAGGCAAATCAGGACAAAGTGCTGTGGTCACAGACGTGGCTCACAGATGGTGCAGCCAGAGAAAAGCATCTGCAGAAAACTGCAGGCGCCTTACTCCTGCGAGGTTTTAAAGCCACATGACATGGTGACATCACGCAGCACCAGCGAAAGTCAAAAGGCAAAATTTCTAACCGGGATGTGTTACTCAGCTTTCACCTCGACAAGAAATATCGCCAGATTTTAATATCGCAAAATCTCATGGCATGAGATCCCTTCACACCCCTAGTTATTAGCTACCTTTTACCCATTTCTCTGAAGGCACATTTTGTCTAAACTAATAGTTGTCACTCGCTACAGGACTCTACAGTGCGAAGATTTCACTCACATATGCGAGTGAGTGAATGTGAAAAATGATTTGGGCGAATGTGAGTAACTCTTGAGATGCTAGGGTTGTCTGTTCTAAACCGAGTCTAAATTAGTAAGAACCTGGAGCATTTTATTGGTTCTTGAAGAAATTAGTAGTTAGTAGTTTTGGTTTTGATGGTGCATGCAGCCTCTCCTCTCTGTGTTGGTGTTTGACAGTTTGACAGAGGTGGGGCTCAGCTCCTCCACACACAGCACGGACTGCGGGGTAGAGAGGCCGCAGAGTGAGGTTAAACAGATTACTCGAGGTGACAACATCTATGCTCATTACTGTAAATACTGAAATAAACCCTCAGCGAGTAAAAAGCCAATAAGGCTAATTCATCAAAACACCTGTTAGATAACCATAAACATTTAGAAAAGCTATATTTTGACGTTTGCCCACAGCCCCCCATCCCAGCTGGTTTGTGTTAACCATAGCAAGCCTAATTTGCTACATATCCTATCCTACATATCCTTCCTCCATCCTTACCTACGAATCCACATCAGTAGTAAGAGAAAGGATGAATGAGTGATAGTCACAGATCTCTGTGTTCTCATCCTTTTTAAACCTCATCCACTAATGATAGGAATATTTCATTTCATTTAGATGTCGTATTTGTTTTGAGCGAAATTCACTTTTCACCAGAGATATATTACAACATAAAAGCAGTAACCCTGGGCTCAGATTTGTGTGCATCTCCTCTATAACACATGGTAAGTTTATCATATATATATTTTTTTGCCATTACTGTTTTGCCAAAAGTAATATCAAGTTTGTGATGTACAGTTCTTGTATGAGGTGACAGAAGCATTAGCTGGTATTTTTTATGCAGACCTGGGTGCAAAATGATGACATCTCCAGGTGCTCGTGTCTTAGGTTTGTTCTGACTGATGCTTTCAAAAATGATTTTTATAATAAATGTGAGGGTATAGTTGTCTAGCAGAGAAATACCATTATGCACTATAATCCATTCTATCCATGCATTACACAATGAATGTAACGGATGTAAATGTGCCACAGAGTGTAAAGAGTATGCAGATTCTCGCACCGACCAAAAACTGATTTCAACCAGCTTGTATTTCGCACGCTGTGGCATATAGTTGTGTTATTTCTAGTCTGATTCTGGGGGAAATTTGATACAGATCTTGGGACAAAGTTTCAGATATTGAAACAGCTTGTCTTTAGTCTCACTGGCCTAAGGTCAGTGTTACTGAATTGCCTACCATACCATAACTGTGTGCAAGACTCAAGGACAATGTACATGAAAACTGGCAGTTTGCTAACAAGGCTGCTGCTATCTTTATCTACCATCCATGGGAGTCTTAGTATACCTATTCAACTGAAAACCATAAAAGACTGGTAAAGGTATACACAGTGAGATGCTTGTTAAATACACTGAGTGTGACAAAGTAGCTGTAGATCAGTCAGAAAAGCACATGGTTATGTGCTTGGTTGCAGATCTACTGTCCTGATGAAAGAGTAAGTTTTTTTTTGCAGTGGCTTCCTTCATTTTGCTCCATTCTTCTTTACTTTAAGGAACATGTCATGGCCCTTCTGAACAAAAAGTATATCCACATCATGATACCGCATCTGCTCACAGTACCTATCATAGTCTAATGTTCTTGAGAAAGTACTGTTTGCAATACCCACTGCTTTGAACTTTGACTTATGACAAAACCTCATTCAACATCTTGGATGTCACTCAATTCCTCTCTGGGAAAGTGCAAGCCTCTTCTTATGTGGTTCTTCTAGGGTAATAGTGCCTTCATAGCCACTTTCCCTTTGAAAACTTTTATGCAAACCTCTGGACAAGGTTGACTAATGCACTTTCACTCCCAGCAGCTGAAGTCTGTAACTCTTTTGTATCTCTTCTAGTCAAACGTTTTGTCTCTTTTTCCTTCACTACGCTTTCAGTGAATATACCAATACTGACTGGGGTATCCACTTTGATTTCTCTTTTTATCATTTTACTTTACTGAATGCATCTGTATGAATTCTTTACAACTCTTACTTCCACAGGATGTGGTTCATTTTCACTTCTTCATAAAATGGTTATTTGTGAATCTGGGAATTTTTTTGGACACATGCGTTACCAATGCAGGAAGCATCTGCAGTGATGAAATCCTTATTTCACAATCACGACCCCTTCTGACACAATCGACAGAAATCCAGGTTACTGACAACAGTGTATTCGGCTATGGTGGAATTTAAAATGAACAATCATAGAGAAAGTTACAGGTGATTTTTGGTTGACATAACTTTGCTGTGGCACACTCACAGGACTAGCTTACTTCGTTGTTTCAGGAAAACTCTGTTTACATTGTACACACTGAAAAACCAAGCTGCTGTTTTAAGTTCATTTTGGAAAAGCTCTATTTTGCAGAGGACTTCAACAAAGAGAAAAAGATGAGTTTACCAATTTAACAGGCTTAATGTGGATGTACGCTCAGTCACATTTCCTCTTTAGAATTCATAGCTGTATCCCAGCAGTTGTCATTGACCCAGGAATATAAAATCTTTCTGACTCTTAGTGGTCCAATATTACAGATGTTTTCACTTCAAATGCACAAGAAATACTTGAAATACAAAACTGTCTCAGGTCTAGATATTCTTTCCCAAAAACATCTCAAGGCTAAGAGGATTGTAAAGCATCCTCTTACCACAGCATACCCAAGGACATTAAATTAACTTGCTTCTTACCTATTAGTGGAAGATTAAGAGTGTTTTAGAAGCTTGAACACCTGCAAGAGGATCTGTTAACTGTCTTGTTGTTTTCTTGTTAATATTTCAGTCTGTACTTAATGTTCTCTGTGATTGAATGTTATTTTTATATTTATTTATTTATTTATTTATTTTGAGCAGCATGACTTACCATGAATTACAGTAAACGGTAATTCAAAACCAAAAGTCAGACTATTCTGACTTTCGCATTTACATTAAACTGGCATGTAGGTGTATTTGCCTCATGTGCTGTGTTTTAATGAAGGTATCACATACACTGATTCTGTATTGGAACTTATTGCACCATTGAACAGGGTGAATCTAAACCAAAAATAAACTACCAGAGTCACTTCCCTTGTGCCCCTACAAAAATGACAACTTCCTTCCCCAAAGCAAATAAGAGCCACACTTTGAGCCCCCCCCCCCCCGGTTAATATTTGTATGGCCTTTTTATACACTTACTCCAGTGTTGTACTGTATTGCAGTACATACTCTTGCTCTTTTCTACATCTCTCCCCTACATTTTTTTCCCTCACTCTCTTTTGTAGCAGTGATTGTGATGAATTGAGTCATCTTAAGTGTTTCCTCTCTTTGTGCATCCCGGGAGAATTTCAATCCCCCTTCTATTTTCCCTTGTCTCCCACCACCCTCCTCCTCCTGAATCCCTTCACTTTCTGTGCACTCATCTCCCCATCCTTTACCTTACTGCAGTTGTTCTATCTCTCCCTCCCTGTTTTATGCCTGTCTTTCTCTCCCTCTCTCCATCTCTACTTCCATTCCTTTCCTTTATTCTGAAAGCATCACTCAAATCACAATCATGTGATTGTAGCCCCTCCGCCACCTCCACCACCACCCTGCAGTAAATAGATAATTTGCAGAATGGAGAGTGAATGGGTATTAATAGTAGCAAGCTATGAATTGCACGGTGTATCAAATGAAAGGAAGTCTGAGCTTTTCATGTGTGCACAAAGAAACAGGCACACGGGGTACACACAGCTTCTCTCTCTCACACATACACAAACAAACCCACATCTACTTCTACAGCACTGCAGTCCTCCACCAAGGTCATGACCTCCAGTTGTTCTGCATCATAACAACAGCGTTGGCAACACTCGAGTCATCTACGGGGAGAAAATCAGGGCAGAGTTTTAATCAGCTGCTGAGATATGGTGCAGTGTGCCATCAACGAAATGGTGTCACTGCCAGCGATGCGTGACAACTTAGCAATATCTCATACTCTGTAAAGAGAAGGCGTTCCTTGATGCCCCTTTTGACTTCGTGAATATTTGGGGTGATCGCACTAGTAAGGACTAGATTTCAATACTATCACTCTGTTCTGAGTAAGTGACATCTCTGTGAGGGGCTTAACTATCTTGGCAAACTACATTTTTATGTAAATCGTATGACAAAAACTTCCACAACAGGCCCAGAGGAACTAATACCTCCCTATCAAAACATTCCCATCAGGCTGTCTAAAGACATAAACGCTGCAACCGTGTGTTTGAAATGTTTTGGAAAACTAGCACTTGCCAAGACATCAGACGTTAGACATGTATGGAAAATAAATAAATAAAATACAATCTCTGAGTCCCCAGTAAAGAATAGTCAGTCACATCCCCAGCCACTTTATAAAATTTTTGTCACACTCTTGCCTAGTGGGGTTTCGCTTAATAGTGGCGAGAACTTCCGTATGAAATGTATCTGCAGTACAGCACTTGGCGGTAGATGCCTTTGATTTGCCAATCAAGATGGTGACTTTTGAACGACCGCCACTGTACGGCAGAGACAGCCAGCCAGAGGGCTGTCAGTGTTCAAAGCCAAGGGCCCTCTCAGTTTAACAGTCTCAGTGTGTCGCAACTCCCACATATCAAGAGACGGCACATCAAGGAGCTGTTCTCGTGGAATTGTATACATCTGTAGACACACAAATGTGATCACATACAGCAAACAGTATACACCTCAACACAGAAGCACCATACACATAGTCATAAATACACACGCACACACACTCACACACAAAACACATACTACAATGCAGCTCTCTGGGCTGGATGTGTTGGCAGATGACACTGTTTAACACTGTCTCATCTGCTCTCTGCTTTGCCAGCACTGCTATGGGACACAGCCAGGTGCAGGGAGAGAAAGAGCAGAGGAGAGAGAGAAGGAGAGACAAACTGCGAGAGTGAGAGTAAAACAGGGGTGAAGTAGCACCTCGCAGCAGCACACCAGGGCTGGAAAGAAGCAAGCGGGGAAGGAGAAGATCGACAAAGCGTCGGTGTGAATGACAGGTGGCTGCAGAAACAGCAGAACACAAGTGAAAGTTGAAAAAAAAGGGCAACAAAGAAAGTGAGATATAAAGTGAAGAGAAAATAAAGCAAAGAGAAAGGCATGGCTGGGGTGATACATAATATGGAAGCTGAACTTGCGGCGCTGCTCGAGTAAGCAGGTGTCAATGACTGTGAATCACTGCCACTTCAGGTGTTAGAAAAGGTGGTGTCATCATCAGCATTATTTTAAAGTACAACAAAGAAAGAAGAAGAAAAAAATATGAGAAAAAAGGCTACAAGAGGGGATAAATATGCACAGTTCAGAAAGAGAGCTGTAGCTGAGTAAAGGAGCAAAGAGGGAAAAATGGAGTGGTGAGACAGGAAATGTGACAAAGACAAAAGAGGAAAAAAAAGAGACTGACATTGAAGACACATTCCACCATCATCACTACATAATGTTAATGCTCTTTAAAGTCGCCTGTGTTCATATGATCGATTTCTTTTTTATATCCATGAAGCAATGTAAGCCCGTTTCTACAGTACACAGTATTCCCTGGGAACGCTGCATTATGAGATTTTGGAACCTGATGACATCGCCCTTAGTTATGTTTGTTTACCTCCACCAGCCTGTCAATGAGAAAGAAGGTGAGCAAAAACTGTGGCTTCTACTTTAGCATGTATTATAATATTAGTGATGATAGTGTGTGCAATATAATGCAATATACCGTAACCTGATGCAACGCAATATCAATTGGTACATGATATTGTGTGTACCATTGCAATACAATGTTAATGAATGGCCGTTTTTTTTTTTTATAGAAGGATCAGTCGAAACAACGAACATTCCCACATTACCTGTGCAGTTGCTACCACTGACAGATTCATCATGTACTTTTAGTAACCATGGACACAGCAAATAATGGTGTTATTTCTGGATTTCATTTGATATGAAAAAAAATAGTTGTGTGATAAATCATGAAGCAATACTTTATAAAAACAACTAACAAAATAATGTAGAAATGTAGAAAAATCACATTCACTGACTACTTTACTGTACTTTGGAACGTAAAATAGTGCAGTGCAGACAGGATTAAAAACAGAAAATGCCTTCGGTCTGGATTTAAAGTAGCATGTTAGGTCAAAGATCTTCTGCAAGTTTGTTCCAGCAAAGTCTGTGTCGCTTAGTAACTAAATTCTAATTTACCATGTTTTGTTTTATCTCCAGGGCTAATTTGAAAGCTAGATTCCCATGACCTTCAAAGTTTGAAGGATGTGTACTATAATGAGGATTCAGAGTAATCAACTGCCTAGGTATTTGTTGGTTTTAGATGTTTCTTTTGGGTTATTTCTGAAGAGTGTTTCAAGCTCTCCCAGTGACAAGGGAGTGCCTAGCTGCCAACGGCTTACTAGTACTGAGAAAATAGAAGCTGTAGTTTAGATCTCTGCCCTCCTACTGGATGACATATTTGACGGAGGCTGGCGGTGTGTTTTCAGAGCCTATGAGGTTGAACTCTTGAGATATACATTTGTCGGATTTTCCTCCTGACAACAAAACAATGGAATTTAGCTTAAAAATCTGCAAAATGACCCTTAAAGATCAAAGCACACATTGAACAATAAATGGCTTATAGAAATAGGAGGCTGATATTCTTGCCTATGTTTAACTGGTCAGAGATGAAAAGGTGAGATGAGGTGAGTTGTGCAAAAAAGCAAGAGGGTCACATGAAGACAGAGAGGCACAGTGACTCTAAGAGAAAGATAAAATTGACTGAATAAAGAAGTTACAAATTTCAGATGCTTAAAGTATATTTTTCTTTTATCTTGTCATTACAAAACACAGGTTGTTATTTGTTGACTAATTAATCAGAAACCGATTAACAATAAAAGCAGAGCAGAACAAGACAGTCTGACAGGCAGTAATTTGACTATTACAGTAAGTCTTTAAAGACTGTTTTTTTTTTTAGTGTGTCTGTCATAACAGGTAACATTTACCTTCAAATGATAGGCTCCAACTGGGGAAACATATTTTCATTAAGATTTTTGTCGTTATTCCAGATCCTCCTGTTGGTGCAATCCAACACCCAAAACCTAAGTAAACAAAAAGTGAGAAGAAAAAGTGCAGTATTGGGCAACATCCACAGAAACAGAGGGATTCGGCAAAAAGAATAAAGTCTATGAGGCTAAAAAAGCTCAAGAGGATTCATTTTTAGTATGGATGAAACCAGCGGGCATTTATGTGTTTTGTTCTGGTTTTGTGTTCTGTTGTTCATGTGCCAACAGTGCTGGCAGTAGTTGAAGGAGCTGTGCTGTGCCTGTCTGAGAAAATATTGATGCATAGTCCTCCAAGTAGGATAAAGAAAACCACCGAATCTATCCTTCATACCATGTTTTATGTCTTCATCTTGGTCCATTCACTGTAAAAATTAATTGTTTAGAAGTCAGAGAGTCACACGGTTGGACTCGCTTAGGTCTATTAATACTTAAAACTACAGGTATTTTTGTTCTTACACATGGCACTCTGTCTTGTGGGCTGCAGTAATGGGCTTGGATAAAGGGATTAAGACATCTACATTTTTAATGTTGATGTAATTCTAACGTAAGGAGTAAATGCTGAAATCCTTTTTTCAATACTGAATAAAAAGAGAAGAATCAGCAGATGAAGAATAAGAGCTTAATGTGACATTTTTGTTCATTTTGGAGATACTTAAGAGGGATTGCCCAGAGCAATTAAGTTCAATTCGGGTTTAAACAATTACGACTGTTTGGATTAAAGGATGGCACAGATTTTTGTGAGTTTGCCCCACTGTTTACCTGACCCAGAATATGACTAGAGGATTGGTATCACACTGAATCCTCTCTAGAGTGTATTTTTTAGCCACGCATGGCTCTCTTTGGTAATCCCCTGACTCTTCCTCTGGTGCCTCCATGGTGTTTGTAATTGAGGTTTTGAGTGAAATGTCTTGACAACTAGTGGATGGGTTGCAATAAAAGAAAAACTGGTACAGACATTCATGTCCTCCTCAAGATGAAGTAAAATAAAACTGTTTTTCATTTAGCATCATTAGGGTCAAAATTTATATTTGCGCAGTACTTTGGTTCATGATCAAATACCTTTAAAGCTAATGACATGACTTGTGTAGTGTGTGAATTTCAACAGGGTACCGTTGTCTCAAATTGAGCCCAGCCATTGTTACCAGAAATGACTGTTGCAAAATTTGACTGCGATTATCATTTGCCAAAATATCTGCCAGCTTGTTAGCTCACTTGACTTTAAAATGGTCACTTTACTTTTTTGTATGTGCACCGTTTCATGCAACATGAACATTCACGCCACCAATGGTGCCAAAAACATGTCCTCCTCCTCCTGCCATTTTTACACCTTTGAAAATAGTTTGGTGGTCCTTCCCCTTCCGCTATGTAGCCAAGATGGTGACCACACCACACACAACTTTTTACCTGTTATGAGTACACTTGCTATTGTGCTTTATGCACTCAAAAAAAAGTGTATGTATGGTAGAATGTAATATGGGACACAGCATTTGTCTTTTGTGTACCTACTAATGTCTTTAGTAGTTTTTAAAATCCAGGTCTTTACAACAAATATCTCCTGAAAAATGTTAATTTCCATTATCAAAAGTCGGATAAAATCAGTTGCCCCCAAAATTACTGGTTACTGTGGGTCTCACAGAACAACAAAGTTTCTTGTATTTAAAATGCAGTGCTACTGTTTTTTTATTCAACAGTTTCCTAAACAAAACACAGCCACATTGCATTACAATTAAATCAACTCACCAACCAGTCTTGCTAGGGAAATGCTGGGAGTTATAATTTTTTAATGCAAGTCACCTAAAGTTACTCAACAAACAAACCCAACTCCCGGAAATTCTGCAAAGTGCTTCGAGTGCATCCTTGGGCACCAAAGCCTGTTCCCCTTCTGTTCTTCGGTTGTTTGTTACTGTTAACTCCAACCATCCAGTGCTGTGGTCTTTCAAATTCCCTCACTTCAAGGCCAATTGAGAGCATAGCAGCTAAACAAGGAGGCAGCAGGATACCTCCGTGAATGGTTTTTATAGCTGACATGCAGGAAATGTTGGCTCTACAGCCTCGCACATCTTCGCACTCACACACACATTCATCTGCACACTTGGACAGACACTTGGGGCTGACATTTCAAACTGTCAGGGAGAATACTGTCAAACTGTGCACTGTCGTGGGACATGCCCGCGTGTGGCTGTGTTTCTGTGTCTGTGTGTGTGTGTGTGTGTGTGAGCTTGCACATGTGTTTGATGGGAGTGTGTTGATACATCTGTGTGTGTGTGTGCGTGTGTGTGCTGATGGTGCTTGCTTTCACTTGCCTGGGGCAAATTTATATAATAATGTTGATTTATTTTTTTATATACATATATCTTGCCTACACACACACACACACACACACTCTTTCTACAGATTACTGAAACAGACACACATGCTCAGACTCCTCCCACCACCACTACACACACAGACCCATGCATACGCGTGCACATACACACCGCCCTCTTCCCCTCCCCACCAAACACACACTTATCGAATTAAATAAAGTCAGCGTTTTGCAGCCAGTTGGTTGCGGGGAAATAAAACACCATGTCATTTAGTGCTGATGGGATGGAGCCTCTATAAATAGTCATTTCCTGCTTGGCTTTAATTAAGTGGCGCTACTGTCAGCTGTCACAGAACACAATTATCAAGCAGACCCATTTAGCAAACTAACCCCTTCGCTGTGTCTCTGTCGGTTTATCCCTCTGTCGGTCTGTCACTCTGCTCTGTGTGCTGTCTGCTTTGCTGCCCATCTTTCTATCCCCATTATCCCCATTTCACTGCTTCTGTGTCTTTCTGTCTACTTATGTTGGTCAGTCTCGCTGAGAGCGTTTACCTAGTTTTATTTCTCTTTATATTCTCCTCTCCAGCCTTTTCTCTACTTCTGTTTGCTTCGCCCACTGCTCCCTCTCTCTCTCTCTCTCTCTCTCGTCTTTCTCTTCTAATCTGCTGCAAGTTTTCTTCACTGACGGCTTGTTTCATCTTTGCCCCCTCTGTACTGGCATCTGCCCTGCGCTCCAGCTTTTTAAAGGTGGTTTTCTTTTCTCTTTTTTTTTTTCAAGGTTCACATGTAGCTGAGTTTTCCGTTCTAAATCTCTGTGTGTGTGTGTACGTGTGTACATGTGTGCATATTTGACCGTGAGACTTTGTGTGTGTGTGTGTGTGAGAGAGAGAGAGAGAGAGATAACATCGATTGCTGTGTTTACTTAAAAGGTCTGGTGCAGTTCTGATTGGAGCTACACTCTCTGTCTCCATCTGAAAGCACTGAAGCATGTTATTCCCCTGGTACAGAAAGTTAGAGAGAAGGAGGGAGCGAGAGGAAGGAAGGAGGGAAAGAGTGAAATGCAAAAAGGAAGAGAGTCGAGGGGATGGTGTGTGTATGTGTGTGTGTGTGAGACGGAGGTAGGGGGGTGGGGGTGGAGGGGTAAAAGAAGACATGGAGAGATAGAGAGAGCAAGGCCAGGAGATGGAGATGGCAAGAGAGTAGGATAGAGAGAGGCAAAGAGAAGGACACTGCAAGGACAGTGCAGAGGGAAGAGAGGGGAGTAGGAGGAGGGAAATGCACTCAGGGACACACAACACAGAGAGACACACACACACTCATGCACACAGACTCACAAACTCAGTATACATATCTCCGGCCACACATAGCCGCCCACATGGCTGGATTTATGCCGGGTCTCACATATATCGATAGACAATCAGTCTTTATCACAAACATTCCCGGGACACACAGGCTCTCATTTCCGCTGACACACTAACACCAATACACGATTAATCTCTCACACACACTCGCATTGACGACACAGACACAAAGGAACACATAAAACCTTTGTTATAAGGCACAAACACTTTTACTCATACATATACATGTATGTGGATATACAGTATGTATTGCTTTTTTTCCTCGTTGGGGTTTATCACACAGAAGCGCACACACACACACACACACTCAAGGGAGGTGAAGCCTAAAGTGAACCGTGGTTTGTCACAACTGGAGCGTCGATGGATTTATCACCCTGAAAGTGTGCAAGAGGACTTGCAACAACGGTTTCTCTTAGAGAGAAAGGACATCGGATCATCAGATGCACGCACACACACACACAGAGGCTTGCACAAACTCTCACGCACACTCAGACACAAGTACAAAATCACACAGCGTCTTTTAACTTAAGATGGTGTTCATCCTCGTGTCTACATGCGCACACACACGCACGCACGGCCATGCTTGCACACATACTCTCTGTCCCTCACACTCTCTCTCTCTCTCTCTCTCTCTCTCACACACACACATTCTAAGATGAGAAAGTCCAATTATCAGCTGGCATTCCTCTCTCAGGGTAATTTAATGCATTGGGTGAGAGCTTCTCATTTATGTTTGGTAATTACACTCTCTCTGCTTTACACTCCCTTTAATAAGCTCTAACTTCACTGCATAAACCGTTAGATTATATACACGCACACGCACACACTCAAACATACAGACACACACACCTACGTATGCAGATGAACATTTAAAGGCATACAGTCTGGAAATTAAATTGCTTGTATTTTTATGATACATAAAGGCATACATGCTCAAGTGTGCACACACGGACAGAACCTCCCCTCACCCTCAAGCATCATCACCACCTCTAACTCCCGACCCCCTGTCATTTTCCTTCACATTATCATTCATTACATTATTGCACTTGTTTTGGTGCTTGGCAGTTTTTCCCCTCTATAATTCATTTCTTCAACTGAATTTTCATCAGGGATTATGTTTTGCGTTATGGAAATGCCTGTGATTACTATTCATTATGTGGTTTCATGATTCTGAGTCTTTTAAATTTATGTGTGCGTTTGTGTTTATGTGTGTGTGTGTGTGCCTGTGTGTGTGAGTGTTATCTGCATGTGTATGTGGGAGCTCTTTAATTCAGAAGGCTTAAACAGACGCAAAAAAAGTTATGTGTGCAAGTGTGTGTGTGTGTGTCTCTGCGAGTGTGTGTCAGTGTGTGCTTGCATATTTCTTCAACTTGAGAAGTCGTGACTCTCCATCAGTGACAGAGAGGCAGAGTGTGTGCTGAGACTGTCGATGGAGCATCTGAGAGACCAAATTATAGCTGTGTCATCTGCTTCAGTTCCCGTTTGAGAAACCCACTGCATAATCATCCAACTCTTTCCAGTTTCTGATGAAAATATATACATAAAATTGGTCTCCAGTGACTTGGATTCTAAACAATAATAACTCATAAAAACAGATAAAAGAAAATCAGATTACATAAAAAAACAACGGTTCCAACAAAGGGCTTCCAGCTATTTGCTCAAGGGAACTAGTTTTAAAAGGACAATAGCATGCTTTTGACATATTGGCTATGTATTATGTTTGCCTTTGATGCGCCAAAACAGCGCTCAGAATGGTGGCAGTTTAGAGACTTTTTAGATTTTTTTTTTTTTTTTTTTAATTTAGCATCGCTCTTGATATTCAAAAATTATACGCCCAGAGTGCCATTTTGAGAGACAGCAAAAACATCAAGATCTCCATCAACATTTATCAAAGTAGGATGATTTAGGTCTCAGGTATCCAGTTCCAAGTTTAATATTACCCAAACACATGCATCTTTAATGGAAGCCACTTCCCAAAACTCATTGTATGTCTCTAGCTCATTCATCGGCCAAATTCAAATCCCAGCTCACTCACTATCTTCACACTTACACAGCAGCATCAGAGTGGCCAGTAAGTGAGCAATGACTGAGTTCTAACTATGTTTGTAAAATATATCCCTGTTTCTCTAATTGTGGCTTACACTTTCAGAAGCTCAGGATTTCAGGGTTTAATGGCTGATTTAAAGCGCTCACTGAAAGTGCTCCTCTAACTTTCGGGAGTTTGAACCATTGTTTTCTGACCCCAGTATGTGACAGAGCCAGAGTCGTGTCTCTGGCGGACACATTTCAAGTGAATTCTATTCTAATAATGTTGGCAAATTCATAGCAGCTGTAACACCAATTGACAGTGAATTTTAATGTAAGTGAACTAGATTGGGATCAGTCAACTATTTTCCTAACTGCATACAGAGGATACACCTTGAAGAGTAAAAGATGTCAAGGCAGAGTGAGGATGGATCTGGATTCATATGTAATGTTAAAATAACAATACAGTTAAATGGCAAAGCAAAAAGGCACCTTTGAAATAAAAGTAAAGGACAAAAAAAAAATACAGTAAAAAAATCAATGCACACAGTTAGGGTTTTTGTCTGTCACTTCGCTATTATGTCATTTAGTACTCCGAATGCACACCTTGGTTCGTAAGTGGCACTGATTTGTCAATACAACTCAAATCTTTTTGGTGTTAAGATGCCCAGATATTCCATCTCCTGCTGGTAGTAGACACGTTTTGTGAATCATTTTATTGCCAGTTTTGTGTGCTATTTCTTTAAATATGGCTTATATCACTGACTACATAGTAAATAAGGTGAAAAATTAAAAAGGCACAGATGTAAAAATGCAACCCCAAATAGATTATTCATGTTCCAGTTAAGACATCTCAGACATTCAGTGGCTACAGACAGACAAACTTTTTTCCAGCACATATTTTTAAGAAGGGAAAGCGTGAGGGATAGTGAAACCTAAGCTGCCGTTAACTGACAACGTCTCAGTGCTCCATTACCATACTACATGTATACTGTTTGCTAAAGTTATAAAAGCAGTGTGTCTGCTGGAGACAGATAGTTGATTTTCATCCAAATCCTCTCCTCACTTGTAGTGCCTGTGTCTAGTTTACCCTACTTTTGATTCACAAAATGATGGAGTTTTTATGCTTTATTAAGCGAAACGTTTAGCTGAAATGTTTTAGACGCATGCTGCACCACACTGACTTTGCATCTCAGAAAATTGGTTTTGATATTGTTTGGAGCAGAAATAAAGTGAAACTGAAAGAAATCTGTTTCTTTAGTGATATGAAATCCACAGGAATTCTTAGGAAGGAGAAAGGGCAAACTGGGAAATGGGATTAATGTTAACTGTGACCAGAATTATCCTTTACGGGAGGAGCCATGGAAATCAGTAAAACTGATGAAATCGACCCATTAACTTCTGACATCTTTTGAGAAAAATACTTTCAAGGTCAAACATGTGAAATGGTCACATGTGCATGTTAATATGTTAAATTCTATATTTTCTATTAAATAAGGACAAGAGCTCAAATGTCAGGTAGACCACAGACATACAACATCAATTCAAATTTACTTACATGCACAATCATTCCTCTAGATTGCCCATTCATACAGTATGTCTATCACATTTGGGTGTATGTATCCCATCCAAATATGTAATCCATTCATTCACTCATCCATCCATCCTTGGCCATAACAGCTTGTAATGTCCTTCTGTTGGAGCTAATTATAGGCTTTTAATACTGGGAGTTAAAGACAACCTATTTTAGCTTCTTTAGAAAGTGCCAACATAGACACAAACACACTCACACACTCCTATCCATTAACTTTTGGCACTCAGTGACGCAGATGCAAAGGGAATCACCTGACTGGATTTGAATAACACAATAATTTCCCTCTTGCCAAAGTAGCCTTGGCTTCATGCCTCTCACCACGCTTCCCCCTCCTCCGACGCTCTTTCCTCTCATCTGTGAACGCTATCTTTATCTTTGACATTTAACTCTCTCTCTGTTTTCAAAAGTATTTTATGTTTTCTCTGCTCTTTAACTCACCTGCCTTCATCCCTATTTGCACAAGCACACACACACACACACACACATACACACACACACACACACACACACACACACACAACCCACTTTGGATCCAACCTTGGCTCTTTTCATGAAAACCCACTCCTTTAAATTTATGAATGTTTATTAATCATTGATTGCTTATTCATGAACAGTAATGTCAAAATGAAGTTGAAGGTATGAAATTTAGCTCTTTTAATGTGATGGGTTTTTAGCCTGCCAAAAAACCTACATGGGAGTAGAAATGGAGTCATATGCAGGTCCTCTGCACACACATATCTACACACACACACATACACTTGTGTGCACAGTGTCTAAACGTGTGCTCCTGTGGGAGAGGGTGGCTAATTCTGTCTAATAGCATGGCTACCCTTCATCTTCCCACTGGGATTCTGGTATTCAATTACCACCAGTTTATACCTCTTGCTCCTCTGCTACATATTGCCACTAGCGCTGACAAACTAATGGAGCATCTTATTACAGTATTTCTGACTGCGACGTGTAAAATATTTTCATAACTAAGTATGAGTGAGTGCAGTATTTTATTTTTTTTTCAACTCTGTACGCAAATGTTTTCCCTGCTGCATGTTTACTGCTGTCAAAGATGGTTTAAATGAATTTGTAATGCAGCAGGAATCAGAAAGTGTACATGGGAAGGACTTTTGACTGGAAACAAATTTCAGCCATGTTCAGGTTGAAATGGTTGAGTGGAGTGCTGCTCAGCTGAAAAATACATACAGACAGGTACCGTGCAGAAGTGGAACTTATTAGTTCCAACTGTGGGCTGTGCTGTTTCACTTCTCTAGTTCAGGTTTCTCTCTACTCCTCTTTCTCTCTCTCTCTCTCTCTCTCTCTCTCTCTCTCTCTCTCTCTCTCTCTCTCTCTCTCCCTTCTTGGTCTCTTGGGAATTGTATCTTGATAAAAATCAAACACACATACACACACACACCTGTAGCACCATACTGAGAAACTGTAGTGAGCTGGCTTCCTCTTGACTGTTTTCAGTATAGCCAGAGTCCAAGTGGCCTTTCAAGTACTGAGTCTCCACTCTGAGGACTTTCAAAGGTCCGTGTGAAGAGTGATGTACTTGCAAGTGTCTGAGTGCGACTGCTCAGCACACAGGGAGACGCTAAATAATATGTCTCCAATCCAATTTGAATTCATTTAACAAATGAAAACAGACATCATTTGCAGATATGTTGGGTCATATGAAATCTGTCAACACCTGATAGTGAACAACCAAAGCTGTAACAGCAGAGACAGTTTGAAATAGCTGTGCAGCTGCAAGATACACACTTTGTAATTCTTCAAATCCAGTCTCCTGCTAGGTACGCTAATGCAATCAAATGGCACTGTAAATAAGATAAATAGCAGATTTATTTATTTATTCTTTTTTTCAAATGGATCAACCACATCAGTATTTTATTATATTATAAATAAGATAATGTTTGATCATAATGATGCTTCGCTTTACAGAGTACAAACCTAAGCTTGTAATTATTCAGCAGTGAAGTAAATCATGACGGCTTTGATGATAAAGTGTGAAACAAAATGAAATGCAGGAATAAATAAGAGTTACCAAGATGCAAACTTTCATTGCTGAAAAACATGCAACATATATGAAGACTGTTCACCACACACTGTCACTGTAACTGGCAGACCTCTACAAAGTTCAGCAGTAAAGATGAAGTCAACGTATGATCTTTAATGTCTAAAGAGCACTACAGAATATTTCAGTGTCTTTAAGTTCATATTATTTGTTCAGGTCGTTACAGCTTCGATTCACTGTCTCTGCATCATTTCTGAATGCAGCACGTAGCTGTCAGCAAAGAAGTGCTGATAAACCAACATTGTCTCCTAGAAATGATGTAACCAAAGTGTTTTTGTTGCCTAAACCTGACCACAGGAAGGACTGTGTGATCTCCAAAGTGTACTCAGGAAACAAGTAATTTCTAGGACACAGGGTAGGATAAAGTAAATCGCTAAGCAGATAAGCATATAAAGGACCAGATATTTCCTCAGGAGCTGGTGGAGACAAAAAAGAGAGCGAAAATACCACATCAGTGACTGAAATGCCAATGTCAGTGTTGTATTTACAGCTTGTCCCTCTGACATTACGTTAACATTATCCTGTCAAACTACTGTTTCTAAGGTCAGGGATGAACTTCCTTGTTAAAATGAATGAGATGTTTTTGGCAATCCATGAAATGCTCCATATAATTTTAAACCATTTACATTTATAATACAGTATAGTAAAATAAAGTTAGAAAACAACATGATGATGAAAACTTGAATAAAACATGATCAAAACCAGCATAATACTGAATAACATACAACAGTATTATGATGGTTCTAAGGTTAAATAAAACTCTACTTTAATTAGGTCAGAGATGTTTCTTTTCTGGCATTTTTCTTCTTCTAAACTAATTTCTTGAGTTTTCTTCTAGGGATTATCTGTAATACTTGAACTGTGCTAATCATTTCACCTTGTCTTGGCTTTTCTGTTATTGCTTGCAAATGGTAGAAAATTACTTGCTGAGAAACCAAGACTGCAGAAACACACATTTCCCACGCAGTAAAACTGCAATAGTGTGAAAATACAAAACATTAGAAATGCCTGTTTTTTCCCCCATGAAATCGACTGGCAAAGTAATTCCACCTGAAAGCCACTGCCTATACTATTGATTAAATACACTTCAGCCTTAAGTGAAAAGGCAAATGGGGATTCAGAATATGTGAAATATATACAAAATAAAGGGTAGATGCTGAGACTCCTGAAACACTGCAGTGAGTGTGTTACAACCTGTATGTCTTGACAGCCATATGGGACATAATAAATGAGAAGATTTAGTTATAGGTGGAAAGAAGTTAGGTTTTTGCTTTTTTATATAGAAATTGCCTTCTCCTCTGGTGTACTGAATACATCAAGTGTTTCACATTGCTAAATAGGCACAACAAATAAGCAGCAGTGTAAAACCACTGTGTTACCTGTGTCTAATACTTTGAATGTCACTGTTTATGTGCAGTATAGAGTCCAATCACAGAGCACTTTATTAGGTACACCATACTAATACTGGATACAGCCTCCCTTTGCTCCCAGAACAGCCTCAGTTCTTGTGGCATGGACACCATAAAATGTTGGAAACATTCCTTTGAGATTCTGGTCTCTTCCACATTGACATGACTGCATCACATAGTTCCTGATCAGATTTATCAGCTGCACTTTCATGCTGCCAATCTCCTGTTCTGCCACATCCTTAAGTTCTACTGGATTCAAATCTGGTCACTGGGGAGACACTGAACTCACTGATATTCAAGAAACCAGTTTGAGACCATTTTTGCTGTGTTACATGATACATTATCATGCTGGAAGTAGCCATTAGAAGATGGTAAATTGTGGCCATAAAGGGATTCACATGGTCAGCAACAATTCTAGATAGGCTGTGGCATTCAGACCACTGATATTATTCCCCTTCTGACTTCTCTCTACAACAAAACATTTCTGTCCACAGAACTGCTGCTCACAGGATATTTGTTTTTCACACTATTCTGAGTAAACTCTAGAGACTGTGGACCACACCAGCCTGTCTGACTGTCATGCCACTGTCAAAGTCACAGAGATTACATTTTATCCCCATTCTAATGTTTGATGTGAACATTAACTGAAATGTTACTGCATGACTTTACGCACTGTATATAACTGGCTCATTGGATAATTGCATGAATAAGCAAGCATACAGGGTGTTCATAATAAAGGTTTCTATGAGTGTATGAGTAAATCTACCTCCACAGCACAAGCAGGCCACTTTGGAGAGCGTAAATATTTTAAATATAATCCGTTCTGGTATTTGAATTAGATTTTAAATGTCCAGGCACAAGAGTACTTCAACCTTTATTTCCTGAATTAGAAAGGTTTTAACATACAGAGTTCATTCAGAGTGTATTCCACTGCAGGGCACCCAGGTGCTCCGTTCTACTTCCTGCAGAGCCATAATTACAAACACAGAGGCAATTAAATCCATGCAGGGAGGTGTGTGAGTGTGCATGTGTGTGAATGCGTGTGTGTGTTTGAGTGTGTGCATGTGTGTTTTGCTTCATATCTTTGTGTATTTCATTGCTTCATTTCAATTTCTGATTCACTGAGTCCATGCATGACTGTTTATACAGATATGAACTTTATCTGTGTGTGTGTGTGTGTGTGTGTGTGTGTGTGTGTGTGGGTGGGTGGTGTGTGTGTGGGTGTGTGTGTGTACTTTTTTTTGAGGGGGGGTGTGGTCAGGTAGACAAGCAGAATAAGAATGATGGCAATACTGTACCTCCAAAAGTGTGTGTGGTGTGTGGGTGTGTGTGGGTGTGTGTGGGTGGGGTGACTGGGGTTTAGATCCACATAAGAATTGAAATTCTAAACTTGTAAGATTCCGTATCAGTGCACTAATGTCAAAAATGGATTCTTATACTCTGATAATAATGTCGCCAGAGGAGAAAAGACAGAACTGTGCAGATCCCTACAAGTGCTGCAAATGTACAAAACAGTCTAGTACACCTGCTGCCTGTGATACTATAGAGGAGGGGAAAAATCAATACAATTATCTTCTATGAAGGGAAGAGTTTGGATTCATTTTGGATCCAATAATCTCCCTGGGAATGTGGAGCTTGAAATTATTCGTAAAATATGCTGATTTGAGGGGACATTATTGTCAGGTTTTTAGTTAATAATACTGTGCACTAATGCAGGGAGGATTTGCTCATGTTTTTTTTCTTCTGAAATATAAAATCTAACTGGCAGTTAAACTAAATCGTCAGTCTTTATCTGTTTTCACCTGCGGTTTCTTTAAAACTGCACTGGTGTAAACAAGTTGTGAACAAGTTCTCACCCTTTTAAGCTGATATGGCTAAATCAGCTTAGAAAGATTTATACATCCAGCAGACACAGAGCAACAACATTGTTCATTTGGAGTCCTGTTTCTGACCGCCTCGCAAATGTAAGTCCAATATTTACCTTTTTTATTTAGACTGTTTTTGGTTTCAAGCAACTCCTTTGGGAAATATCTGTCTCTTTAGCTGCTAAATGCCCCATGTTTACCAGCTCATTGGTAACTTTCTCTGTCTGTCATTTGATATTAGGCAACATAAAGTTGGTTTATCAGAGCTTTTTCGCTTGAGACAGCTGTGTGCTGCATCTGGAAACAGAACTGATGAGATCGGTAAGTAGTAGTCTGCAGCTGTAAAACCAAAGCAATGGGCTTAAAGAAAAAAAAAAATCAAGTGATGAGTCAGGTCCTTTCTGTCTGTTTGACGTCATTGTTAATAAAAATAATATTGACTAGAGCTTTAAATGAATAATGCATGTGGGTAATACAACACTGAGACAAATGGGAACATTTTTTCATACAAAAATAATAGCCCTTGGAGATAAAACTGGTAAGATTAGCTTTATTGAGCTTTATTCTCAAGATCTGATTTTGAATCAAATTATAGTTCCAGGGATCAAAATCGATTTATATTCCTCAATTTCCTACACCCAAGAAATAATGATTCAGTAGCTAATATTAAAGATAGATTTCACTTTCCAGCCATTTATGAACCGGGACATTGAGAGGAAAGATGTTCTCTCAGAATCGTTGTCTGTTACTTCAAATGGATTTGTCTTTGTCTCTGCAGTGGAGAAAGGTGCGTGTGTGCGCCCTGACAGTTTAGCTGCACGTGCACAGGACCTTGGAGGGAGAGATGGGAATGAAGGCAGCATGAGTGAGAGAGAAAGAGAGAAGAGAAGAGCAGCCTGCATGAGAGGAGAGAAGAGAGGTCAATCCTTTCCGTAGTAACCAGACCTGTGGTGGTGTGCCAAGATAGTCAAGTGGTTTAATCCTCAGCCTCTGGATCCACACATGGACCTCTACTGGCCAACCACTGAGTCCTCTCCCTGATTCACCCCACCACCCGCCACCCTTCTTCCCTTTCCAACCATCAGAATAAGTAACATATGCTGTATTACAGGTAGGGGCACTGCTCACTAAAACGAAAACCAGGCCATTAAAATGTGTTCCCTTGGAGAAAACGCAGTATGGGTGCATTATATTAACATGGTGTTCCTTATTAGCGGTATGACACTGCTGCTGAAGCAGTGCTGCACAAGCCGGGCTATTGCTTAGAATTTAAAGTTAAGTCTTAAGCCTCAGCGTGACACAACAAATATATGTACCACAGCGGCTAGCTGCTTTGAACCTTATCTAAGCCCCTCTGTGTAACTGAGTGCATTTTAAAATGACCAGAAATGACTACAAATTGTTCAGTGAGCAATCACAATTTCAACAACAGACACATTTTAGTGGCAGAGTTGCTATCTTTCTTTCTCTGTCACACTCTTTTTAGAGTCCTTGAGACAGTCTAAAGGAGGGTGTGTTACCTCCTGCAGAGCGAGAGGGGGAGATGCTTCTCACTTCACCCGTTCTCACATACCTGCCCTGTTTTCAGATAGAGAGATGTGTCCGCATGTGTTTGTGTGTGTGTGTGTGTGTGTGTGTGATGTACACGGGCATGTCTATCTGACTTTCAGCGTATTTAAAGATTGCGAATGAGTCGTTGCTTTGAGGAATGTCTCCAAGGGTGAATGTGCAAGTGGGCAGGCGCACGCACAAGATAATTCAGTCTTCTACAGCAGGAAAAAGTGTCATAACAAATTAAATTCACCAGAGGCAGAAACTCCTGGGCTCAATTTCAACTCAATCCTAAATCCATGAAGGAATATGTAAATATATGCACCACACACAATATTACAATGCTACACTGCTCCATCTAGTTGCAAAATATACTCGAATCCAGCATCAAAGTGCTTTTACCACAGCAACCCAATTAGTGTGTGATTCAAATAATCTACCACCGCTGCAGTAATGTAAAGTTTCCTGCACCACACACAAGATTGTACTTACAAATTCAGCCATCACAGAGGTTGTTTTACACCCTTTTTGTACTTGTTAACTGCACAACTGCTGCACTTTGAACACTATTACCCAAGCAGATAAAGTTGGAAAGAAATCCTGGAGGTGCAGAAGAGGAATAACCTTGACAACAGCCACCACATGCTGCTTTGCTGTCAGCTAAATGTCTAAACATATGTACGATAAAATAAATTATGGAAAAAGGTTCCAGTGATTAGAAAGAAAGGGTTTCAAAAGTAAGGTTGTTAATTCAGCTGAGTCGCTGCGTGTTATAATGCGCCACCTTTGGGTTAGTAAATCAGGGGGCTGTCAGTTTTCACTTCAGTTTAAAAGACAAGATGTAATGCCATCTCCTTATTATGTAGTAGCTGTGCATTGTTGGGTTTTGAATACATTAAGCACAATTCCAATGAAGTCTTAAATCATTGCCATATCATGTTTTCCTAATGACATGAAAAGCTGTCCTCGGTCCCATCTCCATTAATGGAGCAGGCGTACTCAGATAAAACGTGACAGCATTCACAATGCTAGAATGATAAATCCCCGTGAAGGTGGGGAGTCACACCGGCGCTACAAACCCAATGCAACTGATTAAGCTCGCACTCAGTCAGGCACCATGCGCGCACATGCAGAGCACATGTACGAGAGAGACACACACATGCTCGTGCATGAAGCTGCTGTAGGAACACACACACGCAAATCAACAGGCATAAATCCTTTCTAATTTCCATGTGTCCTTGTGTTACGCTCACTGCCTCAGCCCACATTTCCAATCTACTGGCTGTGTGCTGTAAATTGTCAGTTAATCGTTAGTAATTGGTAATTAAGAACTAAGATAACACTTGCTGTTTAATATGTGACTGATATAATTGATGGCATGAATCAAAATTGTGTGTGTATGAGTGCATAAGTGCCGGTGTAGAATTATAACCTGCTCCCCTTCATCAGCCTTCAAATGAAAGACAGCAAAGCTTTGAGCCTTTGCTCTCATGTCTGTCATAGAGATGAAAAAAATGAAAGAAGAAAAGACAAAAATAAATAAATAAAGGGGATATTAATGTTTAACAGAAAGAGAAAATAGTGACAGATACAGAGTCTGATATGAGAAGTGAGTCAAATTAAAGAGAGTGGGAGACGAAACGGGAGAAACAAGGAGATAGGTAGTTTGAGGACAAAGAGGTGGAGATAACAGGGAGGAAAGATAGAAGGACAAGAGGGGAGAAGAGAGTGGAGGAGAGAATTACAGAGTGAAGAGATAAAAGTGCTGGACCACTTAAAGAGGCAGCAACAAAACCAAACTTCCACCCATATTTTAACCATATGCATTCTCACATATACATATTTATCTGCAATATTTCCTTTCATTACAAAGAAGGATGATTCATTCAGTACATTTTCGGCAGCAGCAATAGCAACAGGCTTGTTTGGAATAAGCAGAGGAAAAAGTGGGTTATTAAAATGAGCAGTGATATCCACCACGGCTGAAAAGACAAGGAAAAAGAAACAAAATTCTCAAGAGCATACTTTGTAATTGTAATCTACTGACAGCATTGTCTGATTGACATGTGTCTAGGACATGCAGTGCAGTGTAGCACAAAGAACACCACCTACCACAACAGCAGTCAGACAGTCTATTAGTAGTAGACAGTGGTTAATGGTGACTCTAAGTAATTTCCCCAAAGGGAGGGAGGCGAGCATCGACAGCAATAATAAAAATCCCAACCAAGAAGCTTTGCTAAGTCAAGCAAGGCTGGGTAATTGGTGTGATGTTAATATTTGATAAGCTAGTAAAGGCATCTGAAGTGACCAATGACAGGCACGAACCAAAATGGATGTATCAAATATATGGGGAAAATGGGGAAAAAGCTCTTTTTGGATATGCAAAAAAAAAAAAAAAAGACTGATTTAATATGAATGAGGTCTTTGTTTTACTGTTCCTTTTTTCAGCAAGACACAGCAATAGATATGAACCAATGTGACTTCTTTCTATCTGGTAAAAATGGAAACAATGAGCTTTACAGTAGATGTTTAATTTTTCAAAGCAGTTGTATTATAGTGGATTGTGATTAAATCTTAAAAAGAGATTAGGCAACTTTTTCATGCCTTTTGTAGACAAAAATGCTTTAAATTAACCTACAGAAGAGACTCTCGATTGCAAACAATACACTGATTATACATTTGTGGAAACTTTACGGTGTAAAGAATAAGAATTAGGCTATAAGAAAATAAACAGAATAGGCTTTCCTCCTTGAGCAATTTTACTCATCGATGAGTGTTCCATTAAGAGTTGCCTTAAGTGAATATTCCATTTATTTTGTGAGTAGAGTCACTAACTCAAGTTTGCTAAGTTTGAAACACACAAACATCCTGAGACAATTGAATTTATGTGTACAAAAGCAGTTGCTAATTGGACAGATACAAGATACAAAGAGCCTCACCCCTGCACACCTCACAGGAGACAATGAGGCTGTTAAATGAAATGGGTAAGGATCCCACTGATGGAGCTCTGAGGCCTCGGTAGTGACAGACACCCGTTAAGCAATTGGAGTCAAACATGCACACACAGACCTGCAACACACACACACACACACACACACACCACACACACACACACACACACACACACACACACACACGCGCGCTCATCTCCTGACACTCAAAACACTCATCTCACACTCAAACGCTGCCGACTGACAGCTAAGACACGCTCCTCTGACAGATCAAACCTGATTTACAATGCAAGCGTGCCGCGCGTGTGTGTGCCATTCTGTGAAGAAGAGATGCAGAGGGAGTTAGGGGTCAGAATTGTAAATTTGAAAGTGTCACATATCATGTCATTTATCTATCCAGCACAGTCCCCTCCTACCCCCATCCCTTCTCTCCTACACACACACACACAAAATACACACAGAGTATCCACCTCTAACCCTCCCACACATTCATTCCAATCTTCAGGATAATCAATCAGCTCATTCTGTCTTATTTGCCTTCTTTTCTCTTGTTCCTTTCCATTCTTGGACTGCAACACTGTCATCTCCTCATTGTTAAGCAGTGGAGTCAGTCCCGCTGACAATCTGTCCCCGCGACCAGATGGGTAACAATAGCTGACACCTTTGTGCTTCAGTGCAGTCCCTAGACATAGAGTGACAACCTAGTCTTTTAAAAACGATGTTCATGTACATAAAATTTGCATTAGCAACCATGTTTTGTGAGAAACATACTGCTCCCTGGATTGATTTTTTATCAACATAATGAGATGATGTTTGTAATGAAAGGATATGCTAAACATTCACTGTTGGTCTGCTTTATTTGCCTTCTCTACAGTACCTACTTCTGCTCTAGGGAAAGCATGATTCATGTTTAATGGTTAAGTTTAATTAATTAAAAGCACTTGGTTAAAGTCAGGAAAAGATCATTGTCTTGGATAAATACTGAAAAAAGTTTAAACCAAATAAAACAGTAAAAACTGATGCAGTATAACACCTACATTGCCCAGAATGCAATTCAGCAGCCAACAGCTCAGCCAGAGATTCAGGTAGGTAATGCTAGCAGTGGCTAATCTAGCCTTAAGCTGCTGATTTTTCTCATTTTCAAACTTAAACGTAGTCTTCAAATTCAACTGAGGCTTATGTGTGCAGTTCCCCTTCAAGTGTGAAGCTATAGCCAAGAGGTGATTAGCTTAGCCTAGCATAAAAAAAATGGCAGCAGGGGGTAAACAGCTAGCTCGGCTCTGTCCAAATTTTATCTGCCAGCACCTCTAAATGTCACTAATTAACACAAGTCTGTAACAACAGGGTAGAAGATGAAAAACCCCAGTTTGCAATGTTAAAGTCCCGTGTTTTGTACACTTATCTATCCACCCCGCCCTACAACTTCTGTACAATACAGAAATATCATACTTGGGTGAAGGAAGGATGGGTAGGTAAAAATGTTGCCTGAGAACGTGATTCAGGCAGCAATTATATTTCTTGCAAAAATATATTTGTCAAAGCAAATGAGCAGTATGTAAACATATGTTGTGGGAGAAATGATTAAGCATGAGCAGGCGTGTGTGTGTGTGTGTGTGTGTGTGTGTGTGTGTTACACATTGCGATGACTCATGTTAGGAAGCCTACCCCACTAACAATTAGATTCAAATTTGCATATTGAGCCCTAAGTGTGCACGCGCATATGAGCTGTCGCAGATGTTGGCTGTCAAAGAATGCCAAGTTTGACACCTGTCTGTCACATGTTTGATGCTTGGTTGGATCTCCATAATAATAATGAAATAGATTCAAGTTTATTTTTTCCCATACAAACACACCCTGTTTCTCTTTATCCTTCGATCCATTATTCTGTTTCCTTGTATCAAGACCGAACAGAAAAAGTATGGAAAGACTGTGTATGTGCCATGATTGTAGAGTTTGTATGTTTGAATTTATGCAACAAACAAATCACAAAATGATTCAATATATTACCTGATTCAACACAGAAACAAAGCTTAAGAAGATTTTTCAAATATCTATAAATATTGCAAAAGCTCACAATTGTAGACAATAAAGCAAAAGAAAAATGGGAAAAAGAATTAGAATTTAACATATCAGCAGAGGATTGGAGAGATTCCCTAAGTGGAAACTTTAAGACAATCAACAATCAAAATACTGGAGGGAATTTGCTTGGAAAGTGAGCAGGAGATATTTTAGTACGGCTTGTAAGTATGGAAAATGTTACCTCTTAGCAGGGACTACTTGCTGGAGAGGATGTGGAAAACAAGTAGCAAATTATACACACACACACTCTCTTTTCATGTCCAATATTAATACCCTTTTGGGAAAAGGTTGAGAAAGACCTTAAAGTATATTTTTGACTTAAAAGAACCTCTGAGACCAGAAAATATTTTGGGTATTGATTTATATGGAGAGATAAAACCCAGCTGATATGTATCTTTTTAGCATAATATTGCCTGCAAGAGCCATGAAGCAAGTGAAAAGGAAACAGCCAAATCCACCAAAACTAAATTCATGGCTATTAGAAAAATTTACCCCAAGGATGAACCTTCTATTTACATAGCATATAATATAAGACAGTATCCATCCCAATCCCAATGCTCCCTTTCCTATCCCACCCCATTATTTATTTATTTACTGGACTGTGTTGTGTCTCTTGGTCATTTTTCTGTTACTTATATATTGGTTAACTGAACTCATACAAACCCTTAATTTAACTTGTGGAACAGGCTCTGAGGTAGAAGAAATGTCGGGAAGATGATGAAAGACATACTGCAATAAAGTATTTTTTAAAAAGGATTCATGCAACCCGATATGTATGTGTGCATTTGTTACATGAACCCAGTGAATGTGTGTGCAATTGCGCGCCCATGTGTAACGTGGCCTCGGGGCTCCAACGAGGGAGGGCACTGCCGAGGGAATTCCCCTAAAGGCAGAGATCCTCAGCCAAAAGGAAAACATGCATCACCTCTGCCTCTCATCTTCGCTTTTGCATGCCAATGACAGACACAGACGCATAACATTTCCGTCCCACCCCAGCCAAGCCAATGCACACACATACACTTGTGCATTCATACATTCACTAAATACAACCTTCTACCCTTGCTCCTTATAAATTCAAATACAAACACACTGTAAGTGTTCCTGCAGGCATTACGCATTAGAAAGTAAAGTGGTGTTGCCAGATGATGAGCCATGAAATATCATAAAAGACTCAAGGGAACAGGCCCAAGATACCTTTTGAACGCTTAACATCCCATTTACCACGGCATGTTTGTGTGCAGTGAATGATGCACATTATGACCACCACACCATCCTGTGTATAAAAATCACTAATTCCATCCTCTAATCATCTATTTGAACATCACCCCTACTCATATTTTAGTCACAGGCTCAGACATCGCCCACGGATTACATCTTTGCAAGTAGAAGCATGGCTGATGATGAATCAAATTCTAAAGAGATTCACCTCTCTAAATAGATATGCCTCTGTCTGGAATGCAGTCTGATGCTGGGTTAAGCCACAATTCTCTTAGGCACAGTCCCATAGACACAGCGATGTGTAACAACCATTAGCTTACGCTGGTGACTGTGGGGTCTGCTGAGGTATCACAATTGAACTTGAACAAGATTTCCAACAGCAACTGTTTTTAACCTCTAGCTGCTGGCCAAGGTGCAGTTTATTGTTCTCACAGCTGGCCATTTAGGGCGAATTATGTTGAAATATTTAATAAAGGCGACAAAGCCAGAGAAAAAAGGAGAAAAAGATGGTGACTTCTTCATAATAGGGGTGCGCAGATTGTAGCGCAAACAGGGCTTTTGGTGCTGCAAGTGACCATTGCACGGCGCTGAACTTTTGCAGGAATGAGTAGAGCACACAAGTTCACGCCTTACAGCTCTATTCTCTGTAATATACATGGCTCTCAGTTCTTAGGGAAAAGGGAGAAAACACTACACTGCATTATTTAAACATTAAATGCTTGTGGTCAAATATGGCAAAGTATGATTAAAGCTATTAATATGACTTCAGCAAAGACCTACATTAAAGGCTGCACAGGAAGCTGTAACATCAGGCTCAAACAGCATTGCAGTAACAAACCTAGAAGCTGCACCTGAAAGCTAATATTTGGCTATTTTTTCAGAATGGTCTTAATTATTTGTACAATGATGAGTTCTAATTGTTTCTTTAGTTTCAGGAAAACAAAACAAAACATCTTATTTATTACCTTCTATCTATATTGCAGCACAGACATCATCCTGCATTCACTGGCTTTGCTAACCAAGGTCAGTACATGCAAAGCTGTGTACTGGAAGGGTGTAGCAGAGACCAAAATATAAAGCTAGCAACAGGAAAGCAAAATTGTTGACGGAGATAGAAGAAGAGTTCGCAATTCTCAGAACCTTACCATTTGGCCTAATTGTGGTGCAAGAAGAAAGGCGGTGTTATTACCCAAATAAAAATTACTACACACCACACTTTTCAGTTTGTCCCCACTCCTTCTTGCTCCCTAAGTATAAGCCATGGTCAGAATTTCACGTCCAAAGCAATCAATGTATTCATTCAGGCTTAGCACTGACAAAACCTCAAAGAAAAAAGCATACAAAACAACCCTAAATTTCTCTAATCAATACTAAAGAAACTTAACTACAGCTTTCCAAAACCACAGGACCTAAACTTCAAAAACAAGAGTAAAGTAAATGAAGAAAAAAAAAGAAAACAGCTTCTCACCCCTACAGAAACACCACTCCTACACAACAAAGATTGCGGCTCTGACAAAGTGTTCTATTTGCAAATTTCCTATTTACAAATATTTACAACTGTCAAGATTACAGCCTCAAGCGGTGTAATACCTACACACATATCACAGATCTCTCAACTACAGCTTCAAGCTGTGATTTACCAACACACAGTACTCTCTGTCAAAGTAGTTCACAACACTGAAGAGCTAGTGGCATTTCGTAGGGAGCTGGGATGAGAAGTGAAGCCTCAGTGGGGTAGCTGTCATCTGGTCTTTACAGACAGTGTGAGCTGACGTCACAGTTTTCACATGATACCACCCTGCCTCGCCACCTTTAAGTACAGCTGCGACATCGGGAGGAGAACAAAGAAACACCTTGAAAAGGTTGCAGCAAGTAGATTTATCGTTGATCTGAATGACAAACTGGACTGTCAGTGGTCGGCTGATAATGACATTTGGCCAGAAATTGAGTTGTCTTCTACACACATACATGTAGCTGGTTCTACTTAAAGCAGGACCTGTCTAATGAAAGTCATTAGGATTTAAAAGCAAACTCTTTTTCTCTAGACAGTTTCATAAAAATATTATGTGTGACACCTGGCTCGTCTTTTTCCTTTGCCTCAGGTAGTTGTAAAAACCCATACCCAATTAGTCTGTGTGGTCAATTTCATAACAGCTCTTCCAGGTTTTAGCAATGCCTTTATATGCTTTACTTCTATGTGAATGCATGATAGCAGTTGCTACAGTAACTGTTGCATTTTTGCCACTCGGAAGCTAGTGAAAATGTCAAAGTACAGCTGAGGCTGAGCCTATCCTGTCACAACAGTAAGTGTGATTGTAATCATAGCCATGTAGCAGTGGATGTGAAGTTGAAGTGTCACTTAAGTCATTAGAATTCATCTTTTAGGAATGAATGTAACAAATTTCACAGCAAACAATCCAGTAATTGGATCAACGGCTGGATAAAAATGGTGGACAGACAGCGATGGAATGGAATGGAAATATTGCCTTCCCTACAGCCGCACAGTTAATGCAGCTGAAATTGAGGACATTTAATATCTAACAGTGATCTCTTCATGAACAAACACATTACTGATGCCACTGCTAAGACTGTTGGATGTACACATTTGAAAAATGCAAGATGAAAGGGGGACGGGTATTTTGTGGCTCTGTCTTTCTCTCTCTCGACATGACTGAGTTTGTACTGGAGTTTACTGACACCAGAAAAATGTCAATTCATTGTCTTTTTTTGTAATATGTAACATGTTGAAATGTATACCATAACTTATGATCTGTTTTATTTCAGGGAAACTATTTTGGCTAACATAAATCCCAAGTGGATGGTAACTTTAACACCTAGTTTCAGCTTGTGATGCAAAAAAGTTATTTCAAGGAGGAGGTGCAGTATACAACACGGAACACAGAAAAATCTTCCTTGTTTATTAATTGCTAGGGAATATTGTGGGCTGTGTCCAGGCTTGGTTTATTGCTGTTATCAATATTTTATTATGTCTGAGAAACAGAATTTTTTATTTTTTTTTTTCCCCCCCACCAATTGACCTGAGAATGAGGACAACGCCATGGTGTGCCATGTAGCGAATGTACTGATTCACCCATTTCCTGCAAGCATGAACAAAATCAGTCTTTGTCCCAGATACTGTGGTTCACTGGGTCTTACTAATGTGAAGGATATTTTCAAATGAGAAAAAAAGCACAGATTTGATGTTAGACAGAACTCCATACATAATAATAAAGAAGAATCAGCACCATTACTCACTAATTAGTTGCTTGGATGCCAGATGAGAAATAGATGCAGGATAACACAGACTGCAAACTGTGTTGACACAGAACACAGAGCCAAGCAATCCATGGTGTTTCTTGTTGTGGTTGTTAGAATATTCATCAGCATCATCTGTACAGAAAAATAGCCTCCATGCATGTTACTCATCTAGTGAAACAGTTCGACGTGACTTGTTTTCGCTATAAGGGAATTGTTCAGTGAATATTTTTCATTTTTCTCTAGTTTGTAAACACATTAAATAGAGGCCTATTATAGATGTTTTAGACCACTGGTTTGGGATATATTTTATAATATGAAAGTGGAAATATGCGGAATTCACACGTGTGTTTGCGTGTGCATGCCAAGTGTGTATCGATGTGATGTATTTGCATGTGAGCGTTGGCTCAGGCTGAGGGTTGAGCCTATGTTTATGTGTTCATATATCCCCAGAGCTCTGAACAAAGACTGTTAGCGAGCCCAGATCAGAACAGGCGTCAATTCCTTCAGCCTGACATTGTATGTGTGTGCACGCGTATCTATGGTTTTGTATGAATGTGTGTGTATGTACGTTTTTGTCCATTGTTTCGGGTGTATGAGCATGAGCCTCTGTGTGTATGTTAATGTGCAAGCATGTGTGTGCACCGATGTCCATGCATGTTGTGCCGTCATGCTTGCTTGCCTGACCGGCCACGCTCCGTTCAAAATACATATTCAGCACTTTGCTCTTTTTTTTTTCTTTTCCTCTTTTCACATCTCTCTCCCATTCTCTCCATTTTAGGGTGTTATTAGATAGGACAACTCTTGCCGCCGGCAATTCTCCTCTCAGCACTCTACAACCAAAGGCATGTGGGTTTTGGAAACCAGAGTGTGTGTGTATAGGAACCTGCTGTGAATGTGCAAAACGCCTTTGTGTCTGTGTGTGTGTGTGTGTGCTTGCAAATGTACTGCTGTAGTCTATAATGTACAGTAGGTATAAGGTGCGGAAAGAGTAAAAGAGTGTTTTCTAAGATCTATTCATTTAAATTAAGGTCAATGTCACTCTCCTCATTTTTCTTCTCTCTACACCTCTCTTGTCATTCCTCCACCCCCCATCATGCATTATGCTTCTCACCAAAATGACAGGAGGCCCACTCTCACTTTGACCCCTCTTCCTCACTCTCTCCCTCTCCCTCTCTCCCCATACACACATAAAAGCAGGCACACACACCAGGCTCTCACTCATACACAGACCCAGACACACACACACACGGTGAAAGAGCCCAGGGGCTCCATCTATTAAAGGTCCATCCATCATCACATATAATTTTAATATGGTAGGAATAAAAAGATGCTTACACGGCTAAATTAGAAATTTCTGAGACCTGTGTGCTAGAGTCTAAGCCTGCCTAGAAACCTCTATAAGCACTTAAATGCATGCACACAAACACACTGAACAAGGTCAGTGCACTCAGCCAAATATGGCTCATGAGATGCTGCTTTCTGTCATGTCTGCGTGTGTATGTGTGTGTGTGTGTGTGTGTGTGTGCATATACATAGTCTTTGCAATGCAGTGGCATAATTATATGAGTATGTAAAGGTTTTCTACAGCTCCCTGGGGCCATATGCCATAATGCATGCATTCAGTGTATTTTGATCTCACGTTTATAATTTCCATTTTTTTTCCCTGTGTCTTTGTCACCCCTTTTTGTCACTGTGTCCTCTGGGCATCTTGTGCTTAACAGGGTAAACTGCTTCAAAGTCTGTGCTTTGCAGCACAGTATGAGGCAAGACACAACAGCGTCATTACGTATTTATTCGGTTTAATTTAAATCAGTCCAGGTCGAGATTTACATTTAAACATTTAATGCTCAAAAAATTATTTTAACTATGGCTCAGAAAGGCACACATTTTTAGAATTCAGATATAACTTTCTGTTCAGCGCTAAGGCTGTTAAGTTTCTATCTTAAGTAGGACTACTTTGTTATTAATCTGGGTAAATGAATGCACACTTCAAAGTAAAAACATGGCTAACATAACTACAGCTTCATACTGCTCAGCTCACTGTTTATTCAAGCAGAAACCTTGCACTTTCAATATCAAGGATGTTTTACCCGAGTCAGTGATGAGTGTAGCCACAGCAAAATTTTCAAGAGAGTATTGAGCTCTAAAACTCAATCAATGCTTCTTCACAACACAGCACTAACAAACCCCCAGCTTTTGTTTTTGTCAGCTGTTATCACCTGACAGTTGATTGTCAGTTGTCAGCAGGAGTCATTGATTATTACCATGGAAACACAGCTATTACCTTGGAGATTGGGGTTGGTTAGTTATAACTTCTTCTTTCACATAAGTGGTTTGTATTAGACTATTGTAAACTCAGACTAAACCCAAGACTGACCAAATCAAAGACACTAAATCCCTCTGTAGCCCCACTCCTGTCAGCTTCCAGACTACACTACTTTGCCAGGATGCTATTGATGCAGGTGCAGTGGTAAAGATTTATAAGTTACAGTAGGTAGAGTTTCCTCAGCTTCCTTAAAAAGCAGAGTCACCAGCCTGTCTGCCTCTTTACACATTGGCCCTGGAAGCAATGCTGGCCTCAGCATCACCAGAGCTCAATATAGCAGTGTGGACCTCATTTTTCATCAGGACATTTTGAAACTTTAAGTGTTCATTTCAGGGACTGAATATTCAGCTCTTTGAAATAAGTCCACAGTAGTCCACAGAACAAGGTTGTTTTTTTTTTAAAAAAAAATCTCGAGATTCACAATTTCAAAGACATGACATCCACTCCCTGCTGCAGCAGTTTTGTTTAACACATGATGAAATGGAAAAATCATTAACTCCTGGAGGGCAGCTGCTACAGTAAGTTAGAAATGTATAAGTATTGTTTTCTCTCAATAAACAATACCTGAGCCTGTGTTAAGCTATTTGAGCTGAGGGATGTGAAATCAAGATGGGCACAGACTGGAGTGCGAAACATACCCAAACAGATCTATTATAAGCCATATTGATCCATACCCAAAGATGGACACCTCAGAGCAGCATGGTGTGTTTCAGCACTGCAGTCTGAAAATGGAATTTCCCAGGAGAAGTTAAATGCAGCTAAGCCAGCAAAATGTTTTTCACCAGCCTGGTCGCTGATGATGACAAAGCCTCTCTTTCCACTGTGTGATACTGTGCTGTACAACTAAAATAAGATAAACCAGCGATTCCCTTGTTACATCTCCTTCTCCACTGTGCCCACTTAATGAAACAAGTTAACTAAGGTCGTGTTATTCATCACAGCAAAAGGGTGTGGGAGTGGTTGCAGGAAAAAGGCACTGTTAGTACACAAATAGTCTCACCTGGGAGCAGCCACAAAACAGACACACTGTTGAGCAAATAGCCACTGAGCAGGCACCTATCACAGTGCTGGATGCTGGATAAAACCTGCATTTAGAATTCAAGTCTTATCATCTTTACTTACACAGAGAGGAAAGAATAGTTTGCATTTACTTAACCCGCCTTAGTATTTTACAACAGATTTGGATATTCAAAGCAATAGCTCTACAGCCTTGGTATTTTGACACAGCAAGTAATATAAATGGAGAGCTTCCAATTTGATGCGTGAAGATAGGCCATTACATCATGACCTGACATTTAAAGGGAGGAAAACCAAACTTTAAAATGACACCTACGCACTTAATAGATATTAAAGAATAATATATTATTGAGAAGCCAGAGGCCAAGAGCACATGCACCGGATTTGTGCAGCTCACTCTGATAGATGCAAGCCTGCTATAGTCTACTCGTCAGTGGTTCTCTAGATCATTACACTGTTTCAAAAGTAAACATTATGAATGGGAGTTTTTGCTTACAGTTGCGTTTGCTGTCAACGGCTAGCAGCAAACAACTCAGTCCCAAGCAGTTTCTTACCAACACATCCAATAAAAATACCTATAATTACACACAGACTTTGACTGATCACTTAGCAACAATATAGTGTTCAAATTTCAAAACAAAAACCAGAGGACGGATTTCTTTTTGGAACTACCTGGTTGCTTGTTAACTGCCTTTGTTGGTACGTTACAACGACCAACTTTCAATCAAGAAGTGGCAGGATGTTCTCCCAATCGTGTATATGCATACCGCATGCAAAACAGAGGATGAGACAGTTTTGTCATAATTATGGTAAGATACATCACTGCCCATCATGAGAACTGTCTGTTATAATTACAAGAAACCTGTTTTTCACCTTTTTCATGTCATCAGATTTGATTGCACAAACACAAAGGAACTTGCAGGGTTGTCGTCTAACTCCTGCTGAGTCAAGCCCAACTCCTCATTTTAATCCTTCACCACTCTGGCTATTTTTTCTTTTTTCTTTTTTAACTTCAACCTGCAAGCTGCTCTTTCTTTTCTTGGAGCCTCCCCCCAAGGCTGCCAGCTGCTGTTCCCTAATCCAGGCTGCCTCTTTTACAGTATTCAGACACATGCAAAATTTATTTGATACCACCTCTGTATGGTGCATTACACTTGTTACCTGGCACCTGTTGTTGGTGTGAGGTTTTTAGTTGGGGTGACCAAAGGAGTGCAAAGGCCCATTATTGTACAGTAGCCAAGTCCTTTGAACCGGTTTCCTGAAAAGGAGAGAGAAGTAACCTCCTCAAACAACTCCTGGCTCATGTAAGAATGTCAGCATTGGTCTGCAGTCAGTTAAAGCCAGGCACCACATGACTTGCTTTAGCTTTTGACCTAAAATTACTGTTGGTATTTGCTTGGTGATGGGGTCATGTACTAAGATGTCATCTTTAGCAATTCTAATGTATCTGTATCTAACTTCCAAATAGTCCTGAGGACAATAATTTGCATCTTGTTTAGAGGCCGGATGACTCCTTTGTGACCACGAGTCTTGACTTTGACTGCCTGGTTTCTCCATAGCAATTTAATCCTCTGGTTGCTGTGGCTGCTGCCAGATTGCTACATAATCTGGTATAAATTGCCACCTGCAGAGGTTGCTGGGGGCACCTGTACTGTTGAATTTATGCCATTGTCTGGGCTTTGTCTTTTTGTGTTCACCATACATTTTTTGCACATCTCTGCTGCCCTTGGCTCCAGTGCAGAAAGATATCAGCCAAACAATTCCATACTGAACAATGGAAAATATTCTGCCACCACCTCCTCTACCGCCAGCCAATGCAACTCTGCAAATAGCACTGTCAGCACAACAACATTCAATCACATTCCAATTTCCCACAAAAAGTTTTAAACTTTTTCTATTTTTTTTTACTTTCAAGGTCAGTTGTATTGTCCAGTGATTACAGTATAAGCCTCCCAAATATTCGCTTTCCAGTGTATTACACTGCCACAATCATCACATGACCCTTGTCTTGCACCTCATAGTGGCACCTGTGAGTCTCCCATGGGCCCCATTACTCACTGCTCTACAGTGCCACTAGTGGTCAAAAACTCCACACAGTTCACTTGTACATTGTGGAATACATGGACTGTTCTGTCTGTCTGAGATGATTTGAGATTAGGCCTTTAATAATGTTTGAAGACTGCTGTTGCTGTGTATATTTTTCTACACTACAAGCATTACTGACACTGTTGATTTTATGTAGCCAAAGTTATGTTGCTGATACTTGGGGGGGGGGGGGGGGGGGTATAGAGGCTGATAAATTTTTAAGGGGTTTATTTAGTCTTTGTCTTCTTGTAAGATGCACCATCAAAAATAAATTAAAAACTAAAAAACAAGCTGTGACTTTATTTTTACTCCCCTGGCATTAGCTTTAGATAGAGTTTGGAATTTAAAACCCACAAAATCTTTGCCTGCGTTGCTCAAGCTTATAAAATGGGCCAGAATCACGGAGCCCGACTTTTCTTGTAACTGCCGTGTGACACCCTCTTCCTTACCAAATTTTAAATAAACCACGAAGTCTGAGCCATCTACTGTATCTCTTGGAGATCCATTGTCATCAGTTTCTTGCTCTAAGTAAATTATTCACTCAAAGCATATTTTCCTCACTTTATGAGCCTAGAGATCCTTTGACTGTTCTTTTGTATGCAGCTCATGGGGCACACTTTACGTGTCTAAGAGTACACGTTATTGATTTCACATTTGTTTGCCAAAGTGCATGCCTGTTAAAAAAAATCACTTTTCCCCCCTTCTCTCGTTTTCCTTTGAAAGGATTTATTTATCTCATTTAAGCTCAGGGCACTTGAAAACCCCAGATGAGAAGAGGATACTCGATGTGCATGCACAGTAGGATTGTAAGAGAAGGTGAAAGGCAGAGCAGAGAGAAGTCACATGATAGTAGCCTGTTATAGTCTCTCTCCCTCCCTCCCCGTCTCTCTCTCTCTATCACTCTCTTTCTTACACTCTCTCACTATGTCTCCATGTGTTAGAGTTGCTGAGTAGGGATTCTATAATGAGAGAACGGTGACGTTGAGAGGGAGAAAAAGAGAAAACTAAGCAGAGTGGGTTGTGGGGCGGTGGGGGGGTTACAGGAGGAGGAATGGGTGGAGGAGGGCAGGGAAGGAGAAAAGGAGGAAAGAGGAGGAGCAGAGTCAGGAGATCAGGATGTAGAGAGAAAATTCTCGGTCAAGGTCTTTCCTAATGAACAAATTATCATGCAAAGGTCTCACTCTCCCCCTCCTCCCCCACCCCCAAGCCCTCCTTCCTTTCCTTCCTCTCTCACGCTTTCATTGTCACTCGTCCCCTCTGTCCCTTCTTTCTTTCCTTTCTCACCTTTCCTTCTCTCTCTCTGCTTCGCTGGCTTGACCTTGGTTCCCACCTCACTCAAATCCCTCGCTTGTTGCCTCCCTCCCTATTTCTATAACCTTGTTTATTTTCTGCCGCATTCCTGTTTTCTTTATCTCTGTTACTTCTCCTCCTCTTCACTGTTTGCCCCCACCACCCCCCACTTCCCCTCCTCCTTCCTCGTTTTCCGAGTTCCTCTAGGCCTTAGGCAGTAGTCTGCTGCTCTAAAACCTCTCTATCAGCACATCCCTGCAATAGTCGTTTCTGACAGTCACTTTCACTGCAGAATTGCCTGATTTACCACACACACACACACACACACACACACAAGCACTCATACACACCATTCTGTGTATGGTGCCAACATAGTGTAACCAGAACAGTGTGCGTGGCTGTGCATGTGAGCAGCTTCTGCATCACCAATAACAACATTAGATCCTCACGCATTACTGCTTAATTTTAAATGCGATCGTTATGCGCAAATACAACAGTGTGTGTGTGTGTGTGTGTGTGTGTGTGTGTGTGTGTGTGTTCATTCGGGTGTGTCTGTTCCCCCAATTTCTTTCCTCCACCTCTCTTCATTTCTGTATTAGCCCACCAGCAATGTAAAGGTCACACATTGCAGCGGCGTTTGACTCTGCAGTCTGTTAAATAATAGCCTTGCTATTTACTGTTCTCAACCTCGGCCTGACGTCTATGTGTGGCCTGGGGGCTACATCATCTCCACAGCATCGCTCCAGCGGCAGCACTGTGTCGTGTCAGTGTGCACCGGGCAGGCACATAGTCTGGTGCATGTTTTGAACTTGTTCAGCCCCCCCACCCCCAAGATGGCAAGGTGAGGGAAGGATAACAGTAGGAGAGAAGGAAATAAAGACATCATTAAAGACAGTATACTGAGGTGTTTGTTTTTGACATCAAATTGAGGAAAAACAACTTAAAAAAAAAAAATCTGAATGCTGACTTTACTTTCTTTGCATAGACTTTCAGTGCTGTCGAGAGAATATCAACTTTCTTTGTTATATATTGATGCTGTCTCGTATCTATACTTCTCCTAGTGGCCCCCAACAGCACCCTCCAACCACCAGCACAGTTGACAGCTCTGTCCTCTATTTCGGTAACATCTAAAGAACTGAGTTTTTATGTTGAATCGAGTTCATTCCAAGTTTGAGCTGCGTTTGATTTCATTTATATCCACTATTGGAAAAGTGGACAAAATAATGACAACAGCAAATGACACAATCACTGTTGAAAGTGCTGTTACAAAAGTGGGTCATTTTTAGTTGAATGCCAGTTAGACTGACCATTTGTCACCCTATATATATATATATATATATGTGTGTGTGTGTGTGTGTGTGTGTGTATATATATATATATATATATATTTGGGAACAATGTTGGGTGCTTTTGAGCTCAGTAGTTCTCTGATGTTGCCTCTAAACCTCACAGCTGGTAAATTACTGCTAATTGCCACTCCACCTAATACGACCCACCTGTGTAGCATCGATTGCAATTGTGATTATTGTAGTGTGAAGTTTCTGAAATTGTTCCACTTGCAGACACACTTGAGTGTAGAAGGAGGGCCTTAATATCTACATCATGGACACACTGTCAGAACACATGTTGTAGTTCTGCTAATTTCTGATGAACAGGCCGTCTTACCCAGTGCTGACAGTTACAATTTGTGTGACATGTTTTTAAACTAGGAAGGCACAAATCCCCACTCACAGTTGCAGTAGGACATATTTGACCCTTATCATTCCACACACAGTATCATAAACTCCCAAATGACCATTTCTAATGACAGATTGCTGTTACTTTACAGCATGTTGTTGCTTTCTCTTCTGTGGATGCACGCATCCTTTTTGTAAACTGCTTCTCTTTCAGTGAGTGACTCTTTCACAACTACTGCAGATGTTCCACAGCTTCAAGGCTTCATTTAATGAGCCTTACATAGAACTGAGGAAAATAATTTAGCTGTGATTAATCACGCTGTGTGAGCTCAACTCTGGCATCATCTGCGCACAAGGTCTAGGACAACCATGCTGGTTGTCCCTCATTTGTAATGAATTCAGCGCTCTCCAATTCTCCTTTGGGTCATGTTTAAACAACCACTATCATCCTCTAGCACATTCCTGCAGAGAAAATAAAAAGTTCTTTTTCTTGAGTAAACTGAACTGGCCTTAAAAATGTTGGGCAGATCATGGCACTCCCATGCAGGATGAAAAAAAAAAAAATCTGTCAGGTTGGTAAGACTGCAAAAAGGATTCAGTCTTGGCTAAGCCTCTAAAAACAAGCAATCTGTGCTGCTCACACATGGATACAACAATGCCTTGGCTTGTTTAGTCTTCAGCATGTGCAACATTGCATCCATTCCATATACTCCCCAAGGTTACAGTAAAATCATTTTCTATTTTTTTTACCAAGTCTAAATTGACAATGCTAAGGACTGCTTAAAATTAGACATAGGTATTATGTTTCTAGATTTCACAGTGCCAAACATATACAAATAAAAAAACTGAAAAGAGAAAAGAAAAATTGCAATCGAAAAAAAATTGAGAAGGATCATATATCAAATTAAATAAATACACTCCCATGCTTAATTGAAACAGAGGTCAATTAATGTCAACCACAGTAAAATTACTTATTACCTTGGTGTTTTTCATTTTAATTTCTTACAGAGCTTTGAAAAAGTGGGAATTGCCTAAATGACACAACAAAGGGGATTTCCCTTTTAAAATGAAATTCATTACCACTAAACAGGGGGGACTACAATGTAAATATAGCAAGTGCTAAACTGTCCCAATCCAGTCCCAGCCTCTAGGCTTGTCATTTGCCAGTCAAGAAGAGGTATTTTATCTTTGTTTGAATAGAGCTCTCTTGTTCCCCTCGCCTCTGCTTCCGTATGTCTCAGCAGCAGCCCCAGTTCAACACGTGTTGTGTCTATGTTATCTTAAGTGCCTTTTCTCCCTGGGGCTTACGAAAAGGAAGACAGAGAGAGAGAAAGAACCCTTTCCCCTCTAGCCAGGGAGAAAAAGAGGAATAAATCAAGGTAAGTGTACTGTTCGTCTGTGAGTGAGTGAGATGATCTGTGTCGGTGTGTGTTTATATGTGTCAGTCTATCTGCATGTAAGTGTGCATTAGTATCACAATAATCTGAGTGTGTGTTGTTGCCTGTGTCTGCATGCATGCATGCATGCATGCATGCGTGTGTGTGTGTGTGTGTGTGTACAGCTACCTGTGTGTTTGTGTATCAATGGGAGTGTGAGTCTGTGCCTTATGCTCCCTGGCCCAGATGACTCTGGGTAATTGCTCCTTATCTGGTGGCCTGTCAGTTCACATCACTGTGACAAAGGGAGGGGGCTTGAGGAGCGATTTATTCCACCTACCTATCCCCCCTCTCTCTCCTTTTAATGATCATTATGAATGATTTATGCTCTGTTGGTGTGCGTGTGTGTGTGTGTGTGTCTACATGTCACAATGAGAAGACAATGTGCATGTGAGTGTGTGCTGCAGACAGAGTGAGTCACAAATGGACAAACTGTGTGCGCGTGCTCGGGCTTTGGGCAGCCGCTAACCTCTCACTGTCCTTGGTTAATTCTGCATTCATGGAATACACTTTAATTTTTGATAAATATTGTTAGAGAAGGGAACATTTGGTATGTGGGTCCCTGTGAGTTTTACTGTGAAGCCTTTGGGATTTGGTGGAGCTGCAAAAGACAGAAGGATTATTGTGTTTGTTAAGAAACACAGAAATAAGGATCAAGAGACACACTGACAGAGCTGGTGAGAGAGATAACAGAAATAGAGGAGAAGAAAAAGAGAAAAATGTGCATGAGTGTGTCGGTGAGCTTAGTTGTGTATGCCTGCAGTGTACACGTGTTCACGCACTACATGGTCATGTGCACACTTTTGTGTGCGCATGCTCATATGTGTCCATGTACATGCACATTTCATATATCTCTGTGCATTGTTTCCTTTGATTGAGCCCTTCATCCGTGGCTCAGCAGAAGTTGTAATTGGTCTCTGATGGGACTGTCCCACTGGGTACTGACTGAGTGAAACAGGCTTTGGATGGCTTCCTTAAATATTTCAGCCCAGCCAAACGTGAGGTCTCCTCTCTCTCGCCTCAGGCTCAGCCAACACCACCACTTAGCTGGCTGCCCTCGCCTCTGACAGAGAGCAAGAAAGAGAAAGAGAGCCTGATAGACTTAAAGAGTGTGCCTGATGAGGGTGACTGGCTAACACAGTACATGTGTGTATTGCTCACACACACTTTTTGATGGTGTGAATGCGAGTGTGAAAGGTAACATCCGTTTGTGGAAACCAGTAAATCATAATGACAAGCTGTCATTAAACTGCTGTCTAGCAGCTGCATCTCCGCATCTTGAAGTTACTTGAAATGAGGTTGTGTGTTTGCTACAATGAACCACCACCTCATTACAGCATCTTGTGTCTGCACCTTGTTAAATGGACATTTTATTCAGCACTACAGGAGTGGAACAATCTGCATTACACTAAATATTTGGCTTCCTTAAATGCTTCACCTGCAGCCCCATTTCCCCAGTGCCTTACTCTACCTGTTTTTCTTCCTTGTGCCTCACTTTCCCTCTCCCTAACTTACTTTCTATCTGGCTGTCACTCTTTCTCTTTCAGTCACTCTTTCCCCCTCTGTCTACCCACTCAGTCTTACTTTTCTCTGCCCCCATCTTCCTCTGTCTGTGTGTGTGTGTGTGTGTGTGTGTAATTTTTTTCTCTTCTTTTCTCCCTTCTTCTCTCCATCCTATTCACGTGCCTTCCTACAGATCCAAAGCAAAGTGAAAAAGATAATTCCCTGGTTCTCTGCAGAGAGACAGCAAGTATAAATAGACAAGGTTACCTTTCATGTTCAATTTTAAAGGAATGTTTGAGATTTCCCTGAGATGATTAAATAGGAACGCTCCTGACAAGGTCACACAGACGTACACGTATAGACACACTGAAATACGGCACGTGTGCAGACGCACACGCAGAGAGAGCTTGGTCAAAACACCTTTGGGGATGTGCTACCATTTCTAAAACATAAAACTGTAGAGTGAAAACTGGAGGAAAGAGGAAGAAAACATTCATACATTCAACATGGGTGAAAACCCACCACATAACCAGGACAGTGCGCCTCTGTTTGCACTGCTCCTGTTACCTGAGAGGCTAAACGGCAAAAACAGCAGAATTGATTGACTTGTTTCTTTAGTACTCTGGCATTTATCGCCTTTCATTTTTGCTGCATCAACACCGACTTAAATCCGTTAGTGTGTACGGCTGTATATTTTGCGCGCCAAAGTCTTGCATGCATTGCTAACATTTATTTTCACGTCTGCACGTGTGTGTTTACAGTCTTATTAAGGTTTAACTTTTAGCTTTAAGCAGCATCGTTTCTCCGGAGACCAATTATCTGACAGGGTTAAGGAAACTCTCTGGTGCCAGTGAAGCGAGAATGTGGGGTTCTGACAACACTCCAGCAGGTTTCCTCAGGCATGCTGGGTGTTTGTGTGTTTCCTGCGTATGCATGCATATGTGCACGAGTGTTGTATTTATCATCAGAATCCCCATTAGCTTAAGTATTAGTGACGAACATGGCCTTCCAGGGTGTTGCTCTGATCGTGTTAATGCCCCTTAAACAACATCGAGAGGAACGTGCAGTGTGTGTTATGTGGTGTGAGTGTGTGTGCATGCATGGGAATGTGTGAGTGTTACATACTGCAAATTGCTGTCAGTCATGGTGTTAAGGTATTCTGGATGTGTCCCAGCCACTTGGTAACTATAGCAGAGACTGACAGAGGTGCTGTGGGACAAAGTGGAGTTGGCGTTTTGAATGAGTTATCCTGAATTCAGACTGCGTCCGTCTCCAGAGGCATGGATGAATGGCCTGATTCTCTCTCCACCTCCCTTTTTCTCTCTGACTTTCCAGCCCTCTCTCCTCCTCTCCTCCCTCTCTCCTTCTCTTTCAAACTTTCTCACTCTCCTCTTTCCCCAAATCCTTATATTGTGTCTTGTTTTTTTTTTTTTATCTCTCTCTCCCTTCACCCTCCCATTTTGGCTGTCCCTTTCTCCTGTCTTCTCCACCCTCCCTACTTCTTTCTTTTACTCCTTCATTTCTCTCTGCCCTCACACAAAATTCTCTCCATTCTCCCATTTTCCCTCTTAGCTATTTGAGAGTTTTTCATTCAACAAAGAGCTGCACTCAGTGAGCTCCAAACTCTGTTTCCATAGTGAGAGGAGGTCCACTTATGCTCTTCACTATCCCAACTTTCACCCGTGACAGAGTTTTCCTTCACACCAGGGCCTCACTCTCTTTCTTCATTGTCCTCTATTTCTCCTGCCTCCTTTCTCTCCCTGCTCTCCTAAAGGTGTGCTCAGAGTGAACACAGCAGTGAGGCAAATTTTTACCTTATTTTATTTGCACAAATTTTACTATAAGAGCTTTTTGCATTCTGTGTTTACCCCGAACAGCCAATGTACCTACACAGATCTAACTAGAGAGGATGTTAGTTGTGGCTAGCTAGGAACATTACGCTCCAAACCTGTGTGTGTGGAGAGTTGTGATATCCTGTGATCACAGAAGTCACCACAAAGTTCTCTCTGTGTTTCTTTCTGTTGTCTCCCTCCGGTTCCTCTTATTCTTCCATTCCTTCTCCCTGTGCATTTTCCAAGTGGCGTCATAAGCCACTGAAGAAGAGTTGAAACATTTTCTAACTATGCACACTTGACTCAATTTGCATCTTTACATTGACTTCACATGGAATCACACCGGCTCGAAAATTTGCCTCGCATTCAGTCCGAACACCCAGTATGGGTCCATTTATGGTCTCTCAGAACTAGTTCTTAAGAACTGCTAGGATCATCAGTTTTGGAAAGTAACAGAAATGGTCAGACGCAGACCCCCCCTTCTATCAGACATCAGAAAGGTGTGGAAGGAGCGACCACCTGACACACGATTTGGAGGGAGTAGTTGTGACAGTTTAAAGGTGTCACTACACTTCAAACAAAGTCCAGTCCCCTCTGAAACTGACATCACGATTGGAGGGTCTGTGTTGTAACTTTCCAAAACAGATAATCTGACGAAAATGTCCACTTCACACAGCAACTGGCCGGGTGTGTGGAGGAGGTGAGAAAATATGCAATTTGAACTTCTTTCTAAAGCTTTCTTTTCTTCCTTCTTCACCCTTCATGTACTAAAATGCAACACAATGAATGCCTTTGCACTGTTATCCTTATTCAAATGATTACTGCATCTGGCCTCGCTCTGTGACAGCAGGCTTCAAGTGGGACCATTTAGAAAAGCTACATTAACACTTTGCCCTTTGGACATATTCAGAAGACACTTTGTACAAACTAGTCTGTATCAAGCACAGCCCAGCCTGAGCACTTCTGCTGCTCTCCTTGTGTCCCCTAGTGCTGCTACCTCCTCTCCTCCTTCCCACTCTCCTCCCTCTGTGTGAGTCACTCCCTCTCTTTGCGCTTTTTTCTCACCTCTCCCTCTGCCTTCAGCTAAATGACCCCCTAGAGTCCCTCTTCCTCCCCTCTCTCCTCCTTCCACCCGTTTCCTTTAAGACTCTTTCCATCCCTCTTCACTCCCCTTACATGCTGTCCTCCCCCTTCTCTTTCTTTCCCCTTTCCTCCTCCTTTCCTCCTTTCTTCCCAAAAAGTCCCTTGGACAAAGATGATGCGGTCTTGTATTTTTGGCCGGAGACAGGGATTAGCAAAAAAATAAATAAATAAAATGCTCTGGTCCCATAGTGACTCACACCGATCCGCAGAGATGCATGCACAGAAGCAGCCGGATGCTGACAATATACACATACATTAAAAAGGCGAAGAAGAAAGTGTGCATCACACACTAAGCTGCATACACACAAAGCCTGCATGTGCATGGATGTCTCACACACAGACATGCCATGTTTTTAAACTCTCCAGGGAGGAGAAATGTACCCTGGATAGGACACACACACAATCACAGACCATTCAAACATGTTCACGTGTGGTCTATAATTAGAACTTTGGTCAATGTAAAGCTCTGCAGAGTCAGCAGCTTAGAGACACACACATATATATATACACACACACACACACACACACACACGTATAGGGAGAGGTACTGTACAGAGACAGGCACAGGAGGAGGGAGGGAGCATTATTAAGTTACCATTACACGAGTTCTTTGTTTTCATCAGTAGTTCTCTCTCAGCTGCTAGAAAATAGAGACAAAGATCATATTAGGCTGCTATCATGTGACCCCCTCTGGTTTCTGTGAGTCATTCTCCCTTTTCTACAAGAAGCAAAAAGGGAGCTACTGTATCTACTACATTATTGTCCTTATGTGTCATTGAAATCACTGAAGACTCCCAAATGCAGTGAAAGCTGTTTGTGTAGCCCATTTTTATGGTGGATAAGAGTATCAGTGACAAAATATGGCTGTTGTGTTGAGAAAATACAATCCAGCTATATATATATATATATATATATATATAATGTTTATATAAATATATATAGTGATTTGATAAGTAATAACCTTTATTGTCTGTTTCTGTTAGCAATTCCGTTTTATCTCTGTGTACTCTTTTATCCTTGCCACTTGTTTTATGATCCATTTGGGATTTATCCTGATGTTCTACGAGAAAGAGACAGTTTTTTAATATCATTTCTAAATTATGTGTTTAAATAAATGTATATTTTAATATTTAATACCGAAATGTCTCCAGCTAACTATCACCTATAACGTAACACAGTTCCCCCCTCTCCTTCTGCAGCAGAAGTTAATGATGTCCTGGAAGAGGTTGAAGGACCCTTTCCCTCCTATTAGACAAATAACTGTATGACTAAGAAATTACACCAAGCGATGGAGAACAAGGGTTTATTCAAAACAAATACAATGCCCTTAAGGAGAAAGGCATTTGGATAAGGATGGTGGAGTTTAATTAAAAAGTACCAGACTACGCAGTATAATAATTCACGGACGAGGACAAAGGTTTTCACAGAAAAATATATTCAGCAAGAACATTCCACTGCATTTATTAGTTTTCCTCATAAAGATCACTTTAGCAAATAATTTACTAACAGTGTTAGATTCAGCAGTAAACATAATTATCCTCCCCGGGGTTCTGTAATAGATGGATCAAAGCTGAATAATCCAAAAGTTAAAACCCACCCTCATGCAGTCATTTGTAAGTGTAACAGTTAGACATGTCCTCTGACACTGATCTTGTTAAGATGAGAAATGACAATATAGCCGACTTTCTCCAGGTGGAAGTATACACATTTCTTTGATTTTTATCAGTGAGAGAGTATAAAGTAAAGTGACAAAGGTAAAATGTGCACAGGTCAAAAACAAATCCTCCAACTCTAAATAATATGACGCCAGACCACTTGAAGCACCTGCTCCAAATTTATGGTCAAAGAGCCCAGTTGAAAGCTGAACCTTCGAAACTCTGCCAAAATCTGTTGGCTACAAAGAAAAGTAAACATAAAAAAGAAATGACTCTGCTTTATGGAGATGTTTTATTAAGTCACAATAAATGTGTAAAACAAAATCTCTAGTTTGAACTCTCAAATGTCTCTAATGTATATTTTAATACCTGAAAGCTCACAAGATGGAGAATACCTGGGGGCTGAGAAACCTATTGGCTGGCTATTTTCATCACTTGTATTCACCAAGGCATGCGTCACAGACAAAGAGCTATACAGCAATGTATTGTATATCTTCAATACACTATATGTTACAATATGTGAGATGTGTTAAACAAATATGACTACTTTTAGAGTTGCTCTCAAACTCAGGAAAATATTAATATTTCCATATGTTCTCATTTAGTTAGTTAGAGAACCAACTTTACCCAAAAATACAGAAGTTCCAGGGTAAATGTTTAACTGTCAGTCTGTCAATCTATGTGTCATCTGTGACTTATTTTTTCCCTCACTTTTGACCGAGATGAGACACTGAAACTCAGTGTCTCAGCATTTTAGCCCGAAACTCTGTCTGGCAGAGGCACAAGCTCTGAGTGGGAACATAATCTATAATTCATCCCTACTTATGAGCAGACGGTCTGTCAGGGTGTGTTGTGTGTTGTGTGTTTGTGCATATGTTTTTGTGAGTGGATGTGGAAGTGTGCTCAGGGTTTTTACATGTTTCTGCCTAAACAAAGTCACAAAAGTGACATTTTAAATCATCAGTCCCACTGTGTTCTCAGAAAGGACTCTTTAGCATAATTTTGTGACATTACCTTGCCAATATGTAGTCTGTTGCCAGCGGTTTTCACGTGGTCATGGCAACGTTGTTACCATGGCTTTTGTAGATACAGAGGAAGACAGACCTGAAGTGGAAAATGTTGTGTGGCGTACTCCTTGGGAACATGATGCATTATTGTTTAGTGCTGAGAGAATTGTCCCCTGTATTGTTTTCCTTACAATGAGATAAAAAGCACAACTGTGTTAAGCTCTTGCAAAAACCTAAGAATTACAGTAACAACAGGCAGGTGCAAACATTTAGGCTCATAATCCTCCCAAGACATAAGAGCCCAAGTAAAAGACTCACAGATATTATTGGTATTGTGCAAGTGGTGACAGAGCACTCTTACCACCTCGCCTTTCAATTTTATCAGGGAAAGAAAATCTATGCATCATGCGAGACATCATTTTATATGTTTGTCTGCACATGAATATTCATATGTGTGCGCCTGTATCTGAGTGTGTGCGTCAGTATGTAGATTTGTATATTCCCTTGGGTTTGTACACGTCTGTGTGCTGTATGGTTATGAATGAGAGAGAAAGAGAGATTAATACTCCTTTGATGCAGATATTGTGGGACAGAAGCTTTATTGATTAGCAATAAGTATGTTAACATGTCCAGAGGGTCTGCAAGAACGTAGAGTGTCGGTAAAGTTACTTTCCTCATGCGGAGATAAACAAGCCCACGCAGTTCTTCAATCCCAAAAAATATGAACACATTTTAAATTATTTATTTAATCATTTATTTATAATATCGATATGATCACAAATAAAAAAAAAAAACTGTAGCACAATAAAAGCAGATAAAATAAGCAGCATGTAAGGGTTTTGTTATAGCTCTGATTCTTTCTTTTTCTACTCTTCCTTGTTATCCATTCTGTTCAGTCACCCCTTTCTCTATCACCACCCAGGCCACAGCCCTTATGACACACAGGCTCATGTACACAGGTATGCGCACGCACACACGCAGGCACGCAGGCACACACACACACACACACACACAGGCTCAAGCTCATGATGCATTACCACCACCACCCCCCCAATGCACACAAAAATACACACTTGTGCACACACGGTAGCATGCACTTGCTCACTGACAACGATCAAACCCAACCTCCTGCGTGCGTGCGTGCACACACACACACACACACACACACACACAACAGCACATAGACACAGTGCTATAGGGCTATTCATCTGTCTGGAGCAGTGGCTTATGAAAGGTCAGTCTTTGAGTTATGACAGAATCTCCTGGCCACAACAACCTAAGCGTGGGTGGCAGAGCAGTGACTCTATGTGTGTGTGTGTGTGTGTGTGCGCGCAAGTGTGTTTGGTAAATGTCCGTGTGTGTATGTGTATGGTAAATGTCCACATCTGTGTGTGTGTGTGTGTGTGAGATGTAGAGAGGAGAGAGAGAACAGGGGCAGACCTGTAATGAGTGTGTGGTGCTGTCGCAGGGCAGTGAAGGTGCAGAGAGAAGAAAATGAGCCTGCGCTACAGAAGTGGGTCTCCAGAAACAGTTTACCTCAACGCACATGATAGAAAGGGACAGCTTAAAGGAAAGACAAATAGAGTGGAGGGTTGGAGAATTGAATATGAGACAGAGAGAGACAGCTTATGAGGGACAACGCTGTGGCAGAGATGGAAGAAGGGAGACAGAGAGGGGTCAGCAGAGTGAGAGAATGCCAGATGAGCGCCAGGAGAGAGGATAGATTGGCACAAGGGACATGGGGCTGGGGCTAAATGAGAGATTGTGAATTATCTAGTGTGCGTCAATACATGTATGTCAATCTGTTTGAGTGTTTATGCAAAATCCATCCATGTGTGTTGATTGAGTGTGCGTGTGTGTGTGTGTGTGGTGTGTCTTGGCAGCAACGGAGGGGCAGATGCTGCCTGCGCTCCAGGCCTACTGCTTTACGGCCTTCTGCGGAAATGTTGTTGTGCCAACCGTAGCTCTCATCCGCAGCCAATCACACGCCTGGGCCCACGGTGGACCAGAGTTAATGCAGACACACACACACACGTATACGTACACCAGCAGGAAAGCGCGCGCACTCTCCGCAGCGCACATGCACAGAAATTCTATAATGAGAGACAAGGGTAATAAATGGAAAGTGTGTGTGTCAGTGGTGATTCTCTTCATTAAGGTGCAGGGAACAGTGTGTGCCTGTAATCAGCAGGAGGCTTTTGGAACACACGCACTCTATCTCTCTCTCTCACACACACCAGCTAGAAGAGCTGCCTAAAGAGACATTTAAGGATGCTTTATGATGTGCAATATATAGCTGTTCCAACCTCTGAACTTTTCTGAGTTGTAGCAGCATTTTACAGGTAGGTACAACTTTGCATAAACTGACCAGTGCCACGTCTCTCTAACCAGGCTCCCAGACTATTCTAAAAAGTTCTGTACCATCTCATTTGCTGGGGAGGTCAAACCTGATCCTATACATCACTCCTGCTCAATATGAGGCTGTCACTTGACTGCTGCTGATGCCTTGCTCTTTCTTACGCAACTCCATCAAGAATTGGACAGGGAGTGCTGTCACACAACGGCCCATAATAAAAAACTGACATTGAGTCAAAGACTTTTTCATAGTATGTATCAAAAATCCCCACTATTTCTCTTCCTAACCACTGTACCCAGCCTCATAGTCCAATTTAGTCAAGAGCCATAAGAAAGAAAAGGAATGGGATCCCCAAACAAATTCTTTTGAATTATATAAGCATGAAAAAACATAACATATCTTTTATAGAAAATATACTATTTTGTTTTCACATACTCTCTGTGTTTCTCAGGTAACAGCCCAGATATGGCAGGAAAAAGTTAAATCAAGGAAGCAGCTTAAGAAAGAATGGAAGAGAGGTGAAAACAGCCAGAGTGGAGCAAACGATTGAAAGTAAAGCGTGGCGTGGGGGTGGGGGGTGGGTAACACAGAGGGAGGGATAGATAGGGCATCAAGGGAGAAAGGCAGGAAGATGCCATGGAGGGGGAAAAAAAAAACAGGCAAGCGGTGAAGGAGAAAAGATAAAGAGCGAGCAACAGAGGGATGAAGAACAGAGGGATGCAGATGAAAAACTCAGAAGAAAGGAAGAAAGTGGGTGAAACAGAAGGAGAGGTTGAAGGTTGAGAGGTAGACAGACAGATCACAACCAAGCTGAGACTAGCCGACAGCTGTGAGAGCAGAATTTGATACTGCGGCACAGGCACACAAACACAGACGTGCGCGCACACACATATGCGGTCACAGACACGCATACGTGTGTGTGTGTGTGTGTGTGTGTGTGTGTGTGTGTGCGTGCGCGTCCATGCACAAACGCAGGCTCATGGGGGCACATACACATGCTCACACTATCCAAAAGAGCCACATTACACATGAAATATTAATGGTGCAAAGCAATCAGCAAAAATGGAGATAGGGGAGACAGAGGGAAGAAGAGGGGGCGAGACAGAGGGGGGTGGGGGGTAAGAAAGAGAGACGGGTGAAAGCAATATGTCTTTATTACCAGTCCCGGACTGACATGTTGACCATCAGCAAAATGATATGCATTTTGAATCATCAGTTTTACCCGGAGCATGATCTATCCACAGAAACAACTTATTTTCTTCCTCTATGGTGTTGTATTTATTCCATCGCACAAGAAAACAAGGTCATCCCAAGTGCTAAAATGCCCAAATGTAAATCTATTCTGGCAACAATAAATATATAAAAAATGTATATGTGTGTATGTGTGTGTATGTTTATCTGTACTTAATGCTGTGTTAGAAATGCAAAGCTTAATTCAGCTTCTCAAGCATGGATGGCTTGTGTGAGTCTCAATAAATCATTAATGAATAATTTTCACAGGTGAGAGAGTGTGCGCAAGGAAAAAGCTGAAAACAAATTTGGGTGAGAACTTACTGTCTTCCCTTGCTAAATACTAATGTTTTCAAAGAATCTTGCATATGTTGGATATGTGCGTGCGTGTGTGTATTTCCATCTGAGTGTTAATTCCTGATGATAAAGCACAAACAGTCAGGTGTGTTTGTTCTCTTAAGCACCTTTCTGCCCCTTAAAAGCTTCAGGTAATAACACCATCCATCACCAGCTCGTGCGGACACATGCTTGTGTGATGTGTGTGTGCGTTCACACGTTCGACAGAAAGGTCAAAAACAGGAGGAGTTTGCAGAGACACGGGAGGTATCACTTCACCGCAGGAGTTTAATCAGTAGGAAAAATATGCCAGCGTGTGCACACACGTTCGCAGACACCGGGCTACACACGCAAACAGACACAAACGCCCAGGACATGAACATCAGCCGAGTACATGCATTAGCGCACAGCAGTAGCTCCTTACTAATGAAGAGGGGAAACATTGTGGAACGGCGTGTCTAGGCAGGTGTGAGGAGAAATAAACAAATAATGAGATCAACACTGCCAAGATTACAGCACATTCATTACAGCATTTAATCTGTTCCCTTCAACCACTGACTCTTTCCTTTCCCTCTTTATCAGACAAGACCATCTCCTCCTAGCTTGTTTCCTCTGCATCTCCCATCTTTTCTTTTAATGCCATACATTGTAGAGCTGATATTTGTTATTGCGTCATTGACTGCAGTGTCACATGTTATGCAGCTCTTTTTCCCTCTATGGCAAACTCCACCTGGAAGCACAACTGATGTTCAACTCAACAACTCAGGCTGACTTACAAAAGCCTAAACCCATAAACATCATCTGGTTAATAAGTGTGGAGTTGCTTTTCTTACAAGTATCTAGTGAATTGAAATCAAATCAAAAGCATCTTCAACCATCTCAAGACCAAATGTATCAACTGCTGATTTCCATCATAGTCTACAATCACAGACTGCAACTCCGTCAGTTTCTTCTCTCAAATCATTGTCAAAGATTTATGTACCCTGCTTGACAACCACACTTCATGTCTGCTCAATGCATGACTATGTCTTTGACATATAGCTTGGTCTACACAATCTAAGAATTTCAGACTTTAACTGCCAGGCAGTTTCATGACTGAAATCATATTTGTGCAGATATCAATAACTTGTATTTGCTGCCAAGTGTACACAGTTTCATCTTGCCTCAAGGGAATGTGGCTACAATAAACTATGATTTCTGTTGCAAAGGGCAACTGCTACAAAAGACTTAGAGCAATATGATTCTTTAATACAGACTTTTTCATTGCTTTTTCCGCCCCTGGTGTTACTTTAGCGGCCACTTTGCGGCCAACCTGAATGTCTGGACGCAACAACGCTCTTTTGAGATTTTGAACAATGCAAATCAAGTACTGACATCCATGGAGGGGAAAACCTGTTATGACAAATAAAGGTGAAGTGTGGAAAGTAAAAATTTGTTCTGGTCCTGCCTTTTTTATTTGCCAAAGGTCTGTAACTTTTTGACAGCTAGTGCTGTAGCAGTAAATTTCCAGTGGGGTAAGCCTGTGCTGTCTGTGCCAGCATGCTTGTTATTCTGATGATGGAGGGAAAGGAGGAGAGGAGGAAAAGCTTCCTGATCTTCATTAAGAATGACTCAGCTGCTTTTTCAGTCTGTCAGCATTTCCAAAGCTGATGACGTTCCAGGGGCGCTGCTGGGAGAGCTATTCAACACAGGAATTGAGAGTTTAAGACTAAGGCTGCCACTGCTTGAATTAAACTATTATTGGCAAGTGTGAGAGACATTGTGTATTGTGTCTGTATGTGTGTGTGTGTGTGTGTGTGTGTGCCATGATGGGGAGACAGTCAAGGCAAAGTCAGAGGCTGAGAATAAGAACTTAATAAGTTAATAGGTGCTTAAACTGATTTTAAAAAAAAGAAGTCAAAGTCAAGTAATAATCCAATTCTTGTTCCTTATACAGTATAAATGCCAATGTTTATGTGACTACTGTAAGTTAAGAACATGTTATGATCAATTTTTGTTGTGTTTATTTTGATTATGTTTTTTCATTAAAACGTTTATTTTCTCTTGATTTACCAGAAGCATTTTCAGAGCTGCAGGAGGAACTTGTTTACTGTAAACCATGGCAATAAGAGATTTCTTGCTGGACTTAATATCTGGTGGAAATTAATTGAGGATGTGAAAATACTGCTGAAAAAAGCATAAGCCTTATGTATGTTCAAGGTCCGATTCTGCATTAAAATTATCCATGCTCTGACTAAAGGTTACTTGGAGTGTTAACTGAATAATAATAGTTCATTAATTCATTTCTTTATTGTCTTTGACTAAGCAGTTGTTTAAAACTATATAAAACTTTTAACTCAGATGCTGTAGAACTGCAGGTATATATAAAACACTAGCATAGACTGGATTTTTACAATAATGCTGACAGTTTTGCTCAGCATTATGGATGCCTTTTTTTGTTTTCCACTGCAGCAAAGCTGAATTGCAATGCATTAACAAAGGAAATGGCCACTATGGTGGATCAAGAGGGATTTCTTTATTTATTTTTTTAAAAGAGACATAAGAGCTATAATATACTGTCTATGTAAGCTTGAGTGTAAAGCGTGAAAAAGATACGTGAGACCTTTCTCAATATCTTGTCAAAAAACAAAAAAAGAAAAAGGGAGACATCTTTATAGATAGCATAAGAGAGGGTTAGGAGGGAAGCCTTGGAGAGGGATTCACAGAGATGAAGGATCACTAGGAAATAAAGCAGTAACTGACTTTGGTGTGTGTGTATGTGTGTATGTGTGCCTCTGTGCGTGTGCGCGCTCACACACATGCATTGTGTGTACTCACTGCTCTGTCAAGACCTATCTGCTCTTATACCTTCCTTCCAGCCCTGACAGGTGGGAAATAAAAAGTAATGGAGGAGAGAATGTGTGTGTTTGTGCACACATGCATATGTGTGTGCGTGTGTGTGTGTGTGTGTGTGTGCGTGTGTGTGCGTGTGCTTGCATATCTCTGTCTGACTTACATAAGAGTCAGACAGAGAGAGATAGTAGGAAACAAGAATAGCATGTGTGCAGTTATGTATGTTGTGGATCCATATTTGACCAAGTTTGTTTTGTATGCGAGATGACTAGAAATTCCATTTCCTGCATCATGATTTAGTGTGTGTGTGTATGCATGTGTGTGGGTGGGTGGATGTGTGCATACATGCGTGTGGAGGTGAGAATGGCTGAAAGTGAGAGGGGAAAGTACAGCCAACTCTGTCTCCTCTCTCTCAGTTTAGGTTCACTTCTGAGATTTATCCTCTGCAACATAACAGCCTCTTTCCCAGGTCCATTAAGCAGCAACAGAATCCCAATACACATATGTTGCAATGAATCAGAATCACAATATACTGTATACTGCAATGGATTAATGAATATGGTTGATGGGATTTCTGTCATGTTTTTCACACATAAGTGAAATATCGCTACTGTGGATAAAAAAAGAGTCAATCTGAAAACTTGTGAAGAAGGATTTTGCACTTCTAACTGCACTGAGGATTCACTCCAATACCAATATGGCCCTGTATAAAGGTCTAGGAGATCATTTTATTTAAGAATTAAGAGATAAAAAGCCAAAAATTATTTCTCAGTAAATACAAAGGCCAGAAGAAATTATTCAGCCCTCTGGAAACCAATAAATAACAGAGGCAATGGTGGTTGCACTTCTAAAGTTTGCCAATATAATAAGCAATTTCCTGTCAAGGATCAATAAAGTACCATTCTATTCAATATTAATTTCAAACAATTCAAACATTATAACCAATTTTGATCTTGAAAGCACACCTTTGTTCATAGGACGACAATCCAATAACACAGATGTTATAGCAGTAACAGATTTACTTTACAAATTTACTACAAACAACACAGCTAGCCTTTTTCCCCATGGAATCTGTATTTTTTCTAATTATTATTATTTTAGGGGTGCATTTTACGTCTATTGGTATTATTACATCAACAATGGACATGACTACCTGTATGTGAAAGGAGTTGCTATGGTGATGAACCCACACAAAATTACCAGTTCAGCTCTACAGCAACTTTAAGCTCTTTTTTTTTTTTTTTGTTTTACAGCCCACAGCTTTACTGTTTTGGCACCAAACAGCACACACAGTTAGCAACTAGTTAGTGAACATGGTGGAGTTACTGAGCAGCCCTGAAAGAGAAAAGCCACTCCTTTAATAGATGGTGGAGACCAAAAACATAACTAAAAGGAAAGTGAATATTTTAATTTCTACCATTTGAAAAGGTAATGTTATCATCCCACAAAGTACAGACAAAGTCAAACTCTGTACTCCCAAACTAAAAGCACTAGCAATAGCAGCAAAGCTTGCAAACAAGCCTCTTGCGGTTGGTTCAAACCCAGCAGCAGTCATTCACATGTGCTTAACCATTACTCGATATAAGAGCTCAAAAAGAAGCCAGTACCCAGCAAGAACAATTTCATATTTTATAGTGAAAGACGTGATGCCAGGTGAATCAGTGGAAAAAAAAAGGTGTTTCAAAAGCTAATGAACAAGGTTGAGCCTGGGTATAAAACTCACAGGTCGGAATCTTTTTTCAATAACAGTGCTGCCTCAGCTTTATACAGAATGAGGGGGGGAAATGGAAGAGCAGCTTAGTGATGTTACACACTTTTCTACCACTACTGACATGTAGTGTAGCCATACAGCAGAGCCTTGCATGAGCATAATAAGCATAAATGTTATACCATGTTGGTTGTGGAGAGTATCAAATTATTGGTTCGGAATAAACTACTGTCTAGAACCATAATACATTTTGTATTTTATGGAGAATTCAATGTTGTTAATGTTATTAAATTTATATATGGATAATTGTCTATGTCAACAGATAATCCAAAAAAATATTGTTATAATATTTTGGGCCATATCTCCCAGACCTATAACATCATTTCTGTCCTAATCACTCTACAGAAAGTGCCAGTTGTGCTTGACAAAACAAAGTAAATCTTCAGATTCTCTTTTTCTAAAATTAACTTCCCTGACAAACCTTACAGAGGTTCAAATCTATCATTCTCAGTGCATTATAATTAACAAGATACAATCTTTCATAGAGATTAAAACAAGGATTTCACAAGGTTTTCCCTTAACAGTACATCAAAGTGCAATTACACTCTCACCTTTAATTAACGCACAAACACAACATCTGTATCTTTCAAAGTGTACTTGTGTTAGGGCACTTTAACATCGATCTGCAGCCTACGAGATAAAGATGATGGGAATGAGAACCTGTTCAGATACACCAGGATAAGCTGGAGGCACTACATATCCCACCTGACCTGGAAGTTCCCTGTGGGAATTGGTGGAGTCTTTGCAGTCATTCCATCCTGCTGGTGTTGAAAATAAATCCCAAAGGGAAATTCCTCATAAGCATTCACAGTAGTCTACAGTCACTGTAGATTTGTTCTGTGGCCCAGTGCAGATTGTTTCTGATTTGTCCATTGGGAGGAATAAATGTATAACACGAAATAACTCAAACGCTAGTCTTCAAGAACATGAAAAGCAGAGTAATATTGAAATACATGCATGTGATGTTATCAACTGCAAAACTATTGCATGTCTTCAGGAGCAAAGCCACAGTCCACAGATCAGAATAAAGGAATAGCACTGCAGCATTCTGCTCTACTAAGCTGCATTTACTATTAACTCAATTGTAATGTTAGTCATCCTGTGTATTTTCACTGTATTATTGAGTTAGTGACTGCCAAATAAATGGACAAGTTTTAAGACACATTTCTGACATCTGTCACTCACCTGTCTCACAGAACAGATACGTTTCTGTATTATGAAATGTATCAATCAACACTGACTCTGTGACAGGCGCACCAACCTGGGACCCCCTCTGTTTTTCACACTCTGAGTCTATTCTCTTCTGGCACACTTAGCGAAGCATAATCTCCACAGAGAGCAGTTTAAATCACATAAATCTCCCACTGTTTGTATGTTCTGCACTTAATAACAGTATATGTAATGACTGATCAAGGTTCCCAGTGTCCGAATGAGCTTCCCAGTTTCACTGTAAGCAGATTCCTTCACCACTGTCAGCCTGGTGAAGACAGTATGGCTGGCTAATGTCCTTTCAATGCCTCAGGAGCTGACAGACAACTGATTCTGACAACAGAGACGGCCAAACAGAGGTCAGAGTTTGTGTGGACCGAAAGGGCCAAACACTTCAGGGGTGCTTACACAAATCAGTTCTCACTTATAAAGTGGATTCCCAGTAGTTTAATATTCCCAGCCTGTATGGTGTCACTTTTTTATTGCATCTTTAACCCGTTCATTGAGAAAACAACAAGACCTTACAGATGCGCCAGAATCCTGGTTAAAAAATTGAGACAGATATAATCAGTTTACTCTAAACCTGTGTAATACCGTGCCTTCAAGTCATACTCAGAATGTCACAAATATTGAAGCATCTCAAAAACTCAGTAGCTTAAATGCTCAAGTGTTCCAAATTCTCAAATATAAACTCATATTTCCCAAACATTCAAATGCCTAAAATACTCATGTACTCCTGACCCAAATACCCAAATATTCCCGACAAGCAAATATCTCAAGCTTTGGTAAATATTATGTAAAGCTGTATTGAATGGTCTTACTACACGTAAGCAATTCAGCAAAAAGGAATTCAGCATTGACTGAGGTGTGCTTTAAAATACCAGTGGGCTGCTCACGCAATAAACAAAACCAAAGAGACGGCAATTCACATAAAATATAGCCCCCCCGCTGCAGGCCTGGTCGTGGCTTGTTTAAACTGGAACACAAATACAATGGTAGACACTCTTTGTGACAAGCCAAATAAAACTGGATTACTCACCTACCAGCAGTCCAATCGCCCTTTTACTCCACCGATATAACGTCTGGTTCCTTCTGAAATACCTCCTCTGCAACTGATGAACAAAGTCCGTACTCCCCGTGCCATATCCACAAACGCGGTAGATTAGCTTTAGCTTGGCTTTGAGCGTAGCTGGGAAACGCCACACGTAAACTCCAAACAGTTTGAAAACACTGCCGTCCAAACGTAAAACAGCGGCAACTGCAATTCACAGCGGTTGCAACTTTCAAGGAACTCTCATTTGACTACAACATGGCCCGTCTTGACACAATGGTCTCTTTTTAGTATCTTCATTTTGGAGGACTCCGAGCTAATAGGTATCTCTCAAACACCTGTGTGCCACTCCTTTGTTGTGCTCCTGCTCCAGCCAATCAGTAACGAAGAAACTTGACGATGCCTCTTGACTGACCAATCACAAGTAGAATCCAAAAAATAGCGGGTTAGTTTTTACAACGTCACCACACGCAAACTCATGTACCTGTCTTTCAAACTAATTATCTGCATACAGAGCTGTCAGAAAACTACACAATACCAATTTTAAACAGTAGTCATTCAAAAAACTGCATAAAGAACTTTAAACATGGAAATTAAAGAGTATAAAATGGATATGGGTAAGAAATGGGAAGGGATAGATTATAACTCAATACGAAAGCTGAGGATGAACCCATAAAATACAGATAAATATACGATATGCATAATAATGTATACATGTCTAAAGAGTGGTGATGAAAGTATGCCATTATTGTGACAAATACACACCAGCATGCACAGGGCACACAGATGTAATTAGTCAAAATCACCTCAAACTCAAAATGATTTGAACAAAGTAATAAAGTACTACAAAGGTTGGTCATATTTGGGTTCAGGAAAATGTGCAGTATTAGTCACCTCCCAGTGCTTTATACAGTATGTGTCATATCCCTGTTGATTAGTTTTAGCTTGTGACTCTTTGTCACTGCAGTTTGCCTGTGTTTGCATATGCTGTCACAATTTTAGAGACTCTTCCCTTGGACATGTTTAATATTTTAACAGTTTTTTGACTGATAGGCCTGTAGTTAGTGTGCAAATGATTTGGCCTCTTTAGAGCCCTGTTACTGCAGTTGTTTCATGTTGCTTTGAAAAGACATCACACTGCTGATTACCAGGCCTCATCAAGCTGACAAAAGCTTCTAATTGGCATTCCACCTAATACAGCCCACCTCTGACGCAGTGTTTGTAATTGTGATTAAATTATATCATACCCCAGTTAAATGATGTGTTTAGACTATTTTGATAATATGAATAGCATATGCATGCACATCCAGAGCTTTATAACAATGAAAATACATCAACATATAAACTGAATTATGCAATTACAAAAATTGTAAGTATGAATACACATATGGACATGTAGCTGTAATATGAAATGCATGTTGGTGCTGGAGTTGCTGCTTAGTTGGTTTTATCATCAATAAAAGGGTAGGCATCATGCATGCAGGATAGATTTAATACTGGTCCACATCCTACCCTCAGTATCTACCTCCATACAATCTGGACTCAAGCCAGTGTGAAAGTAAAAATAGTATGAATCATTTGTTTATAATTTATTCTTTATTATATCATTTATTCACTCTGTTACTATGTGTTTTTGAACATTCTGTGTCTGTTGGGGTTTATGTAGCTGGAGAAAGTGAAGACATCATGCTAAATGTATTCTTCATTCTTTCTCTGTAGATATTTGAAATATGATATTTGCCACAGATACAGCTTATGTTAGTGTACAGCTTGTGGGCATCTTGTGGCTTTTGGCTGTTGGTTAATTCAGGTTGTTCTTGGTCAAATGGCCAATCATGGTCATCTGCTTTGTTTTTGAGAAAACTTTAACTATGTTCATTTTTTTCTTTGGGGAGATTTTCCCCTTGGCTTCAAGGCTGCATGGTACTTGTCTTTTGTCTTGTATACAGTCCATTCTCCTGAAAATATTGTATTTATCTCCTTGGTAAATTGAATTTACTTTAACTCATCAGTGCTTTGTATCTTTATTATGTTCAGAGTGCTTTGAACAGGTAACTTTTCCACAACACCTACAACAGAGTTGGTGTTCTTGCCCGGCTTATTGAGCCATTTAGCTTTACCAACCTTGATGCTGTCATTCTAGCACATCATAAAAGAGTTCAAGAGTGCACTGGCTACTGAATGTCCTGTGTGAGGGTACTGTACATAGTGAAGGACATGAGTTTCCACTTTGTATATATTGTAGAAGAAGATAATTGTCATTGTATTTTGTACAAAGAGATGTTTTGTACAGTAAAACTGTGGATTTACCATGATTTTGGGGTTAACCATTAACATATTAACAGCATTGTAACAAACCTACTCTAATGTCATTGTCTTGGTCCCCAGTGACCCGAAGCACCTGACGAGGAGAAGGAGATATGTGGCCAAGGAATTTATCATCCCATATTGCGTGTTTCACCCTTTAAAAGTCTGTCTACACCAACCACTGTAGTTTTCCCAGGTCTCACGTTCTGCTCCTGTAACCACTTTTATTTCCTTCTTTCCTTAGGAAATTTGGCCTGAAGACTCCAAGTAGAGACATTGCCCCAACACTGAGTTACATCTCTCTGAGCTTCAACACTGCCTGACCTCATGATCTCCACACCTCAGTCACCGCCTGTCAACACTTGCAATAAACTTTTACACCATTGAGCCAAAGAGCCCTATTTTAACTGCAAAAGCAGAATGACACTTGCAAATTGGTAGGTCCTGGTCACATGGATGTGTGGGCGTCTCAAAGCAGATTTGCTTGTTTTTATTCATGTAGGTGCAGCAGTGCAAACTGCAAAAGGGTTGGCTGAGGTGGAATAGAAATCGGAGGGTGTGGTGGTTAATAAATTCACTCGCAGTTAGTCACATAACTGCTCTTAAACAGCTGTGCCACGATCACAACAGCTCAGAAAATACAAGGTACAAGACATGTTTTCTGCCCAAATACTAACAATTGACGTTGCACTTTTTGATTGAATCTTCCTGCAGTTTGCACCTCTCTTTTCACTTGTGCACTATGTGTACTGTGCTTGGCACCACAATACCACAGGGGCAGTGATAAGGACAGATTCACTAAATCTATGTAGATCTAAAGTTCCCTTCCCAGTTCCCTTTGCAGGTTAAATTTCCTCCACTGGCTGAAGAAGTGCATTCTCCCCCTGGCCTTTTGCACAAAAGAATATTCGCTGGCATTTTACTTTAGTGTAGGCTGCAGTTAAGAGGAATTCCATCAAAACTTCCATAAAAGGCCATCACAGTTCTATACATAGTAAGGGTGTGCAACTTAGCACTGGTATACAGAGTTCCCATAACATCCCAGGTGAGACCACTACCTGTTGCATTACTAACAAATTTAAGAGGATTAAAAGAAGTTTTCTTGGAGGTGCAATCATTTGTGTGAAGGAAGGACAGCAATGGACAGAGTGCACAGACATCTTAGGGATTCACCAGCACTGAATATCAGGGTATTGGATTTAACTTTGCCCAGCCTCATTTGCTCTCTCCTACCTATCAGAAAGCTGCTGATCCCCTGACAGGTGGAGGCGGGCATGGTGAGTTGGTAGAGCTTAGTGCGAAGCAGTTCACGGATCAAAGCAGTGAACGCTGAGTTAAAGTCCACCACCAGACAGGATCCTCCCATATACCCCTGGGCTTGCATCTGCTGGTCTGCGTAGGAGGTGAACTGCAGGAGGGCCCAGGAGGTGGTCTATGATGTGTTTCAGGTGAGTCAACACAAGACTGTCAAAGGGCTGTATGACTATGTGGTCACAGTCACAGGCTTGTAGTCATTAAGGCCTTTGATGCAGAGTTCTCTGTGGATAGGACTACTGCGCTTGAAAGCAACTAATCAGAGGTTCCATCATTACTGTTAATGCTCCAACAATCAAATGTGGCACAAGTACACTACAATTAATGTTGTATCACTAGACAGCTCCTCAACTCTAAGACCAGGGATTCAAGTGTGTGCCTGCACCAAAACAGAAATAAACAGAAATCAATAAACAATTAGCAAAGCTCATCTATGCTGCAATTTGTCTGGAAAATGTGAGGAGACCGAGGGAAAAAACAAATTTCAAGGAAATAGTAGATAAATGGTGTAGCACAGATAGTAAAAATCGTCTTGTGAACTTTGTAAAGAGCTTGAGAGTTTGAGTTTCAGCTGAGCAGAGGTCCTGTATTGAATTCTGGATGAAGTAAGTAATAAAGTAATACTGAATACTGAAATGTGAATGATATGATTTATAAAATGGTAGGTTTTCACTTCCATTTCTCCATTAACCCACTGTTTTCTGTCGCTGATTTTATCAGTTTCTCTTGCTCACACCTCTAACATTGACACTAGGGAGAATGGCAACTTGCACTGGATGGATTGAGAAGCATTCCATTTATTGCAAAAGCCCATTAAATGCCATTGCTCTATGCCATAGAACTCCTTTGTAGTCCAAAAACTTTTAAAGGCACAAGTGAGCAACATTGTTGTATACTGGGTGACACATTCCTTATTTTATGATGAACTTGGGCACTGTAGTTTGAGTCAATCCCACATACATTGTTCAACTGATGTAAATGCTCATTATAATACCAAATGTGTTTTCGCTAGTTCTAAAAGATGGAGGGAATTCAGATGGAAGAACTTAATCTGTTTCTTTATCACACCACACATTAAAAATAAACAAATAGGTGAACAGCAGCTATGCTGGAGACAATGTGGGCAGATGAATGCCAATCACTCATATATTTTCTGGTCATGTAAGAAATTACAAGTGTTCTGGGACAGAGTTATTCAGATTCTTGAGGAGATTCTTTGCTACAAGGTACCCAGGGACCTGCAGACTATGTACCTAGGCATTATTCAAAAGAAGGACCCCTATCTCTTCAAAATATTGACACTGGCATGTAAGAAAGCCATAACAAGGAACTGGTTGAAATATGATCCTCCAAGTCCGGGTCAGTGGCTGGACATTGTAGAATCTTAGAATGAAAGCAGGGACCCTGGACCAACACTGGCACGAATGGACTGAATGCAAGAGAAAAGATGGGTCGAATATTCAGCAGGAGAAAGGATAGTGATAAAAGCTGTAAAGAGAGTGATGTGCCCCCCCCTCCTTTTATATTTCGTTTTATAATTTTATTTTATATTTTTATTTTTACTTTTCCAAGTTAACAATTTGGATGTTTGCACTGTTGTGCAGTGGATCTTGCTTGTATAAGAAAAACTGAAAAGAAAAAAAAAGTAAGTTTAAAAAAAACAAAAAAACAAAACAAATGTGTGTTAATCCGCAGCTGAAAATAGCACCATTTACTTATTCTTGAGTAACGTACGCAAAAAACTACAGTGCCCAACTGTTTCAGGAAATTACCCAGCCAAGTTTTAATGTGCAAACTAAACATTTATACATTATATTTTCATAGATTTACAGAATCAGTATGAAACAATAGGCTAAAATACAGTGCCACTGATGGGGTAAGTCAGAAAGTTCATATAGAGAGATGGACCAATATATTGTTGGTCAAGGAATTTGCAGACAGTAAGAAAAATATAGAATAATGCCAACCTTATTCTGTCAAAACATAACTTTACATAACTGTAAACCTATGAACTGGAAATTGATGGCAATATTAATTAATAATTAGTGTTAAAATCCACCATGGTGGATGTTGCTACAGAAAAGGGCTTGGTGGAGATGTTCTGATTTATATTTTTTGCTATTGCAACCCTGACCCAATAAAGATGTTACAAAATCAATGGATGGATGGCTGGATAAACAGTTACATTTCCACAAGTGCAATATCTAAGCCATATGCCTTTTAAAAAGCGTGCAGAATGAGCACAAAATGTCTTCAGGATATCTGGCAAACTTGATGCTGATACTTCACTTGCATAGCAGTTGCCGTTGCCAGATGCTGTCAAATATGTATGTCAAGATTGTCTTCATTTTCTCCACAGTTATCCTTGTAGACCATGTGCTGAAGCTGTGATCCTCTTTTGTGGTGGCACAAACAGTAGATTAGGCCTTTAGGCTATAATGGATGTCAACTCAGGTTATGTTTCTCCAAAGAACATCCTGTCTTTAACTGGAACACACACTAGTGAGTGCACACACACACTCACACACACACACAAACACGCAGGGTTCACTTTTCATTCAATATGCAAATTGAAACTGCAGTTCATTTGCTGATGAAAGAGGATTCATGCTCAATTATATCTTAATGGGTTGGATATAACAGCATGCTCAGGCCAACAGATTTTTATTAGGGTGTTTTTTTTCATTAGGTCAAATCTGACTTAAATTTCCTAAATCAACTGAAGTAGGCTAAAAATGAACTGACCTGACCCAGACAGCAGAGTCACACGCACAAACACACACACACACACACACACACACACACACACACACGTACAACATGTCTCTCTCTACGAAACTTTCACCTCCTCTCCAAATTTACATGCAGGCTAATACAATACAAGGCGAATTGATTTCGAAGGAAATGAAAGCGCGCGTGGGTCGAGCGACAGAGGGCGTGGGTGAGCTCGGAGCTATAGCGCGTGCCGAAAGCACCTGGAATGCAAAGCACAAAGGCCCGGGGACGCACGCAGACAACTTCCTGCTGGTGATGGAAAAGGAACAGAGGAGAGAGAAAAAAAAATCAGAGGAAAAAGTCAGCGAGCCAAAGTAAAGGAGGGTGGTGGGCATGTGGGGAAAAAAAGAGAGAGAGACACACACACGAAGATATGTGACCCCTCACTGCAGTTTGTCAGTCTTTGTTTACTCTCTGCCAGCCATAAACTGCTCGCTAATAGCTGGTACAAACTCTACCCCAGCCAATAACATAATGTTGGCGGGTGGCGGGGTGGCTGGGACTCCCTGCTTTCCAGCCAGGCCGGGTAGCACACGGTCGGCCTGACTAGCTTGGAAATTAGAATTTCGGGAGGGGGTGGGGGGTGGGGGTTAACAGAGCAGCAGCGTGGAAGCCCCGGCAGTGTTCAATAGCAGCAGACCGATGCTGCATTGCGCTCCTCACGGAGCAGGTCGGTCCGCCGAGACACAACATCCTCACAGCAGAGTGTGCGTGTTTGTGTGTATATATGAGGTAGAGGATGCTGCCAACAAAGACAAAAAGCAAAAAGCAGGTCTGAATATTATACAAATGAATAAAGAAAATTACACACAGAGCATGATATTTATACTGTACTTCAACGACTTTTTTTTGCCATTCATGTATTCATTTGTTTGCCCCTAACAATAGTTTATTGGTTGCAGTAGTGGTAGACAAGGAGCACCACTGGGCTTCTTCAGTTTGTACAGTGAGCATGCTATCACCGCTAACGGTATAAATCATTCTTATACTATACATAACTGCAGGACATGAATATTAAAGCGATTTCCCATTCTGTTCGAAGGTGTGGGGCAATCTCTGTCTCTTTCAGAAAAGAATGAATGAAGCCTTCTACACTTGCCCCGGCAAAGAGCTGCACCAGCAGAAATATGACTGAATGAACACTGACTGGGCACTGACTTGTGTTAAAGCCAGATCACTCTCTAAGCCTCCCGTTTCTCTTTGTCCTTTGTATGAATGTGCGAATAAAGATATTTTCCCACCAGGAGCTGTCAGCAGCCGGGACACCAAGCCATTTAATCTTCCTATATGACAGGAGTTGGGGGGGGTATGGGGGAGGGGGGTGAGGTGAGGTCTGTCCCCGGTAACCGACACACACACACACACACACACACGTTCACTTACACGGCGACCCAACACCGCCTCTGCTGCCTCTCCCGTTACAGCTCAGCGATCGAGTTACGCGGCCGGGGAAAAAATGTTGCAGTAGCTGAGGGAGAGAGAGAGAGAGAGAGAGAGAGAGAGAGAGAGAGAGAGAGAGAGAGAGAGAGAGAGACTGCAGCATCGCTGGAGACCGGCAGCAGCAGCAGTCCCAAGCAGTGCAGGTGAGAGGGGGGGAAAGCCAGAGGAGGAGGAGGCGCATGTGGAGGATAGAGAGAGAGAGAGAGAGCGAGAGAGAGAGAGAGAGTGAGAGAGAGAATGCGGGACTCTTGGAAAAAGACGCATCTACACTCGGTCCATCACCGAGACATCCATCCCGAACACAGGGCTGCGCAGGATTACTCTGAATTGACGCTGCTCTCGGGATCTCCCTTTTAGCTCGCCAAGAGAGGCACTCGTTTTCTGTTTTATGTGAAAAAAAAATTATGACGAGAAACTCCCCCTGAAAAGCACTCTTGTCCTCCTCATAACTTGCGTGGAGGAATCCGACGGCTTGGCACGTTGCTCCACTGCGGAGGAGAAAAAAAGGAGGAAAACGCAGCTGGATCCGAAGGTAAGAAAAGATCCGGTTGCAGCATCCCAAAGACTTTTTTCAAACTGATTTTTAATTCCTACTTCGGGGATGTGAATTCATTTTTCCACCGTCCGGAGAGCTGAGCAGTGTGTGTGTGTGTGTGTTGTGCGTGTGTGTGTGTGTGCGTGTGTGTGTTGTTTTTTTTCCTTTTGTGTAGTGGTGCTGCATTGCAGTTTCTAACTGTGAAAAACGCGAGAAAAGCCGCTGTCCCAAATGTGACTGGAATAAAAAGCACTTACAAATGGCATTATGAACTGATAAGCGTCCTCGTGTGACAACGGGATAGTTCTCTGGTTTACAGGGAAGAAAGGAGTGAGAAAGAGTGAAGTGGGATTAATCAAAGGCTGGTGAATTAGTTTTTTTTTTTCTTTTTTCGCAGCAGGATGGATTTTTTGATACCACTGTGGCATGAACAGCCCAGCAAGACTACGGAATTATTATTATAGAAGTTGCAACAAAAAACCCCACCGCTGAGTATAGGAGGAGAATAAAAGAGAGGAGCCTGCACCGCTGAAGTGAACTACAGAGAGAGTGAGAGTGCAGAAGAAGCTTTTCCCCGGACCTCAGGCGGCAGTCCGCAGAGAGCGATAGGGAGAGGGTGAGAAAGGATAAATCAAACACCCACGCTGAGGTGAGGTACACCAGACCACAAAACACCAATAAAGAAGAGACGAGCCTCGCAGCTTGGAGGCAGACAGAGCGGGAAGGAGAGAGGCGAGAGGAAAAGAAGGAGCCATGCAGAGGCTTGGTGCAGTGCACTCCTCCGCGGCGCAGGCTCTCAGCCTCGTGGTCTTAGTGCTGCAGCTGCTGACTCAGCCACCGGGTGCCGACTCAGCTCTCCGGTACCGGGTGGCGGAGGAGGGCCCACCTGACGTCAAGATCGGCAACGTGGCCGCCGACCTGGGCCTCACGGCAGGTACGGGCAGCGGGGACGTCACCTTCGCCCTGGAGAGCGGCTCAGAGTACTTCAAGATCGACAACGTGACAGGTGAGCTGACGACAGGCCCACGGCGCATCGACAGGGAGAAGCTGCCTCAATGTCAGATGATATTTGATGAGAACGAGTGTTTCTTGGACTTTGAGGTGTCAGTGATAGGGCCGCTGCAGAGCTGGGTAGACCTGTTCGAAGGTCGTGTGGTCATAACAGACATCAATGACAACACACCTTCCTTCCCCTCACCTGTGCTCCAGCTCTCAGTTGAGGAAAATCGCCCAATAGGAACCCTTTACCTGCTGCCCACAGCAACAGACAGGGACTTTGGACGAAATGGTATTGACCGGTACGAGCTGATCCAAGATGGTGGAGCTGGGACCAGTTCAGCTAGGCGCACATCAGGAGGGAACCCCATCACCAGAGTAGATGGACTTGCGGATAGGAGGGGAAGAAGTGGAGATAATGCAGGAGGAGCCAGGAGCAGTGTGTTTGAACTACAAGTTGCGGACATACCAGATGGCGAAAAACAGCCACAGCTCATTGTGAAAGGCACATTGGATCGTGAGCAAAAAGACTCCTATGAGCTCGTCCTCAGGGTTCGAGATGGAGGGAACCCACCACGTTCCTCCCAAGCCCTGCTTCGTGTTTCCATCACCGATGTGAATGACAACAGCCCACAGTTTGAGAGGTCCACATATGAGGCAGAAATGGCAGAAAATGCTCCTCCAGGCACACCTGTCCTCCAGGTGAGAGCTTCAGACCGTGACATTGGAGTCAACGGGCAGGTGGAGTATGTCTTTGGAGCTGCTACTGAGTCTGTCAGGCGACTCCTGCGGCTGGACGAGGCCACCGGTTGGCTGAGCGTTCTTCACAGGATTGACAGGGAGGAGGTGGCTCAACTGAGGTTCACTGTAATGGCCAGGGACAGGGGTCAGCCTCCCCGCACTGACCGAACCACTGTAGTTTTGGCCGTCCGAGATGAAAATGACAACGTCCCGGTCGTAGAGATCCGAAAGATTGGACGGATCCCTGTTCGAGACGGTGCAGCATTAGTACCAGAGAATGTTTTGGTGGACACGCCAGTAGCTCTGGTACAGGTGTCAGACAGAGACCAGGGAGAGAATGGGGCTGTGACATGCACAGTTGTAGGAGACGTCCCATTCACACTGAAGCCAGCTGGTGAAACAGCACTCCCACCCCTACCTGCAGATGAAGCCTTCGACAGGTAAGTCAAATCCAAAGGTAACCATTTAAAGTAAATTGCACCAAATCCTGAGTAGTTCCAAATAAAGGAGTCAAGAACTAAGTAACAAGTGAACAATGCTCATTCAGTCACTTGATCAAAGGCTGGCGAATTAGGTTTTTTACAGTATCTAGAAGTGAGCATACACTTCTAGACACTGTAGTTATGAGACAGTATTCAATAATCAATTCTTGTTATCTGGGTAGGATGATGTATTGCTTTTCTTCAGGGACAACAAAAATGTTAATGCTCAGGTAATTCTAAAGTAATGATGCATTCCAAATATTAGTGTGATTCACCACTTTCTTTGTCCTAGGGGGAACAAAAACACAAACTAATGTGTACATAATAAGAAAATAATATTTGGGTTTATGCCATCAAAGTTACCAGGAACAATTAATTGTAAAATTTTATTCATGAGCAAAATGGCCATAATGGGAAACAGTATGTTAGTTCAGAATAGACAATAGCTCCTGACTCATTCCTTAACATTTAAAACATCATTCAGAGATAATAAACATGTGTATATTTTTGTCAGAGGCTAGCACTGTTTTTATCCTTTTGTTATCTAATCTTGACAACTACACTATTATGTAGTTGCTATATGTCTCACTAACAGTACTGTGCCAGGAGGTATTTCTACAATATTAGTTTTTCAGTAAGAATTCAGAAGAGAGTGGCTTCAGTGTTGTTGCATGCATATTTCATCTAAGCTTGGTTCAAGTACTGCCACTCATTCACTACAGCTTCAGAGTAGTTAGAATATAATACAATCTGTAAACTTTGAGTGTAAATATTATGGTGTCATTTCAGTAGCAAATATCAATACTCTTAATCAGCTGTAAAGATATTTCATGAAGCTTTTGAATGGGGGGAGTGTGGGAAATAGAGAAGGCAATCTTAGGAGATCACAGCCACTTCTTATATGCTGAGGTTGGTTGCTGTGTTGAATGCATGGCTGTCCTTGGATAAAGAAATTTTGAATCAGAAATAGTAATAATGAGCCTTCAGTAAATCAAGTAGTTGCCTTAACTGAAAAGTCAGTCACAATCTGTCCAATACTCTGTCTCTCTGCAGATGACAGCAGTTAAGAAGGAAGATTTCTTCAAATCTAGTGTATATAAAAGACCGATGCATATTAAAGCTGAAACAATTAGTTGATTAATCCAATAGATGACTGACAGAAAATGATGCTTTTTTGACAGCCGATTGGATATTTCAGTCATTTTTCAAACAAAACCTCAATTCATTCTCTGGTCTCAGCATTTCAACTGGCAGCATTTTCAGTTTTTATTTGTTTCAAATCATTGTAAACTACATATCTTTGGGTAGCTGGCTGTTGGTCGGACAACACAAAAGATCTGAGGATGTCACCTTGGGCTTTGAGAAAATAAAACAGATTTTTTTTTCACTATTTACTGACATTTTTAGCATATAATAGTACATTCCTCACAAAAAGACCAACACAATGACTACTGACAGGATAATTTTTAGTAAGCCAACACCCTGGTGACTGATAAATCAGCTAATTGGCTAAGAGGGAGCAGCACTAGTATTTTATTTAACTGCTTTTGGGACAAGACCTATATTATTTCAATGTAGGGTAGCAACTACTTTCATGAAATTTGTTCTCTTAATTGTTTTCACAGGAACAAGAAAAAATACTTCTTACATACTTCCGCCTTGCTGGACTATGAGACCACCAAAGAGTACAGTGTTACTATTGTGGCTGTAGATTCTGGAAGCCCCAGTCTGTCCAGTAACAGCTCACTGATGGTGAGAGTGGTAGATATCAATGACCATGCCCCAACCTTTGCCCAGAGTGTTGTGGAGGTCCACTTTGCAGAGAACAACTCACCTGGTGAGAGGGTAGTCACTGTGGTGGCGACAGATGCAGACAGTGGCAAGAATGCAGAGATTGCATACTCCTTGGACCCTGCAGCTAATGGGCCATTTTACATAGATGCAGATAATGGAGATATCCGCGCCACTGGGGTTCTGGACCGTGAGCAGCGAGAGAGGTATGAACTCCGGGTTATTGCCAAGGACAAGGGCACCCCCTCTATGCAGGGCTCTGCGACTGTTGTTGTTCAGGTGACCGACCGAAATGACAATGCGCCAAAGTTTGTTCAGGAAATCTTTACGTTCTACGTCAAAGAGAACCTGCTTGCCAACAGCCCAGTTGGCATGGTCACTGTTACTGATGCTGACGAAGGCGAGAACGCAGAACTTAGTCTGTTTGTAGAGATGGATGGAGCTGACGAGAAGAGGGCAGGTGAGAAGATGGAGGGTGAAGATGGAGAGAAAGAGCGAGGCGAAGAAGTGTTTTCCATCGAGAACAACACAGGAACTATCTTCTCCTCTGCATCATTTGACCGTGAAAAGCTCTCCACCTACACCTTCCGTGTCCGGGCTGTGGATGGAGGGGAGCCCCGCAAAACTGCCACTGCTACTGTCTCACTCTTTGTGACAGATGAAAATGACAATGCCCCCTCAATCACCTCTCCAGCCAACGAGTCCTACACCCTTCTCCCACCTGCCAGCAGTGCCCGCACCATCGTCAGGACTGTGACTGCCATAGACTCGGACACAGGCCCAAATGCGGACCTTCGCTACGCTCTAGTGGGGGGAAATCCCTTCAGACTGTTTGAGATTGGTCACACCAATGGAGTGATCACCCTGGCAGAACCCCTGGAGCGGCGCCACAAAGGTCTGCATCGCCTGGTGGTCCGGGTCAACGATAGTGGGGTCCCCTCTCTCTGTGCCACTGCCCTGGTTCATGTCTTCATTAATGAGAGCTTGGCCAACGCCACCCTGGTGGATGCACAGGTAATCTTTATGTACAAAGATATATATTTTAAAACTGATCTCAGTCGCAGCAAGTCAAGTATATTAAAATGTGTGTAATACAAATGAAAGAAAACTTAAATAGAAGAGGTAATGAAACCCACTGTCCTATTTTGATGTGGGCAGACCTCTATTGTTCCCCAGAGCTGGTAATGATAACCAATAATGACAGTGATGATACTGTCCTTTGATCCATTCAAATTATGGCTGCAGAGATAACACATTACAATGGAGGAGGGTGGTAATGACAACTGATTGTAGCAGTTTAAACTAAACTGGTAAGAAGATTATTTTCTTGATAGAATGAGATAAATGCACAATCTCCTTAGTCTGTGTAGTGTTGCAATTTTCTGCCCATTTTTGAGGAAATAATTGTGTCTATATTTGCCCCAGATATAGAACCCCGTTTCTCTTTTGAAGGCTATTGGCAATGCCAGCTTCTTTGTAGTTTGGATCCTACTGGAGTGTGTTCTTTGTCCAGCATGCATTCTTATAATGACTATGTGGTTAAAATAACTGTTATTACCAAAGTGGTTCTTTTTTATGGTACATTGAACTCAGAGCTGAGAGCATTAGGTGTGTGTGTATGTGTGAGTGTGAGAGACCGCATTAGGGGTGAGTGTGTTAGAGAGGCAGAGAGAGAGGGAGATGGGCCTGTCCCAGTTTTGGCCTTGTGATACAGAGTAGGCTGAAGTATGTTCATTTGAATAGAAGTTGTACTTTAGCAGCGTCTCTTCACGATAGGTCTGAATATTGATGAGGTTTTTGAAGATTGGAGTGTGCTACGCAGCTCATTCTGAGCAGAGCAGAAGTGGTCAGAAGAAAGTAAATGAAAACCATTATAAAGTCTAAACGAACAATATTTACATGGGCAATAAACAGAATGTGAAATGCATTTGTAATTATACATCTGCTATTACTGTGTTGTCTTCTGGAAACAAGGACTTCACAGCAAGATCAGAGCTGGCTACAAAGATCCATGCTGAGGTGCGGAGGTAATTGACTAGATTCAAGACATTACTGAGATACCAGAAATAACTACAACAGTGTGATTTCAAATTTAGCATATGCTGTGCTGGTGGAGATCTTTCTCTTCCCGCCCCCCTGCCCTTGTTATATTAATCAAATGAACTTCCCATTATGCCTTAAAAATGCTCAATTAAGCTGTAAATGCTGGCAGGTAATAATTACTAAAACTTCTCTGGTTTGGACAAAGCAATTTGTATCGACTAATAATTAAATCGCCTCAGTGGCCTTAGATGCAATACTTGTTCTGTGACTAACAGCTTGTGGTTTCAAGGCCCTCTTGAAACTTGGTTTGGAACACGTTCTCACATTTTCTCTGAGGAGAAGGTCTTCAACTGTCAGGTCTGTGCATGTAACATGACGTAAACAGTGTAACACTAAAATAGCTCTGAGACATTTGAGAGGAAAAGAACAGTCAGATAGATAAGAGGCAGAAATCTCCAAAAAATGTGTCAAAGCACAGATTTTGTTGGTACCCCAAAATACCATGCCTATGCCATCCTTTGTGTCAAAACACTCAGTAAAAAGTGTTTTATTGCACTCTGCCTAACCTGTGTGGGGAAAAAAGGAAGCCAAAGATTGTGATCATGAGGACACACCTTACAATGCGGATGTTTGCAGCAGATGCTTCGCTACTGCAAACTGTGTGTGTTATCATGGTGGTACTTCCCTGGCTGTTTCAATTTGTGACAAAACAGAGAATTAAACAGAAGCACCTCGGGTAGTGTATATGATTTACAAGTGAGGAATGTAAAACTTTCTCATTTTCAATGTTATAGTGTAGCTATTCTAGATAGCACCAATAGCAACTACACAACTTTGTAGCTTTGTGTGCCCTCTGAGTTGTCAGTATCATTGTTTGAAGGACGCTTACAGTGAAATCTTGCATTTTAGCAGGAGAAAAACACATCCTGTGTAGCCACAGCCTGAGCATTTTTGACTGACCTCATATGGAGACAACTTAGAATCCAAAAACATTGTGTTTCATGGTACTTTTTTTTTTTTTTTTTTTTTTTAACAAAGACAAACAACTGAGTACAGATAGGGGGTGTAAGATTTGAGCACTAGCCAGCAAACAGAACACCTCATGAATGTAACACTGTCACTTAAAAGTAGAATGAAATGTACAAATGTAACAATCAAAGGGGTAAGGATTAGAACAGAACACTTGGTAAGCGGTGGAACAATGGTGTTGACAGGTGGAATTAACTGCAATGTGCCTAAATGACCGGGGCCATTGAATGGAACAATAGGGTGTAATATGTCCAAGCTGGAATAAAAGCAGACTTTGATTACAATATGCATAGTTTAGTTTGATTGTAGGGAGGAACTTGGCGGAGTAATTGAGTAGAAGTCATTGAAGAGAGAATACCTCCATCTCATAATGAAGTCAAACTGAGTGGTGGATGGATGCCAGATGTAATTAGGGAAGGAAAACGGCTGCTACTGCAGCAGCACCGCGGCAGAAAATTACTCCAGTCTTTTCTATCCAGCAGTACTGGGCAAACCACATGTTGGGTAATTAGTTACCATATGATGCTGCAGAGTTTGAGCTAGAAGAAGAGGGAATGTAGTTGTGATATTTTAGACATGGTTGTCATCTGGGAAACTTTATGGTGCTTTGTACATCATAAGCATACTGCACTGTGAAGCTGATGAAGGCTTTTAGTGATAGGTATTGTCAAAATTACAATTTGTATTTCATCTCCCATCAAGAGATCTTTTATTGTAAAATGTGTGATCTTTCCAAGTTTTTAAATATGTACAGTCTGCTTTCTATTAATATAATTAATAGCTAGTTAACAAACTGCAGCCCTCTATTTTTACACTGTGCTGTGAATGCACTGCACTACAACTAAGATCAGGCACTTTCTAAGCTTCGGTCAATAGTGCGGTCAGGGGAGAACTCCTCGTCTTGGTCACAGCATCGACATCAGCAGCAGCATGCAGATAACAGAATCCGTGGAGAGCGGAACAGATAGATGGTGGTGTTAAGTCCAGCCAGAACAAAGCTCATGCAGCAGAATGGAAGATTCCACTGGGAGTTTGGGATGCGTCAGAGTGATGCACTCGAACGCGGCGGAAAAAGGGTGGCTGCTGCACTTATCCTGCTGAATGCTTGACTGTCCGGTGTACGCCCCTACACAGATACAGTATACATACCTGCACTTATGTGACTATACGTAGCATAGCATGCACTTAGTGAGGTGTCTCTTCTCACATGCACACACGCATGGGAGTTGACTCACAACCACACACCTTGCACTTTCAAATACGTTTCCTCTTCACATATAACCTGCAAGTTCACACCCAAATACACACACACAGACACACAAACTTGGCCACTGCACTGTCACATAGTATATGCACATACAGTAGTGTGCCACTGTTTTCTCTATGTTTTACACACACAATACAGCAGACAGTGCAGGGATGTGCTAAGCCAGAGAGATGCCCAGCAGAATGAGAATGGAAAGGAATACTGCAGGCAAAGGAAGAACAATGGGGCTGAGGGGAGAGCGGAGCCTGTCGGAGAGGCCCTCTGCAGTGGAAGCAGAATAATGGAATAGAACCAACTCACACAACTTGCTCAAAAACAATGAAACTTAACCCAGAGATTGATGGTGATGAAACAATGAAATATAACAGAGTCCCATTCTTAGCTTGGGGGTAACAAGAAGTGAGAGTGAATAATGTGCCTCTATATGAGTAAGCCTAATATGCCTTGGATAATGTAATAAGCAAGTTACACAGTGTGGTTGTGTGTGCAACACTCTCTGCAGTATTACCACTACTGCAGGTTTTGCTGTAGTTTTTTTGGGGGGGTTATCGCAAACCACAGGGGCTCAAATTTAACTTCTCTCTCTATTTCACTTGCAGTCTCCATCTCTCCCCCATTCATTCCTGCAAGCCTTATTACCCACCATTCTTAAGGCAGCAGGGATTACAAGAGTATATAATTTCCAGCCTTGACAGGCCAAAGGAATTGTCCTATGAGCTCTGAGACGAGGTGACACAGGGCTGCAAAATGAGTTGTCTTGCTGACGGACACCTTGCTCTGTGTGTGGGCCCGCGCGTGTGCATATGTGTTTCTGTATTTTGTGTTGTCTGTGCATAATGATTTCACCCAGCATAGTTGCTATGTATTGATTAGCTATATTCAGGTTCATGACCCTGCCCGATATTACCAGCAAGGCTCTGAGGACCAGGACTCCACAGCCTCATTGTCTCCTGTCGAACAAGGCTCCATAACCAGTAATGGCTGTGTTTGTGCTTCAGCATAACCCACTTTCTTGTAATGATCCTTTTATTAGTGTGCAAGCTCAGAGCATGTGTGTGTGTGTGTGTTCAGAACGGAAGATCACTCTGTCTTAAATCCAAACACAAAATATGTGTTTTATATATATATATATATATGTGTGTGTGTGTGTGTACACATGCACATAGATAGACAGATAAATAGATAGATAGATAGATAGATAGATAGATAGATAGATAGATAGATAGATAGATAAAAATTGATTAGCAAGGATTTACCTTACAACAAAAAACTATTATGTTTAAAAGAACAACAAGCTCAACACAAAAAGAAAATGGCTGTAAAAATGATTCCACAGAACACACATATTAACAGTAGCCTTCTATCTGTCTATCCATCCAATTCTCTGTGCAAAAAATTGTGATAGCAAATCCTTAACAAATCCACGCCCACACTATCATTTACAATAGGGACATTGTTCATTGATGAGACAGAAGATGTGTTTGTGTTCTGGTTGTAGTCATAGCATGTCTCTTGCCTTTATTTGCACATTTATGGACTGCTTCTCCTACCTCTCCTCTTCTAACGGTCCCAGACCTCAGCGTCTAAACTTTCCCTTTATTCTTTTAATCAGCTTTAAACAGTATAATCCTAGGCATTTCCTGTAACACTGCGGATGATGCGAGATCACAAGTGGAGAATTACAGGCGCAACTTGAAATGCTGCAACTGGGAAGCAAGAGCAATTATATATTTAGTGACACTCTTTGTGTCTGGGAATAATGGGGAAGCTCCCCCACTAAAACACAGTGATGAGTTTAATTAAGTTGAAGATGCTGTTTGATGTTTCTCTGTGGCTCACCCCCACTGAGTCATCTCTTACAGTCACTGTTTTGGACTTTTTTCTTAGTGATGGTCTGTCTCTGTTTGTTCCTTTTCCCTCTTATACCTCCCTTACTCTTCTTGCTTCTCGCTCTAACCCCAGGTGGCCCGAAGTCTGATGGCACCACTGTCTCTGGACATCGCAGGGGACCCTGACAGTGAGCGTGCATTAGGGAAACAGCGCCTCAGTGTAGCTATCGGTGTCCTGGCGGGAGCTGCAGCGGTCATCCTGGTGATTCTGCTTGTGGTCACAGCTCGGCAGTGCGGTGCTCAGGGGAAGAACGGCTACGAGGCCGGTAAGAAGGAGCCAGAGGAAGACTTCTTCAGTCCTCCCGGGGCTCAACCACAGGCCGGGCGTGGTGGGGGATCAGACCGTGGGCGCAAACCTCGACGGGACAAACGCAACGGAAGTGGCGGTAGTGCAGTAGCAGGAGGAGGGAAGTCAGACAGGTCACTCTACAGCGGTATCGTCACAGTCAACGGACTGCGTCGCCACGCCAATGACGATGATGAGGAGGATTTGAGTAGTGCCAGCGAGCGCCTGGCAGCCCGCTACTGTGCTGTGGACGGTGACCCCGGCAGCCCGCGGATGGGCGGTGGCAGGAGGCACCAGTCGAGCCCAGATCTTGCCAGGCACTACAAATCCAGCTTCACCTCTCCCTGCAGTGAACCTACAGCCCCACTCCCCCCCAGCTGAGGGAAAGAAGCACCAGGCGGTCCAGGAGCTGCCCCCCTCCAACACCTTTGTGGGCAGTGGAGGTTGTGTGGGGAGCGCCGGCTCCAGCAGCAGCAGCAGTGGGGGAAGTGGCAATGCAGATGCCATGTCCCTGGGATCTGACCAGTGCTCAGAGTACGGCTGCCAGACTGGGAACAAGTACAGCAAACAGGTAGGAAGGGTGACGTTGTCTCTCTGGATCCTCAATTTTGGTTTGCTCTCTCCTCTCTATATTTAAGTCTATCTTAAAAATCTCTGTCAGCTCTTTCTGTCTCTGTCTCTCTTTCATTTTGTCCTCATCTCTGGCTCCTGATCTCTGTCTTCCCCTTCTCCTCCTCCCCGGGCTTCATCTCTGCTTATTCACATATCCGCTGACATACTATACCGCACACCCCGCCGCTAACGTCTAAACACCATTTTATCTCCACAAAATAGCTGTCAGTGCATGTGCACGGCGGCTAACACTCTTGTGTGTCTGTGTCAGCATCCCTAAGTCTGTGAGCAGTGTGACGGTACCCTGCTGTCAGAGCATGTGTGTGTGTGTGTGTGTGTGTGTGTGTGTGTGTGTGTGTGTGCTCCGTGTCAAACATCAGCCCTCTGTTTAGCAAAGATCTAATGCGGGGGACATGAGTCAACCCCCTACTGTAGCCAAACAATACGTGAATGCGCATTTGTGTATACATGCGTGACTGCGGGCGCGAGTGTGTGACCATGTGTGCAAACCCCTGAGGAGTTCAGTTGGAGCAAAGACACATAGAGAGTGGGCAAATGGTTACTTCCAACAGAGTAATTGATCATTTTGTGTTTTCTGTTTCTCTTGTCAAACTGTTATGTTTTTTTCCATTTAGCATATATGGTTATGCTGTAAACAGTATCAGTTGCAAAGATAATGGATGCACTGGCTTTGGTGTTTGCTCAGGAAGCTGCAGTTAAAAGCTGAAGTCATGCTGACAAATAAATGCTACATAGAGACGGTCACTCACCCCTCTGCCCACACACACACACACACACACACACACACACACACACACACACATATACACACAAACACACACCATCTATCATTGTAGACGCACTGACACAGCAGGGTCTCCCTAGTCCACGGGGAGTGATCCCAAGAGTGATGTTTGAGTGACAGCTAACCCTTCTTAAAGGGGTGGTGTCTCATTTCCTTGACGGACAGCTCTACATTTATCCTCCCCGTGGTGAAAAAGTGCTGATGTGGTCATTAAAAGGGAAGGAGAGGAGCTTCTTAAGCTAATCAATTCATACATGGGCTCTCTGATCCTGCTCAACGCACACACACACACCACACACACACACACACACACACACACACACACACACACTTACTCAGACACACACACACTTACTCAGAGGAACACGTACACACTCCAGAGGTTAATCCATTACGGAGTCAATCCTCTTAATCTGCCGTTCCCAGGGAAAGAAAATGCTTACTGGGAGAGTTTGGTGTTCATGCTTACGTGCACTCAAAACATGCCAGCACACATACGGAGACTCGCAGACACACAAACTGACAGCATATTGAATTATTGATCGTATGGGGTAATTAACTCCTCTGCTGTGTACCCCCTCTCCACCCCAGCCCACCCCCCAAAATATCCAACAGCCAGTGGTTTCATACACAGCTCTGTGTGTGTGTGTGTGTGTGTGTGTGTGTGTGTGTGTGTGTGTCTTTTTCTCTAAGACTTTGGATGCTCATGTGTGTGACTGAGTTCGCATACGTGTCAGAATTAGTTAACTTGAACAGTTTGGCGACATGAGCAGGTCTGTGTTGGTGGGTGCCTGTCACTCTGCTTGAGGCACTGCTTATTTCATGAAGGTATATGCATTTTATATGTGAGTGCAAGCGAGAGATAGACTCAAGGAGTAATAGGTAGCGAATATGTGCCAAATGTAGGAACTGGGACGCTGACAGAATTCGGAATAGCATTAGATCGAGAGTGGGAGAGAATTATAGGAGGTTAGAAGGGGAGGAAGATGGAGTAAACGAGATGAGGAGGGGGCAACTTTGAATTTCAAAGCGACTTTACTGGGTCAGTGAGAACTCTAAAAAAAAATGTTCATCTGAAGTCTGCACATCATCAGACCAACTAGGGTGCACCAAATAGGGGGGGGAAAACAAATGGAAAAAAGTAATAAAAACTGGGCATCATGGATGTAGAGCAAGATTGTATCAGAGGCAAAAAAAATCATAAAACGGCTCAGTCAACGGCACTGGATCTCTTTTAAATCTGAATTGTTGACTAAGTAGAAGGAAAGGAGGGGGAAGAGTGAGGATATCATATCAATGGGCATGAATAAATACAAAACTGAGCAGGGGGGTGAGTAAGGGGCTGTATACTCAGGAGAGCAGGAACAGGACTGAGAGATAGAGGTCAGCTGAAGGGGGAGAGAGGGGTAAAGATATGTGCAAGAAAGAGAGGCACTAACATAAAAAAGGGGAGCGTGAACCAATGAAAAGAGGAGAAAAGTGGAGATTGAGGATAAGGGCGAGTGTATGTGTTTCGCATGTGGATTAGGAGTTGGTACCATCTGAAACTTTTCAACAAAATGATACAAAATGAAGCTTCATTTATCAAGAGAAGCTAAAGTTATAAAATTTTAAAGGTCTGAACACAAGTAGCAGAGCAAGAACTTTGTCTAATGAATTCTGAAATTCTGATTTAAAATATTAAATATTCGATAAAAGAGTGAGTAAACAAATCTAGACAAGGCATTTGGTACTTGACAGTTTTTGGTACCCGGGGCCACAGACACATTCTGGTCGGTACCAGAACGGTATTGAGGTTCGATACCAGGCCCTAATGCTGATGGAGAAAGTGTAAAGGAGAAGGTTGCAGTACGTGCTTTCAAGTGGGGAGAGCGAGTGAGAGAGTTAGAGTGAGAGAGGGAGTGAGAGAGGTCTGGTTTGGGTGGCAGCCAGAGAGAGAGAGAGAGAGAGAGAGTGGACTGCTGAGATGTGGGTCATCAGGATACCCGTTGGCATCAGGACACATTAATGATCACAGCAGTCACATGGCACTGCAGTCAATATGGGCAAAGTGGCCTCGTTCTCCCCTCTAACCACGACCACACACATCACACACACTCTGCTGTCCTCAGTCAACCACAACAAAGGTCATAGTGGTTGTTTGAACTCAATGTTATGTCTCAGTTTTCTTGAGTAGTTATATTCTGGCATTCTTTTTATTGCAGTGTGTAACTTTCTTCCTTCCCACCTCTCCTTTTGACTCTCACCCTTTGTCCCGTCGTTCACCCGCTTTCTCTTGCCATATGCACGGCCATAAATCTAAACACCCCGCCGCTGCTACCTTTGCGTCTTCCACGCTGACCTCTGAGAATAAATCGACTCAGCATTTTCACTAGTGCGACTTCTTCTTTTACTGTGGTGAGCATTTTCTCTCTCTGGACCCAGCGAGTGTGTGTCTGTGTGTGTGTATGTGTGGGGGCGGGTGCAGTGCCACAAATCGAACCAGACACACACTTCCCACTTTCACACATACACACACACACACACACATCCAAAGTCTAATCAATGCCCTGTTAACGAGGCCAAGACTGCAGCAGAAACAGGTGGGTTGACGGCGCAGTTTTTTGCGCATTGCACAGTTCTACGATACTCGGTGAAGGTCAGTGTCGTGCACGCTCTCACGACGCCTGGGGGGGTGCCACAGCGTTTTGACACAGCAAGGACAGGGTATGGAGATGAGTTTGTGGAGAGCAGGACTCATCCGGCCGGTCTTGTTCGTCTAATTGGACTGTATGGACAGGCGTGCGCAGAGAGATTAGGTCTACTGGATTATAAAATTGAAAAGCAGCTTTTCATTTCAACAAAATCCCTCTAGGATTAAATATGATGAGCGTCTGTCATAGACTCATGCTCACCCCCTGCACGCGCTCAGGCACGCCACATGAACGCACCCGCACATACGCCTCCTGTGATAACATGCGGCGTGTATTAGAGTCACAGAGGTGAAGGCACTGTCAACCAGAAACAAGCAGAAACACACACACACGCACTCACACACTCCCCTCCCTCTCTCTCTCTCTTTCTTTCTGTTACTCAGACACACACATGCTGTAACCGACCCGTGACCCCTGTCATGATGATACCACAAAGCACTGATGTATTTATTAAAACCACGGTGAGTTCGGGCCACGCAGACAGCCATATGCTCATGGGGCAAGCGGGCGGGGGGAGGTGAGGAGGTGGGGGTAAGCGAGAGGTGAGAAGGACGAGGTAACCAAAGCGGGGATCACCCGATGAGGCGTGCTGAAAACCGATCTACTGACCTGGACACAAAAGAGCGAGGGGAGGGGACAGTGGAGGAGGTGAGAGTCAGTGGGCACCAGAGAGGGAACATGAGCCAGATAGAAAGACGTGAGAGAGAGAGAGAGAGAGAGAGAGAGAGAGAGAGAGATATAGAGAGAGGAGTGTAGATGATGAGAGGCGATGAAGAAAGGTTCAAACATTTTGGGAAAATGGAGAGAGATGCGTGCTTCTGTTAGATGCTCAGCTGTGGAGGTGGAACACATGCTTACCCTGTAAACATTGATTTTCTGCTTGACCAGGATCATATGGATACCTTACAAATACGCTGTGCTTTCACACTCGCAGTTCAGTTCCACTGGTCCAGAACAAAGAAAAACATTAAACACCAGTGCCTTTTAGTTCTAGTCCATTTTGTGTTCAACTTACTATGTTACAGACAAACCACAAAATTCATCCAACCATCAGCTATAACCTCTCATTATTTGTGGGTCAGTTCCAGCTGACACTGGGCGGTGGGGGGGGGTGTTACACCCTGGACAGGTCGCCAGTCTATCACAGGGCTGACTTATAGAGACAAACAACCATTCAGACAGTTTAGAGCCACCGTTAACCTACCTGCATGTCTTTGGCTGTGGAGGAGCTGGAGTATCCAGAGAACACACGCAGCACAGAGAACATGCAAACCACACAGAAAAGCACAGAAACGTCTTGCTGTGAGGCAGCAGTGTTAACAACTGCAGCATCGTGCCACCCCAACCAAGAGCTGCAAACATTACATCACTCTGACTGACTTGGGAAACTTTTGGCTTCATTGATCGTCTCTGGTGGTGACAAAGAGCTTTTTAAGTAATAGCTGGTGGTGAGCATTATTAGTTAAGACTACTACTAGACCTCATCTGTTGTACTGTAAACCACGGATGATGAAGTTTTATTCAGTTAAGTTTAAAATCCCTGCATTTGTGTTACTATAGTTACCAAATAATCTTTGATAAAACTATGTAGAAGATCGATTACGTATCAGAAGATACACAAATCCTGTAAATTTATTCAGTTAAGCTTTTTTATTTATACTCCTGTCACATAATTTCAGCCACAGGAATCTGCTGTGTAGAAGCAGCGGTCTACTAGAGTTTGAATTACGGTAGATGTGAAAGCACCCTAACAGCACCCTGACTCAATTTTCTTCTCAGTTATCGTGTGTAGCTACCACTGATTGTGAATTGGGCTGTGAGCGCTGTCTAAACCTGTTCGATTGATAGCAGGAGCTGGAGCCAACTGCGGCCAGCGTAGGAAGTGACGGAAGACTGCAGTAACTGCTCCTGTGCTGACACGTAGCCTCGCCGTACGTTTAAAGGTTCTCAGTGGGATTAAGACGAGCTCTTAGAAGTGATGTTCTCGTCATCCTTACTCGGTAAAATATTTAGTTTGAGGATCAGAATAATGAAGGTAAAGGTAAGAGAAAGAGTCATGAATTGAAAGTCAGTGAAACCTCCTCACAAATTTATTGAAACAAAGATGTCTGTGTGTGTGTGCACATGTGTGAGCTCAGGACGGCGGGACAAAGACAGAAAGACAAAGCGAGGAGAGAATCAGAGGGAGCGAGATTGCGGAGAGGCCAGGGGTGGGGTGGTGGGGGGATTGTCTGTTTCCTCACTCATCAAGGTCACCCAGAGCTGGAATGTGATTGGAAGTCCCCTGTCTGTCTTTGCTGTTTACCACACAAGATAATACAGACAGGCTGTTCAGCTGATAATGTTACTGTGTTAACAACTCCTCCCTTCAGTTTTTGTTTCAAGCTCTGTGAAATGGCAGGAATGTGGGAATGTCATTCCCACACATACACGTGCAGACAAGCTGAGGCAGGGACACACACACACACACATCCACTCTCACTCACACTGCAGCAGCAGCCACCGTCAGACGTGCGATTTTAACACACACGGACGTGCCCACTGAAACACACTCTTGTGTGTACATAATAGCACATAATTACATACCCTCCCAGATCCTTATGCATATACACTTTTCACTGTGAGCAGACGAACTCTGATAAGAATATGATGACACACGAGCGGAGAGGAAAGTTTTCCGGCTCTTACATCAGTTTCTTCTTCCACTCCCTCTGGATCGGATCACATGAACAAGCCCAGGAACACTCTGTCTCCTAGAATCACACACATCCGTAGAGGCTTACAAACACACTCTCTTAACTCCCTGACACACACACATACATACACGCACGCACAAGAGCACACACAAAGACCTACATAGCAAGCCCCTCGCTGAGATGCTTCCTTTTATTTGCTTCTTGAAGACTCTGCTCTGCATTGTATAGCTCGGCATTCGGCTCATCTGCCTTCCAGCATTACCTTAATGGCTGTCTGTGGGTTGAGCAATTTTACCCAATATTGCTAAACAAAAGCGCTCTCTCTCGCACTAGACAGGGATTCCAGACAGCTTAGTAGCCCTGTGACTGGTTTTATCCACCTACACAAAAGAATCTTCAGTGCATTAAGTGGTATTGAGTTGGGCTGAATTAAATTGACTTGAATGGATTTTGAATTGAACTGGACTGAGCCCAACTCGGCTCAATTGAATAATTCAAACTGTATGGAATTGAGTAGGACTGAGTCAAACTAAAACTGAATCAAATTGAAGTGATGTGAAGTGAAGTAATTTAAATTTGTTTGTCTCGCCAGTGGACGTTGCAGCTGTCAGGACAGCAGGCAGCATGTGAGAAATTTTTATTAGGTGGATTGACATAATATCATTAGCTTCATTTGGTTAAAGATTTGCTGAACGAAGAGCTCTGAATTTGTCACTTTTGTTATGTAAGCGTGTGTATTGAAGTTTGAAGCCGTGAACTCTGCTCTGAAAGTTGATATTCAGGTCTGTGCTCGCAGGCTTAATTTTTTAAGTCTGAACATTTGTGCTTCTGTCAGTGTCTTGTGAGTTTGTGCATTCAGCCTCACTGCTTGAAGCTTCACAAGCTGTGAGGTAAAAAATTATGCAAAGGGTTCTCTGTGGTTACCAGGTCGTGCAATGTGTCGTCCAGCTACTTCTGAAAGCTAAATCATTTATACTTGGCTGCATCACACTGCGTCCCTGATCGCTCGTCCAGAACTTTTTATGAATCCATGTAATGAATTGTAAAAATGGGCATAAGTGCACACTCTTTTAGCCAGTTAGACATCAGTTTCGATGTTGCACTGAGTAGCAGCAGCGAGGAATGAAGATTAGAGCTCGGGAGAGAAGTTCAAGCCCTGTCTTACTTTATCACCTCCGCCCACCTGGCCGATCAGTGCGCAAAGTGGGTGTGATTGTCCCATTGTCTGCTTTGAAAGACCTAAATCCAACATTAGAGAGGAGGTTTCAGACGGTGTTAGACGATCTGAAAGTCACTTAGTTTTAAGCACACTGAGGCTTTAATCCCATCCATTACAGGTTTTATACAGATTTAAATGTCACCTGTTGAAGTGTTCTGAAATAAATAATCAGCTCTTCTACCTGCCTCTGTGCCATCATATAGTCAAACATCTGTCTGGGATCTCATAGCTAACAACATCTGCCTCGCTGTCACATGACTAGCAATTGCATTGAGTGTTCAGTAGCGCCGGGCAAGCTGTTAAACGTCCTCCTCTATTTCTTTATGGGCTCTCTGTTTTCCAAACCTCACCACTCAGTAAACCTGTCAGACGATCTGTGAGCGTGCAGACAGACACCTGCATGTTATATATTTTTTTTCTGTACTTTGGATCTTGTAAAATTAAACTTAACATTCTGACACTGAATGCTCAACTCTGGGTACAGCGGCAGAAACCTAATGTTCAGACTTTAAAAATTAAGCCCGCAAGCACAGCTCTAAATATATAAACTTTCAAAACAGAGTTTACAGGTACAAACTTAAATGTGCGAACTTATACAGCTAGGATAACAAGAAGAAAAATTTATTCTCCAGCGCACCATTATGAATGAATGAATATTCCATAGACTAGTCATCTACACTGTCTGCTTCTGAGCTCAGTCCTCTGTAACTCATCCAATAAAAAAGCGCCTCTTTCCAACCCTCCATCCCCGATGTCTGCCTGCCTCCCCCTACCAACACACACGCACACGCGCACGCACACACCCACACGCCCACATCCTCCTCCGTCTGTCTTCCCTCTGATTGATCTCTCTGTTCTCCCTAAGTGGTTTCATTTCTTTTCATCACTCTCCATCTGGATCCATCTTTTCAAAACGTGTTTTTTAATGGTTCCAAACTTTTTTTTAAATAACACTTAATAGTTTCTTTAAATTTTACAAATGGCTCTTAACAACCCTCTCAATCCCCCCCCCCCCTTCCTCTGTTTTTAGACGGTAGTTAAAGTCAGCTTTAATCTTTGCTTTTCATTTTTTCTGATTGGATAAAATTAAGCATGCTACCAAGGAACAAGCCTCAGGTGTGAAAAACTGCACTGTGCAATATGGTTTATGCATTTTTGCCACTGGCGAATCAGAGCACATTTCTCGCCGGATATCAGCTTATTAGATCTTGCGTGCGTGCGAAAAGACTGGCCCTGGTAGCGTTGTAGTCCAAAGCCAATGTTTTTGCCCCAGGCTAAGTGTAGCCATCTGTTTTAGAATTGTTGGTGGAAGATAGATAAATCGGAAGATCAAGATGGAGATTGGGGGGTGGGGGGGTGGGCTCAGAGAAAAACAGAAAATGAGTGGAGGAGGAGAAAAGACATTCTTGGTCAGTACCCATGGCTGAGAAAGAATGAGGTGGTGGCGGTGGGGGAAGAGGAGGAGGAGGAGGAGGAAGGGTTTGGGGTTATGAGTGGTAGGTAGGGAGATGAAGAGAAATTAAACGAAAGGGAGAAAAGGCAGTGCTTCAGTGAGTGGTTGGGGGGGGGGGGGTTGATGTGAAGCTACAAAATGGGAATGCGTTCTTAGGTATCGCCTAGGGGTGGAGAGCTGAAGGAGAGAGTGTATAGGAGGAGGAGATGGAGTGAAAAAGATAGAAATTAGGTATATGGGTCTAGGGTTAGAGGAAGACAGGAGAGGAGAGGAAGGGAGGGAGCTTCACTCTGTGAGCAAAGCCAGCTCAGACTCTTCGGGCTATTTTGGTGTGAGTGTGTGTGTGTGTGTGTGTGTGTGAGTGAGTGAGTGAGAGAGAGAGATAGAGAGAGAGAGAGAGAGAGAACGAGAGCAGAGCTTTCTACCTGCCCTATCGAAGAAGTTACATAAATCCGAGTGGGCAGGCCTCTGCCTACAGCAATGCTCCATATTATACCACTGACCCAATGTATGTCTGTACGTATGTGAGTGTATATGTGTGTGTGTATATGTGGGTTTTCAGCCAAACTTGTCTGTTCGTGTCAGAAATAGATCAGATAAGAGACGCCCACCTACGTACACACACACACACACACATATACACAGAGAGACAGGTAGCTGAACTACAAGAACTAACCGGTCAAGCCGCTGGAGAGAAATCCCCCTGGTGCTTTCAAACAGAGGCATTAAAATAGTTTGACCTGTTTGACACACACACATACTCATACAGACTACATAATCAGGCACTCACACAACACCACTTTTTACTCTCTCCCATAGACATTATGAATGAATCGTTTCAACTACCACCATCATATGTAAGCAACATGTTTGTTTTTTTCACCCGTCTACATCCAGACACTTCCAGACCGAAACAAAACTTTGATGAATTAAAATGCACTTAAAATCAATCAATGCTCCTAATATACAACACTGTAATTGCACAGTATTACCGTAAGGCTGGTTCTTAATGGCCTAACGCTGCACAGGTACAAGTGAGACATGCATTATTTAAGAGGCGCTGTTCTCCTGTTTCACAAATACAGAGTTATTATGAAGATAGCAACTAACAGTGCTTGAGAAAAGCAGTGGAAATGAAACCAACAAAATCAAAACAACACACTCTTACTGAGCCTCACTCAGATCCCACAGATGCACACGTAAAAACTTAAACACAAGAACACAAGAAAATTGCAACCAAAGTAATGCAAATCTATCTGCCAATTAGGGCCCCAAACAGGTTTCCATGGGGATGAAATGGCAACCTCTAATTGGCTGGATAAAAGAATGCTCGCATCTGAGCCGACAACCTGAGATGGCTCGGAAAATATACACATCCATGGGCGCGTGCATTCATATGCGCACACACACACGCAAACTCAAACACACACAGACACAGACACAGGTGTATGCAGTGTAAGTGGGGATCACAGACAATTTATGCATGGTTGGGGGAGTCACACACAGTATCACTGGTAAGATGAGAGGCAAGGATAGAGTGTGTTGACACAGATATAGTGTATTGTCAGGCACGGGCACACACACACACATACACACACACGCTCATTGACCGGTCAGTCCCTTTTAAAAGCGTGAATGAAGCTTTGGTTGCGGTGTCGTGTTAACATGAAAGCTTTCACGGCTGTTAAAAAGAGCAGGCTTTGATTAGAATTTGATGTGTGAGAGTGTTTCTTAATGCTGGCCTTTGCTGACGACGGCCCTTTTAAATCCAGCGGAGCCGTTGCAGGGAGCCTTCTGTCAAAAATTTGTTGAATCGACAATTTCACCTCAACATGCTCTCTGTGGGAGTGTTTTTTTCCCCCTCCTTTTTCTCAATTTTCTAAAAGGCAGGAGTCAAGCGTGCTCACTATGCTTGGCCACATTTTAAGTGGATCTCAGCCACAAAGCAGCAGCAGCCGCAGTGTAGTTTCAAGGGTGATCAAACGTTGAATCTAAAATTATTGACTAAACTGCTAATTGAATATCAAAGAAGCCAGAGTTATTTTCATGTGCGTGTTGAGTCGCTGCTGCAGGAAAATGGCTCTGCGTGACTTTAACAAAGCTGTGTTACTCTCACATGGCATGATCATTATGAATGGTTTAATAATTCATTCCCAACTCCCATATGGGGCTTTATGTAGAATGTGAGTCTGAGATCTAGAATTTACACACAGCACATTGAACTTGTGTAGACACTAGCAAGTACACTTGCATCTACAAAGTGCCTAATTCAAAGTTTGAGCTTCTCGGTATACACAGTTAAGTCATGCAAATATTTTATACATTAGAGGTCTTGTTGCTATCGCATCTAAACTGTTTATCTTGGTGATATTTCAGTTTTCTGATAAAGCGGAGGATTAAAGAGTTGAAAAATTCTCCTTTTTCTGTTTGCTTTAAAAAAAGCGCTGGATTATCTCAAAAATACACTGTCTGAAAGCTTAAAACAAGCCTGTCTTAGTTAATGATAAATCAGCAGAGCAGCACCATCCAAGAGCAGCAGTTTAGAGAAGCTAAAATGATTATTACAAATTGACTGCTTATTTGATCAACACAAACTCAAGCGGCAATAATTTTGATAACCAGGTCATTTTTTTAAGCAAATGCCCTAAAAATTCAAAGGCTTGGAAATATCTTCTGTTTTTCTTACATTTCTCTGACAAGAAACTGAATATCTTTGGGTTTTTGAGCTGATTGAATAAAACAAGCTATTTGTTGTCATCAAACTATTAAACACTTAATCGAGAAAATAATCAGCAGATACTTTACTAATGAAAGGAATCAGTAGTTGTCATTAAGTAGTTTTTGGCCCTAGAGACCAAAAAAACAAAGGAACCCCTATAGTTGATGTCTCAAAAAAAATAAGTGACAAAGACTATAAACATGATTATATTTATGCATGCCACACATTCCTTAAATCCTTATATCCCCAAGTGGCCCATTATATTGCTAGGCCATCAGCTGACATACATTTTAAGACCGTAGAGTAACATTTACTCATTATAAGTAATTAGTGTACTATATACCTGTGGTTTTAATGTGCAACAAACATTATGTTTTCAGCTGCAGCTTAACTATTATACTGCAGTAGCTGTGGAATAATTTGCATTTTTAAACATTTCTTTTTAATGCCAGGAGTCGCATAATAATCAGGCTGACTTCTCAGCAAAGGCTCAGCTCTCTGAAACTCTGCTGGATATGGCTTCACTGAAGTAATTTCTTAACCCTAATGCTGAACCATAATTTTCAAAGGGGACTGCAAAAATGGAGCCATTGTACATATATGCTTGAAGTGTGGTGTGAGGTTATCGATGGGAACTGGTTGGATTCTCCCCTGCTTTCTCATTAACTTTCCTCCTTCCTTCTCCGTTCGCTCAATGGCCCAACTCTGCACTCGGTCTCTGGTGTATCGAACAGCACACACACACAGACTGTCACACACTCGCATACACACTCACATGCAAGAAGTCTGTTTGCATACCAAAAGCATACTTCATAGCTCAAAGAAAATGAAAGCCATATTAATTATACAGTCTGCAGTTCGCACACGCACACACACAAATGCCCAGAAAAAGAAAGAGAGAGAGAGTGAGCGAGGGAGCGGTTGTTTTATGTTTTTCCTCTGCGTCAAAAGAGACAGAGTGTGAGAATGATTGAGTCTCTCTACGTCAGGGAGAGAGGGAATGAGAAATAGCGCAGAGGGAGAGAAAGAGTGCACTGTCTTCCCTCTTTAATGTGTGTGCGTGTCTGTGTGTGTCTGTGCATGTGTGCGTGCATGCGTGCGTGTCGTCTACCCAGTATAACGCCCCCTCTGTGTCCCCGAGCCACTCTCTGTCACTCACACACACTGAGACTATTGTCAAGACATTGGACGAGGCGCCCCAAGACATTTCTGTGGCACTGTGTCTGTCACAGGGGTGATAGGGCTGAGGTGGGGTTCACTCACACACACACGCACACACACTCCAAAATATCCAATAGTCATGCACGGATATGCTGTATTACCATTTTAGGTCATATTTATGTGTAGGTGGGTAAGTTAATGCGGTCTTCTCCTGGAGTGCAGACCATGCATGTGTGAGTGTGTGTGTGTGTGTGTGTGCACTTTCAGCATAAATTTATAGCCATGTGTGCTCTTGTTATGTGTGGCAAGGTCTATGTGGCGAACGTGTTTGTTTGTATCTGACAGCACATTAGGCAACACTATCTTTAACCTTGTAAAATGAGTGACACTGATTCTAAACTGACAGGATGGATTTCAGTTTGCCTGTGGCGCTCCGCCGTGTCAGCCCGTGTCAGCTCAGCCCGTCCGCCCATTTTTACAAAAGACAGGAGTGCCACAAAGGAGACAGAGTATATGCAAGAGAGAGAGAGAGACAGAGAGATAGAAAGGACAGAGACAACAAGAAAATAAAAGATATATAGAGCAGGCTAGGTCAGATATGACAAATAAAATAGTTTGGAAAGTGGAGGAGAAAGAGCAATTTCAGTGGCGAGAGAAAAACAAATGAGATACAGAAAGAGGAGAAAGTGTACAGGATGCTGAGAAAGAGAGAACATGGGGGAGGAAACGGAGGTGGTTGTGGTGGTGGTGGGTGGAGGTGGAGGTGGGGGGGATAGAGACCTTGCTCTTGTATCCGGATGTCTCAGAGGTCCTTTATTGACTCTGTCTATTGTTCACAGCAGCACTCCTAATCACTCTCAACAGGGAGGTTGTGTTTGTGTGTGTTTGTGTGTGTGTGTGTGTGCCTGCCTGCCAGCCTTGTGTGTACAACTACGTATCTTTAGCCCCATCCTCACTTTTACTCTTTATACGCTAGCCCCCACAGTGAAGCCATTGTTCACTCTCCTCTGGTCAGCCTTAATGGACAATAGCAGTGGGTGGGAAAAGCCTGTTCCTAACACGCATACTATTAGTCTAATGGTCCACAACACACACACATACGCACAGAATGGGCAGTAAATGCCGTCTAAATAGCAGGCATGCATATGTATGGTCTCTCTTACTCACGAGCGCTCACAGAAGGCCAGTTGTGCACCACCATCCTGTTTGCATCTGTCTTAACAATGACTGCTGTCATGGATATTATAAGAGATGACTGTTTTAGGGACTAGCATTGGAAAGCGATGAACATCAACAGCACACACACGCACAAATGCACCAACAAAGGAGCCTAATCTGAATCATGGGCATTTGTCCGGTAAGCCTCGCTTTACGTCTCACTCTATGAGCTTTTGATTCTGTTTTGTTTCCCCCTCCCTATAGACAGCCAGCGCTACACAAAGGGATAAACATTTCAAAGGCCCAACGCTGTGAATAGAGTGAATGATTTTCAGCGTGTATCTGCAGGGTGGAGGATCCAGATGGAGACAGGGAGAAGGGAGAAAGCTCAATGCCAGAGTGGACAGCTTGATGGTAACAAAGCTGGTGGTGGATGGCAATGCAGTAGACCCGCATGCGGTGAAGCAGTCACTCTGTCTCTCGCCACACAAATTACACATGCACGACGTACCTGCGAACAAAATACACACACCCACACACACGCCTGAAGTAACTAGTTAGGAGGTATGATAATGAGCATTGGCCTCAGGCTTTGGCTTAAATTTGCTCCCAAGTAAGAGAAAGTGATTTATGACCAGCCAGCCTCCGTGGATTACATACATACATACATTACACGAAAACTCTGTTCCTCAGGACAGGCGTGCTGGTAGGCAGCATGGCTGGTAGTTCCAGTAGTGGCCACATGGGGGCCGACAGCAGACTGCAGCAGTGTGAGGAGGAATAAAGAGAGTGGGAGAGAGAGAGAGAGAGAGAGAGAGAGAGAGAGAGAGGGACCGCATAGTGCCGATCAGATGACCTCGCTGCTGCAGTTAATGTTCTCTGGCGCTCAGACACAAGGCTAAGGCTCTCCCTCATATCGCAGGGGCTGCTGTACTACAAGCTATTGTGGTGGTGGGGGTGGTGTTGTTGGAGGCGTGCGAGCGTGTGCGTGTGCCTGAGTGTGTGCGCAGGAGGGGGGGTGGAGGAGGAGAAGACGTTTGTGTAAGGGGAAAGAGGGAGCATGACACGGAGGAGGTATATGTTACTGAAGCAGAGCTGCGTTTCTGTAATCTTCTCTTTCTTTTCTTTTTCTTCTTCAGTTTTTCCTTTACTCTTCTTTGTCTTCTTCTCCCTCTTCTCTCTTTGTCCCACTGTCATGCCCTTCTCCTCTCATCACCCCCCCCCACCCACCCACACACACTTTATTTTGCCTCTTTTTTTCTACTGCCGCACTTCCCCCCCTTTTCCCCTCTACCTCATGCCCCCTTTCCCTCCCTCTGCTCTCTCCCCGTCTCTCCCTCGCTCCCTCTCTTCTTTCTCTCTGCAGTGCAGCACAGTGATTATCATTCCTCTCACAGAGTCAGGCCTGATAGTCAGATACTGCTGAGCACCCTTCTACATCACCTGCTTCTAGAGGGAGCAATGGAGAGAGAGAGAGAGAGAGAGAGGAGAGACTGAGACAGGGGGAAGAGAGGTATGGAAGGGGAGGGTGGGTAGGTGGACTGGTGGACTGCAGAGCAAGAAGGATGACAGAGGAAAGAGGAGAGGAAAGCGGAGAAAGGGGGGGAATGAGAGAAGGGAGAGTGAACGAGGGGTGAGAGGGAGCAGAGAAATGTGGGAGGGAAAAAAATAGGGGAAAGGCAGAAGCACGGAGAAGGGAGGATTGCTCTTACTGCAGAGGTGGTCCCACTGCAACATACACGCTGCCTACTACTACTAAACGTGTGTGTACGTGTGCACAGCAGTGATTGTCGAGCAAGCAGGTGTGCCGAATGCGTGGATTTACGGTACCTGCGCTGAAGCCGTGTGACTGTGTGCATGAGTGTGTGCGTGAGTGTGTGCGTGAGTGTGTGTGTTGTGGTAACAAGGCGCCTTGGCTCATCAACATCTGCGAGTCAGACAGCTGAAGAAACGCTGCTCATATTGCTTCATCCCTCCCTGAGCTGAGTTTCAACCTGCTCCAAACCATTTTCTGCATTCTGCAAATACCACAACAGTCCACCGTCTCCCCCCTCTAAACAGCATTCTTTGTCTCTTCATTTCTACTCCAGACAGTCTGTGGTCACGCAGAGTCCTTTGGTCTGTCTCTTTCTTGTTGTTTTAACATTTTACCCTGCCACACATTCTGATTAACAGCCTTTTGGCCCTTCCTTTGCCTACCTTTTTTTTTCTTTTGCTTATTCACCCATTTATCAGCTGCCTTATTCATCATTAATTGCTACTTCCCTCCCTCTCTCCTTCTCTCCCGACACTTGTCTTTACCTGTCTGTTTGACCTAATGGCTAAACTGCGTAAACAGGACGTCTGTTCTTGTCAGCGTAGCCTCAGGAAACCGCATTCCAACACCGCACACATCACTCCATTACAGCACGAGGTCTCGGATACCGCTTTAGATCCGTGCTATATTTAAATAACCAGTGTAAATATATCATCGTCAAATGAATTGTTAACACATCTGTCCTGTTCACACAGCCCCTGCGAGATGCTTTCTGTCAGCATATTTCACTGTTTCCCCCTCCTCGCTGCCTTTGATGCATAACTTAACAGTTGACAGAGAAAGGTTTTCAGAAGATTTCATCGCAAATGTTTTAGAGATTTTTGAGCAAATGTGACCTAAGAGCGGAGAGGTTTGCCCAGTTGACTCAATCACTTAGTCAAAGTTGGTTTAGTTTTAACTCATTGGCCTCATTGGCATGGTGATAAAATGCACAAGAAAAGTGATAGAAAAAAGTGTTGAGGCACGATGCTAAGAAAAAACTCAGCTGTTGTGCTGTGTTGCTGAGATAAAACACCCAAGATGTTCATGTGACTTTTCAAAATCTAATTTCTCACTTGCTTGTAGAAAACTCCCTTGAAATGATCAAGTAAGGCATCTGGAGTGGATATGAGAATTGAAAAGGCAACACAATTAAAATGGCAGGAAGGAATAGGAAGAAGGGCGAGGAAAAGCATACATCAAATCAAGTGCACGAAGAGCCACACAGAACCTTTCAATGTGAATGGTATATGAAATAGACAATAGTGTGAATCGATCTGTGTAGTTAGCGTCTCCACACAAAGCAATCTTCACATGGCAGTTTAATCATGCACAAAGACAGCATCCCTGCTGTAAAACTGCTCAATAATTTGAATACAAAAACAGTCAATACAAACTCATAATCTTTCAATAATGTTTTAATCCTAATAAACTCACAGTTATTGAGTTCACTTACTCATTCCAACACTCACTCCACTCTCGCAAAGTATGAGCACATCCATTTGCCGGCTGCATTAGCACAACATGATTTCTAAACGGAGGCAAAACAAGGGAGCAGAAGCAAAGGTCATTTTGACTGATCAGCATTCCAGATATGAAGTCTGGACTATACCCATGTGGTGTCAACAGAAGCATATTAGTTTTCACCGTGTGTTATGGTAGCATAGTGCAATATCACCTTACGCATTCTGCATAGTTAAAGCTGTAACATACAAAAGACTGACACTTTATCAGCTCATTTATTTTTTGGTAGTAAATAGGCTATCACATTATGAGAAACAGGATGAGGAGACAGAATCTGATCATATAAATAGTCATATTAGACCATTATATTGATCTCGCATCAGATATCAGATATCCGCTTGTCCAGTGTGGTAAAGATGTTTCCCTGAAAGCGACATCAAAAAAATCTGTAAATATTCCTTTTTTTTGTAAACTAATTATACCATGAAAACACATATTATGTTTTGATGGTGGAGTTAAAACATTCAAAAGGCCATTCTGCTCGCTAGAGCTGCTAAGCCACTTAAAGAATTCCGTAAATCTTGCCTTTAATTGAGACTTTCAGTATTCCATGAGGGTCACGCAATCCTATTTCTGGCATGAAAATAATCACATTTAAAAAATATTGATGCTCGGCATCAAATATCACATGTCCACATGCTGAAATCAGCAGTCAAGGACGACTGGCGGGGAAATTAACACGCAAAGCTACACCCCTCAGTCAGCGTTAGGAAAATTTCTGGTGTCTGGAGGGAGAGATTGCAAATAGGATGTCAGGTGTCTGCTTGATTGACATTTGGCTCATAAAGCTGTCCGATTTCTGCCTGTTTCAGCACAAAAACTTCACCACCACTTTCTTTTCTTTTCTTTTAGCACAGTAACAAATACAAGCATGCAGCAACGTGGAGGAGAGTGGGATGTTGCGAGTGAGAGATGAAAACATAATCTATGTGATGATCAGACTCGGCATCTTAACTGATGAACGTTTGTGAAATATTAGAAAATATCATCCCTCATTCACAATCGTTAAAACGTATAAATTCCTTCTGCTACAGTCTGTTACATTTTTAATAAACAAAAGCAAGCAGGCAAGAAAAAACACATCTTTTATGTAATTAAAATCTAAGAGCGGCTTAGCCCAAATGTAATTATTGAACAGTCTCTATCAATTAATTTTTCTGCATCCACTCTATCAAAAATCAATTCAAGAGCAAAAAGCTATCATGCACTGTCAGTGGATATTGATCTTACAGAATTTTGGTATGAGTCTTAAATAAGCCATATCAGTCAAACCCCCAATTACATTTTGGTGCAGAAAATGAATCATTACAAATTTATTTGGTCTGTTTTTTTAGATGCTGAACTATTTCAGTAATGTTTATGTTGTGGTATATCTAAAGTAGGAAACAGAGTAACTCTATGCACTGTGGTCAGTTATGGATTATGCATGACATTCTGACTCTCCTTGCATGCAACGTGACTTGGAGTTTAGTGAATGGATGCGCAAATGTGTGGGCATGTTGGGAATCTGACCCCCAGTCTGAGCATTTATAAACAAAATACTTGCTATGTACAAAAGAGGAGCAAAACAATATAATGTATATATAACGAGATAATAAATAATAAACTCAGCCATTACGATGGTGGCTCTCCCTCTGTACCTAGATGATGTCAAACATAAATGGGAATGAGCAGAGAGCCAAAGGGAAATGTGGCTCTAGTCCTACAACCATATTTGTAGTTTTGGTTTATGCATAAGCCGCATCCTGTCAATTCATTATGCAGACCAGAGTGTACCAGGGCATAGACAAACACAAACACACAATCCAAATGTGCTCACACACACACAGTCAGATGTGCAGATGTTGCACATACACACACAAACACACATGTGTTGAATATGCAGACACATGTAACGAGAAGAGAGGGAGACTGTTAATTAACTAGAGCTCGTTAATTCTCTTTGAACCGACAGTGAGGAGGTTTACACACTAATTACCTTGATGACTAAGCCAACCTGTGCACTGCGCACACACGCACACCCCTCACACCCCTCACACTACAAACACGCACGCACACGTGTATTCTCACAGGCTGGTATAACACATCTTGCAGGCTTTGAAAGTCTCACACTCATACACAGCCATAAAACACAAACATAAAGGTGTGAAGTCTCACTCATGAGTATAAGCATATGCACACACACGTGCACTGCAACACGAGCTTGCCCTGAAATGAAAGCTATATTAGGAACTTTTTTTTCTACTGCTTCTTCAGAACTGCAAGATACAGATGGTTAAGTTTATTCTGAGTTCAGACCCATCATTCCTCTGTTTGATTCACACTGATCTGCCAAAAATAACTTCACAGTAACTTCCATACTGTATTAGGATACTCATATGCTTGTGCAGCACTGATGCATTACATGCACATAGATACACAAACACACTCGTGCGCGGTCATGCACGCTCACCATGCCGTGCAGATGAGTGAGGCTCCCATGTCAGTATTGAACTGTAATGGCCCGTGTCAGATTAAGGGGAAGGGTTTTTTATGTCCTCCGTCAAACTCAATTAATATTCCATCAGGCATGAATTCATAGGCCACACTGGACCATAGCCAGTTCATCCAAATGTGTGTGTATGTTCACATGTATAAATGTGTGTCAGTAGATAATTGGCATATTTAGTAATTAGTCTTTATTGCAATTGCTCAGCCAATTAATAGAAAGTATGCGCACATACACACACATATACGCATACGCACAAACATGCATTTTGCAGGTTGTCGGGTTGACAAACATCAATGGTATGAGGTTTTTTTTTTTCAGAGAGGTAGAAGCTGGTAAAGCAGAAAGGAAATGAAAGATAAACGTAAGGTATGAGCAAAGAAAAAAGAGACATAAAAAGCTTTTTTTTTTTTTGGAAAAAAAAGGAAGAAAAAAAAAGACCACGTTGACAGACAAATGTTAGAATGATTAGGGAGTAGCAGGAGTACAAAGCCAAATTTGGAAAGAAGTGAAACAACAATGATAAGAAGCAAGAGGGATGGGGGCAGACTGTGTAGTGTGTACAATTAGTAGAATTTAATGACTAAAAGATGCCAAAATGCGGGATTTGGCATAAGAATAGAAGAGAGGTTTGTCAATGAGCGAAAGACTTAGAAGACAGAGGATGAGAGAAAAAGAGGGAAAAGGGGGTTAGGGAGAGCAGAGAAGTTATGGGTCAATAAAGCCTGCTGTGGGGGAGAGGAGCGGGACTCATAACGAGGTCAAGGACACATCATCGATCGCCACATCATAAAGCTGACTGGCAAAGAGAAGAAGGGATGGAGGAGAGGAGGAGGGGTGATGGTGGCGGCGGAGGAAGTGAGAAGGAGGAAGAGAGAAAAGAGCGAGAGTTACAGCTATGAAAAGGAGAGTTGACTGCAGGATCGGCCGAAGGAAGGAAGGACAGGGGAGAGAAATAGAAAATAAAATTATCAGGATGAAGGAATGAAAGGGGGCAGCTCTAGCCAGAAAGAGGGTTAGAGGGAAATTGAATTAGATGGAATCATGGCTGAACAGATGAATTCTGCAATAGAACACACACACACAGAGCAACCAGCGCCAGGCCTCCAATAGTTGTAACTCACTCCTTGTCTGTCAATCAAGCCCCGCCCTGTGGCGCAGGCTGGATTTCTACATTCATAAAGTAATCCAAACTCAAGTTTGTGCCTTTCATGTATTGCCATTACATTTGAGTCATAATCCCAAACATCCGATGCATACAAATAGATTACTGGATGGATTTCCATTACATTTTATTCAGACATTCATGGTCCCCAGAGGATGCAGCCCTCTGACTTTTCAGTGAAATATTTTTCCAACTGAATGGATTGCCATGAAATATGGTGCACACATTTAGATCTTCCTTGTGATAAATTGTAATCATTTTGGTCATCCCCTGACTTTTCGCCTAGTGTCATCAACAGGTCAACATATTGGTCAGCAGCTTTGGCTATAATTTGTACTTAGTGCTAATTAGCAAGTGTCAGTATGCTGACACACTGAACTAAGACAGTAGACATGGTAAACATTAAACCTGCTTAGCGTCACCATGTTAGCATCGTCTTTGTGAGCATGTAAGCATGCTGATGTAAGCATTTAGCTTAAGGCTCCTCTGTGCCAAAGTACAGACTCACTGAGCAGCAGACTCTAATTCTTGTTTAACAACATTAACCCCTGTTCCGAAGGTATTTCCAGCATCCTCAAAGACTTCTCTAACCATCTGGATGAAAAAGTATTCCATCTGTGCACAACAGACAGAATATGTTTCTCAGGCTTTGACTGTATTCCTAATTCAGGTTTCTGGAAATGTGTATGTACTTGCTGTTTTTGTAAAACACGTGTTATTTTGCATTAATGCACAAAATATTAAAGGAAAGTTATGTCAATATTCAGTATAAGATGATAACTGAGTTTACAGATTTGAGTTCAGATATTACAAATTGAGCATCATATCCAGCCATGATTTTTGTTTGGATTAGGGAAATAAAATAGTGAAACTATGGAAACAGATGGATTTTTTTTTCCTGACAGACAGAGAAAGTCTTTGAGGATCCTGGAGATACCTTCAGAACATCAGCGAGTGTTGTTAAACAACCTTTCAGGTTTTTCAAAGATTGCTAGGTATTTATTTTTCAGAAAGTAGGATGTGTAGCTCTGTGACTGGAATGTAATGGTAATAAATGAAAGGCACAGGAGTTAAAAATAATCTAAACTCCTCAGTAATCTCATTTTCTTCCTGTTTTATATTGTTTCACCGAACAAGACTGGAGAGGAAATGAGTGTAGAGGGATGATTTCTTTTGTCTTGTGATCAGAAATAATTATCGTTTTACATCATTAATATCATTAAATAATTATTCTGTGATCATGAAAAAACATTTTGCCAGGATGTTGATTCATTATCACTCTATGATCCTAACAAAACAGTTTTGACAGCCTGTTAAGTATTTGTGAAATCAACATCACTGATCTCAAAAAGAAATTTATTGTGGTGAGATCAAAGAATTAACTTTGCAGGAAAACAAAAAACCATCCTTACCCATGCCCTCTGTGGATCTCTGTACTCAGCCTCTTATACTCTTTCACCCACTTTTCCCTCTCTGTGCCATTGCCCCTAGTCTGAAAAGAGGTTGGACTGCTTCATCTAAGCTAATGCTCTAAAAATACATCGCTCTCTCTGTGGAGAGTTAAGATGATGCCACAGAGATTCCAAGAACTGCTGCTTTTCCATTAGATTCTAATATCTCTTCCTCCTCCTCAGTCTTGCTCGTGCTCACCATCCCTGCTATCTGAGATACTTTCTCCCATCCTCCTTTCATCTAAATGCTGTTAAGAAGTGGCGGAAGAAACAAATTCTCTGTTAATTTCCCCCTTCTGCTTAATTAATTTTGCTCTGTTCCTCTCTCCCCTTGTCTTGCATGTTCATTAGGTGAAATGTTCAAATGTTCCTTTTTCCATGGTTGGTTGGAAGAATTAAAAAAGAATCGGTGCAGTTTTGGCTTTTATCCCAGCCGTCCATCAGATTCCCTCCTCCTGAGGCGACGTTCCGAGCTGACGTTTTTCCGCCCTCATCTGCCTCTTCCCTCTGTTCCCTCACTTCCTCTCTATACGCCGCGTGTTTCAAAGCAGATCTAAATTGAAAGGGTCGTAATTTTGTGAGTAGATAAATGAGTATGAGAGCAGATAGGAGGGGTGTTGTATAGAAATTGGCCTCCTGGTGCAGAGTGATCCCTCCAGGCCAGACGGAGTCATTTAACTCTCTCTGATATTCTCTCAGCATGGACTTATTACAGCCTTTTTTTTTTTTTCAACTCCAAAGTGAAAACTGGTCTGCTAACTAGGCTGGGGTGATTTGTGTGTTCAAATCGCAGCAGGTGTGATGCTAAGTTTGAGTGAATGACATGATTCATTACTGAGTCATCACCATCTTTCACTGCAGGATCAGGAGATTTGTCACTAGGGGGTAGATGGCCCATTGGTTTGTGTTCCTAGTTATGGCGATGGCTAGCTCCCAATTAACTTTCACATGGCGGTTGATAGTCTTCCTTGATGTAGAATACTAAAAATAAAAACGTACAGCAATTTCTAATCACACAGTATTAATACAGCGAGAAAAGGCATAACAAACCAATCATAAACATCAGATAATAGGTATAATTAGTTTGCAAGCTAAAGAGTAAACAAGAAAAATTATACACCGAAAACAAACCAAAAAAATCGATCAAAAAATCAACAAAAGAGAGGATGAGGCTGTTGTTATTCTAGATTTTTGTTATTGTCAACAAATCCAACAAAAAGACCAAAATGCATTCCTTCATCTCTCCGGTTTCCAACTTCCTGACCCTGTTTGTGGCACTCAGCCCAAAGCCCATTTGATCCTTCTAAATATGGGTCACAAATACAAAGTTGTTTTTTTTTTTTTTCAAAAAGGTTAAATAATTTAACAGCGGGGAGTTTCTAGCAAACATGACTCAAACAGGAGTAAATTTTCTTATAGTTGGGGGACTATTTTGAACCATGGATTTATACACATTTCGTGAACTAATGATCTGTAACCATCCTCAGTGCACTGCAGGATGGTGGAGGTGGGATTGGCTTAAAATTATTTACAGTGCCCGTGTTATTTGTTTATCATGTCTTGTCAAAGTCTTGTCACAGACAAGACCTTTTTAATAAATGCATTACAGGTCTTTTGCTTTCCATGGGGTTTGTTGACAGTAATAAAAATACTGAATATCACCAGATATATCATTTAAAATCCTTCACTTGTTTTAATAGGGCACCAAGTAAGTGTTTTTGAGACTCTATATAACCCAGCTGCTGCTACCACTGGGCGCCATTCCAGATGAAAAATAAGTGTCTCTGGGCAGGCCAGAGGTTTGTAAACATCAGGCATGTCCAGCAGCATTAATCTAAACTGGGATTAAAAGCCAACTGAAAACTTTGAAAGACCGCCGTGATTGGTTGATGACTATTACCCTGCATTGTAGCAGCTAAGCCCATAATCAAGACGAACACGATCAGATAATCTCAATATGTCTTTGCAGACCCCTGCCCACCAGCCTAATCCCCAGATTTAGAATCTCAGATTAGGAATCCTGGATGATTAATCCCATATTGTGTGTGTATGTTCCCTGCAGGGGACCCTTCGCCGGGTGACCTTCTCGGTAGTCAGCCAGCCCCAGGACGGTGGTTGCTATGACAGTGGCATGGAGGACTCGGAGACACCGAGCAGCAAGAGTTCATCTGGGCCACGGCTGGGAGCTCTGCCGCTGCCCGAGGAAGGCTACGAGCGAACCACACCGGAGGGCAGTGTGGGGGAGGAGGAGCATGTGGAGAACGGTCAGAGCAATCACACACACACAGACAGAGATCATACAGTAAACAGCCAATAAAATCCATTGAACTCAATTAGAACTGTGGTCAAATTGACATATTTTCTCTCTCAAGGCTACAGGTGTTGTGTTCTGTGAAAGGCTTAGATGTTTTGATTGTATACACGCTCTCAATGGCAGACATTCACGTTCACTGAAACCTTGACTCACTGTCAAGGTCTCAGGAGTCTATTCTCTCCTCACATGATGAGAATGTGTTTTATAGAATGGAGCAGCTGTCCTGAGTTTGTTTGCATGTGCCACACACATTTTTCTATGGGGGCTTGAGTGTATTATGTGAAAAGCTTTTTAGAAAAGCAAATGTGTAGTGTGTGGTAGTAGGTACGTTGTGCCAGAGGCTCATCCATGGCCTTGTCATCAGTCAGGATTCCAAATCTTCCCTTTCACCAAGGAAATTGTGTTTTTACCTTTTTCTACTGGGTTCTTTGTCAAGGATGGAGAGAGGCAAAAAAGGGTTTTTATTTTACCTTCTCTTTTTCCTCGTTCCTCTGTATGTGGTCATGCCAGAGCTGGAACAACAGTGGAAACTCACCAAGGTCACTGCGACCTTGGTGACTGGCTGTAACTTCTGGGGCTGCAAACTGTGCTTCCAGTTAAATGCCGTCTTTTCACCGACGTGTGAAATCTGGAGGATTTTGTGGAGTTTAATAAGTTTTGGTCATGGTCAGATGGAGAGAGGAATTGAACAGAGAATTCATTGTGTTGGCTGTAATTATGCTGTATGATTATGTGCTTGTTTGGTTTCACATGAATTTACTGCTGCTGCTGCTGCTGCTGCTGTGCGTAGCCACCAAAACTGGAATTAGTTTTCAGAATGCAAAAGAAATATTTAATTTCTTGTGTTTAATTCAACTTAAGCAGAATTTAGAGAATCAAATAGTAAATCTATTGGTTTCAATGCTCTTTAGATGTGTATGGAATATATTACTTTAACTATCTGTAACATGACACCTGCACAGTTTCTGTAATTGACAGAAAAGTCACTTCATTTGTCATCATTATAATCCCTGTCTCCATTTAACATGATGTCTTTATTGATTCATTGCTGGTTTACATAGATAATAAACATAACCTTTGACACTTGACTCTGTTGGACATCAGTATTCAATCTCTGGTGGCCTCACTAACCTTGTGAACCAGCACTCATGGGATGTAATAAGGCCGATATGTAATTTAGTATGTAAGAAATTCTGATTTGTCATTCAAATGTCTGATAATTATCTTCTGTTTGGCGTCAGTGGTTGTTTGGTTTGACCTCACCTTTCACCTTCCATTTAATGCTGAGCACAGCAAGGATATTTTTTAAAACATTCCTTTGAAGTCAGCAATTTTCATTTTGCTTTAACAGCATTTTTCCTGCCTTTCTTGCTTCCTTCAAATTCTATCCCCCCTTAACCTTTGTCCCCTGTTTTTTACCGTTTTCGGCCTTTTTTTTTTTTTTTTTTAACACATTTGTCTTTCTCACCCAATGTTCAACTCATCTCCCCTGTTGGATCTTATCCATCTGCTCCCTCTTTTCATTTAATTGTATCTTCTTGAATTGGTCTAGTGCGTACTATATAACTGCAGCATCTCCAGTTCAACTACTTGTGATACTCCTCTCTCTCTCTCTTCCTATATTTCTGGTTCTCTGTTTAAAATGAAGTTTTTGTCCTTTTTTTCCACATTTTTTGTTTTTCCTGTATCCAGATGCCAGACAGCTGCCAGACGTAGCTCTGACAGGAAAGTGTACCAGGGAGTGCGATGAATTTGGCCACTCTGACACTTGCTGGATGCCTGTCCGCCCTTCCCCTCACCAGCGCCAGCGCCACGGCAGCGACCCCCCGCGGCTCTCCACCTTTGCCCCGGGAGATGATAACAACAATCTCCGTGGTAACGACCATGAGAGCGACAGTGAGAGTGCCGGCAGCGCAGGGAGCTCAGAGCCTGGGGTGGTCGTCAGTGGAGAAGGTCAGCGATTACCCTTGGCCAACGGGGATCCTCTTGGCACCCTGGGTAGCGGAGACCGCAACAGGAACATGGGCGATCACAACCGTAACCTTCTGAACCGCAAGATGACTTCAGCATCCTACGACACCTTTAGTAGCGCGGGCTTCGGGAGGCGCCAGCAAGAGGAGGAAGGAGGAGAGGGCCAGAAACCACCTGAGGTCATACCACTGACGCGGACAGGAGGGGACTACAAGACCACATCCTGTCTCACATTGTCTCGCCGCGAGGTCTACCTGTGACAGCTTTGCAACGGAGCAATCACCACACAATTCCTTTTTCTTTAATAGAGGGAGGGTTAAGACTCTATTGGCAAGTCATCAGTTTGGAGGGCCTTTTAAATCTGTGAAGATGTGAAAATGTCAAGGAAGATGTTTTCCAAAAGCTGCGTATCAAATTGGAACTTTTGGATTCTGACTAATATTTATCGGCACTTAAACTTAAGCAAGCGATGGATCAACTCTTTGGAGAGCCCTGACCACAAGTACTTTGTAAAAAAGTGTTTTTTTAAAACTACCAGTGAAAGTTGTTGGCAGGCAAAGGTCCTGTCATGTCCTTGTGGAGGAGGACAACTTCATCTCCTCTTCTTTTTACTTGAATCCAATGCATGCCAGAGGGATCTGTGTGAAGAGGAGAGAGATTGAGACTGAGTAAATCCTGGTGTTAGAAATGCCTCAATACATATAAAAACTTTCTCTGAGGCTACATCAGACCAGATTTGGACTCAGCTGATGAACCATCTTCTGAAAAACCACTGAGGTCTTAACCAGTAAAAACAGATGAAAAGAAGTAACGGGTCTTTGATTGAGTTATTTGGATCTAATTCAAACCAATCAAACTTTATAATGCCTAATCATCTTTATCTTAACACAAAACGGGAATATTAACCAATGAAACTGCTAAGCCCGTGAGAATCTTAAGTCATAAACAGAGTATCAAAGTACCAACAAATGTGTGGTCACTGTACAGTTACACAGTAGAAAAAAATAAATGTGCTGATCTCAAAAATCAGGTACTGTTTAAAAATAGAAATAATTCAGAACAAACTTCAACAGTGTGAAAACAAAGACTTTTTTTTACAGTTATCAAATGTAACCATTCAAAATACAAGGTTCTCATAGAGTGTCAGTAGTGCCACAGTTTGTCCGGCGTGTGTGAAAATATGTGTTTATTATTTTGCCTTCACGCCCAGTCTGTATGTATATATTGTGTGTGTATTGATAAAAACTGCAGCATTCTCTCTGCTGCGTGTCCACCATTTCAGAGTAGACTGAGGTGCTGAGGTCACAACGCACCCACGGTATCCTAACAGTGTTCATGTATCATAAATGTTTGATCATACACATGCACACATGTACACATGCACGCATGCACGCACTTACACACACAGGCCTTAGCATGTAAACATAAACTCATACAGTGCATTAACAGAATGTGAACATGCATAGGGCCACAGTTTATGACATGATTCAGTGGCAGTGTAACATAAAGTATATAATAACTTGCATTAACTTTCATTCAGAAAACATTACACACACACACACACACACACACACACCATATTAATACATAAGTAGAAACACAAAACCATATTAAGATGTGCGCAATGCGCAAAATTCATATGCACTATGTGTGTATGTGCTCTCAATCATAATTTTTTACATATTGCCTCTCATTGAACTAGCTGTAGCATTTTGCCTGCTCCCCTCCAGCCAGTATTTAAACATGAATTGTATTTAAATAATTACTCATCTCTCTGACTGACTGGGCTACATTAAAGGGAATTTCAATGACATCACTGTATGTAATGATAAACAATGTGGGAACATGAGATATTCTGCATACTGTAAGTAGGACTCATAGAAAAACCAAATTTCTGTAATTTCTGTAAGGAAAAAAAAGGAAACGAAAAAAAGACTCTGCATGAAAGAAAGATAATGCTAACTTTTTTTCTCTCTTTTTTTAAACCACACGCCTTTTTAGATACCACGCCTATTTGGATACATCTGTATTAAATGTGTGTGCTAAGGGGAAATGGAGATAATGATGGCAGCAAGGGAGTTAGCTTCAGTGGATTAAACTGTTGCTTCTTTATCACAGAGCAAGCTTGGGCTAACCTTGGGTCTTTCTCTCAGTTTCCACACCCCTGAGTTGGCACGAAGGGTGCCGCAGGCTGTAACAAAAAAGAACACAATGTAGTGGGAGCACAGAGTTCTGCTGCGACCCTTTTCACCGCACAGTGCCGACCTGAACACGCCCATACTGCTGTGCTGAACCGCGTAGATAACAAACTCCTTCACATTTGTCCTTCCCAGCAGCTACTGCACGACTCCAGACACACTCTGCTGCACTGGGCTGAAGAGTGGGTGTGGATCGAGGCCAGCACATCTTAATTCCCATCATCAGTGTGTGGTTCAGTGGTGTGATAGGGATAATAGGGTTAGGTCGTCCCTGTGGTCTTAATGAGTTTCCTTTCTCCTCTCTTCTCCTCTCTTGATCTGCACTGATCTCATTAACGTCTGGATAGGCGAATGTAACACTGCTGGAAATTGCTAGCAAGTGTGTCTCTTCATTTTTTTCTGGTTGTTTTGAATTAGATGAGGTGAAAGAGATGTATTTATAAGAATATACTGCAATTTAGTTTAGAGATCCTTCCCGAGCTTAGAGTCAGAAACAAGAGCAACACTCAGGTAAGATGCATGACAGTGTTAAACCTAACTACTTGTGGTTTAGGACACACACAAACCCACACACTGTTGCTGCTTGACTGCCCCCTCACTAAAACTGTAATTTTTATGTGGAAACAGTTAAGTAGTAAGTATCATAACTCTTCTTGATTTTTCAGTCGTTATCAGGCTGAGAAATGGGAGCGCTCTACGTGCGTTAAAACAATTTGTATACCTGTATATACCTTCAACTTTACAACTCTGTAAGCTTGTTCTGGACCACTGATGTACTTACTCCCTAAGCCTTCATTAGCCCCAGTTCCCCAACATGGCTGTTTACTGAGCTCTGTTATCGATGGACTGTGCTGAGGATGCGATAAAACTCGAGGCTTAACATATGGAGTTATTGTTCGTGGAGAGTTCACACTGAAAAGGGATTTGTGCAAACAATCACAACATCCTGCAGGGTACATACATTGAGACATGTGCTCATTCTCTGGGATAAATGTGTCTCAATCGCCTTGGACGACAGAAAGGTCTCGAAGAACTAATGTCCAGTTTGTGAGTTTTGGAAAGAGACTCTTGACACAGCCCTGCCTCAACAAAGTGGCAGATATTTCTTCAAACTGCTGTTTTATGGCAGTTCCATTATGGCACCTTTCAAACCCCTCTGATCTGGATTTAAGGGAACTTGCTGTACATGAATTTGTGTGGGTGTGTATCTTTTTTTATACTGCACGTTTAAACATGAATATGTTTCAGTCTACTGCAAAACACAGAGGGGAGACAGACAGAGAAGAGCGTTAACGTCTGAGATCTGTCACCCAGTAATCAAGACATTTTTAAAAACAGACGCTTCAGCGGACATCATGTACCTGTCATTCCCCTCGTGCTGTTATCCTTATAGCCATGTACAGATAAAACTACACTGTAGAACAGAAAACTGGAATCCATAACAGACAATGGCATGCTTAAGGTCTTCAAATCTGCACTTGAGAAAAAAATGAGAAAAAACTGTTATTTTTATTTTCCTCTTCTTTGTTTTCTTTTCTTATGGGGCTGGCTCTGTTTTTTGCTGCTCCCATCCTGTAATTACGTAATGAACTAATTGCATTTGCTATGACGAGGAAGAAGAGGAGCTGTCGACGAATGGTTTGGTATGAAGATGAATCATGTAAAAGTTTGACTTTGACATTAAAAACTTCAAACACTCGTTTGTCAACTTTTTGAATACTATATTTCGCACAGTAACTGTGAGCTAAGCAATGGAGCAACAAAGAAATTATTTTCGATATTTTCTTCAAGCATATCAGTTTGCAATGACCTATTGATAGTAACCATCAAGTGTTGATAAGCTTATAAGGACTTTGACCCAGGCGAATGGGGTTAGTATTTCTTTCTTTCTTTCAAAAATGATAAGTATTTTCAGTTTTCAGTCGTTATGTTTAGGAAACAAAACTCCTTGGTTAGGTTTAAGGCAACAAAACTATTTGGTAAGGTTGCCTTTGGGTTGCAGGCATGCAATAATTCCTTGCTAGTTCTGGCAGAAAGGCTTTCTGGCAGAGAGCCCTGAAGGCAAACTTCTCCCATGTGCCCCTTTACATGCTTTACTAACTGCAGATATGATGACTTAAAGGCCATTTAAATTAATAGTTTATATTATAGCCAGTAACTACACCTTATGAACTCTTTTAAAAAAGTTGCCATATTCAAATGACTGCATGCATTGTGTCACTGTTGACAAAAACAGTCTTTATTCAAGGCCTACTTAGCAACTTGTTTGGGAACTTCTGACTTTAGTTGTTCGAAATCAGCTCCACGACAAATGAGCAAACTTCTTCGGAAGCACTAGAACGCGTGAGTAAGTGAAGATTGTTTTGCCTCCTGCTTCCAAGGTCAAAAATGAATTGTCAAATGTAATTTTTAAACTGTTTTCATGCCCAATCAACAGGACCAAAATCCTCCCATTTGACAGAATGACACCTCAGTACTCTTATTCTAATGTGCAATGTCAATTTGCACCTGGCTGACACCCAAATATATTTCAGGAATATCACTAAAATGTGGCACCATCCATCAACTTTATCTTTGAAAGGTGAATTTTCTAAACTGGGTCTTGCTGCAAGAAAAATTTGAAAATGTAGAGGGCAATTTGGACTTAGAGTTATCAGAAAATGCTTCAGAGGTGTTAACTGCTGCAAAGATTAGTGTGAAGGACTCAAAATGTCAAAAAAAGTCCCACAATCTGTTTTCCATTTTGTCCCATATGCAACACTGACACCATGTGGTCATATGTCAGTATTATTCACTGGTTTTCTGGCAGCGTGTACAGCCATTCTGTAATGCGCTGTTCTTTGTTTCAAATTAATTTTGGTCACAGTGAAGGACAGAATAAGAGAAGGTCAAGAAATCAGTTACAAGATACATCAGAAACTACAACCAATACTAAGAAGCAACATACATAAATACATGAATTGCATGTTCAGTTAACAGCCATTTCTTTTGAGCTGACAGCTAGAAGATACACCTGCCACTTTAATTTATAGCTGAGAGTGTGGCCTCTTGCGCTTATTCTGCTATAAAAGAATGTAAAGAGATTCAATGTGACACAATTTGGAAAATGATCATGTATGAGTGGAATGCTCTTCATATTTCACAATTTGTGTCATATCAGATATAAAATGGATAATATATGGACAATACATTTACTGAAGATGTAATATAGAAGTGTAAATCAGAAAAAGTGAAGGACCTGTGGCTTTGTGAATGGTTTGGATGTTATATGCCAGAACCACACACAGATAAGATAAAAAGTCTTGACAGCTGTCCATACAGTTTTACTCATTTATTTCACATGCAGTAAAACCACTGGTGCAGATACGACCCACAAACCAAACTCATTTTAACATTTGATTACGCACTAGCTTCAATAAAACAACCAAATAGCAAACTCTGCTGTTTTCCCTTTTAACAGCCCAGGAAGTTGAGCTTCACTCTGCACTAGTTGGAGACTATTGACTTACTGCAGATCCACTGTAGCCTACTAATTCGATTTTTCAAACAATTACAACTTAATATTCACATCACAGGTTGAATGAATTACACTGTTTGAGGAAAGGATTGAAACAGTTTTTCAGTTTATTGTGTTTCTCTAGGCTGATGGCTTACAACAATTTCACATTTGATTTAGGGTTTAGTTGAAATGTCAATTCATGGATTCTGAGGCCATATAATTTGGTATCCTCATTATCTGCAATTAGTATAATCACTTGTATTAAAATGGCAGCGTGTGTCACATCCAATAAAAGTCTGTTTTCAACAAAAAGATTATGAATTACTGACCACAGTTTTAAGTCTTCAGGAAAGAACAGTCCAGACATAACCATCCCCGAAGGACCAATTTTTCAGCAGCCTGCAATAAAGTCATAATAACACACATAAAAGAAAATCATTAAACCACACAGTAAAAGGTATTAGCAACCATCTTTGAAACATCAAAAGCATCAGGTATCATATCAATCAACTTGTTCTCGTAAGTCATCGCATATAAGTGGCAGCTATAAAAAGCTTTGTAAATAAATCACATTGTTTCACCAGGTAAATGAACAAGGAGTTGTCTGCTCTGCAAAAAAAAGACATCAGTTTCTTTGAACTCTTAATTAAATTCCAGGGATAGACCCAGTGGATGTGCATTTTATTGATTTGATGAAGATGGAGGAAAGTTTTGCGAGGGAGGCGCCTGATGAAGTAAACCCCAGAATGTTAACCTCCTCACACACTGTCCAGTATATCAAATGTTCTTTGGAGTTGTCAGATGCTTTCAGGGGCTTAAGCAGATTCTCCTTTTCTGTGTGATAGTGAACTGAAGTGAACTGCCTTTGAATTGACTTTACATGCACAGGGAGAAAACCCCAGGCTCATGGCTTCAAAGTTAAAAGACATAATCGCGTAATATGTTGAAATTTCCCTATCTTACTCATTTGTGCTTATCCTGTCAGGAGGAAATCTTTTCTGATGTCCAGGCAGTTGACATCTATAGCAGGGTGCTGCAACCCTCCAACACCAAAGAAACATTCAGCATCAGTACAGCTGAGCATAAAGCATTGCAGATGTGATAAATTCTGTCAGAGTGCAGCGCTCCTCTGTTCAGGAAAGCCTTGCAGCAGAGCTGTAAACATTCTTTCTAACTGATATGCCAGGCTGTTGATGTGAGATTTGATCCTTCCTGTGTTCTTCCGTGGGCTGTCATATATGTCTCTTCATCTTTTCATGGTCACATCAGCCTGAACTCATCAAAGCTGTGCCATCAGCATTCTTGGTATAATAGCAGGAAATAACACATATGCAACATGATTTCATATGAAAGCATATCCTCTAGCAGGAGAAATGTATGTATCTGTTAGGATCAGCGGGGGAACCCAAACACAGGACACAATCTCAGAGTTAGAAAGAATGAGAAAAAGTTTATTGCCTGCTGTCAGGGAATGAAGGTGAATGGAGGTGAGGATTACAGGCAAAGGCAGAGGGCTGAGGGAAGCTAGTAGCTGGTGATGCAGGGCAAAGTAGGGATGAAGGCAAGGTTGTGAACGTGGCTGGATGACTGATCAGCAGGCAGGGAGACAAAAACAGGCAGGCATGCAATGATCCGGTGGCAAGGGGAGACAAGGATTAGTTCAGTGATCAAAACAACGTAAGAGTCAATGCTCAGAATACACAGTTGTGTAAGAGGCCTGAAACACGATGTACCACACTGGCTGAAGTAACTATATGGAGATGAGTGGATCAAGAACCAGGGTTGATATACTGCTGGGATGAGTAGATAAATTCCAGGTGTGGAGGCTGATCAGTAACCAGGGAGCCTGGAGAGTGAGAGGAGGGCGATGCTCACAACACACACACTCTTACAGAAAGACAGGGAGCACAGGAGGCACAGGGGAAAGAGAACTAGAGGCACAACCATGAACATGACAGTACCAGTCTTCAACTACACAAAGAAAAAAAACTGTCTGACTAGAATTAATTAAGTGGTTTTACAAAAATGACTTTTGAGCTTTTTTTTTTTTTTTTTTTTACACTAATAAGTCTGAAATTATATAAAATACATTTGTTTGGCAATGATGCTGCAGGCTTAATTGTCACATTGCTTTTACTGTGATGTGTGAAGACTTTATAGCCCCAATTAAGGCTTGTGTATGCTGTCTCACATGTTGGTTAAGTTTCTGATGTTGCTGATTAGGTTATTGCACAAGTGAGAACTGTCACTGTTGTCAACAGAGTTGGGCCATCTATTAATATATAAGCAGATGTAGAAGCCATGAGGTTTTACATGTTTATATGCGTCTTCTAAAGACAGTTAATAATTTGATTGAGCATTAAATTCTACCATGTTCAAGTGAAACTAGCATTTGCTTACTGTAAACTGATGGAGATGAATGAAACCAGTCCAGATTGTCTTATCTGCCTGCTCAGTTTCTATGTAATGGTCCTGAAAATTTGGCATAAAGTTTCTAGTGAACAGAGGCTCACTGGAAACAAAATATTAGATTTACAGACACCCAAAACATCATACTACCATGCACGCAACTTAGTAGTTTGGTGTAAAAGTATAATTGTAAAATGTAAATGTGGATTTTTTTAAGTTGCAATGTAAAACTATGAGAAATTACTTTTCAATTTTCTATGTCTCCCATTGTTCTCCAGCACTAATAGTTATATAGTGCTTACTTAGGTATTACTCATTTGTGCTGTATTTCTGTCTTATCTGTCCTAACAGATAACTCTGACACTGTGGTGTTGATAAAGTAGTAAAGACCCACATGACTGATTTTGTGTGTGTGTGTGTGTGTGCGTGTGTGTGTGTGTGTGTTTGTTGCTGATGACCTGCGGGTGTTGATGTGTGTGCTTCAAGTGATTGCAGAGGTGTGTTTCATCTGCTGATTGGCCAATAGTTGACAGCTCCTGGTTTCTAAACCAGACACAAATATCAATCTGTGGCTTCTCTCTTGTTGTCTGTCTCAGTGAGTGCTCAGCCCTTCAGCTGTTGTGCGGTTTACTGGACTAATAATGAAACTTTCTTGCTTGTGTGTAGATAATTGACAGCTCCAAGCTGTAGTTGTGACAGTAGTGATTTGTGGGTAGGTATTGCGCAGCTCAAGGCTATAATTTTAAAACATATAATTACTTGTATATATTAGTAAATTGGATGCTCTACAAGAATTATACTTAGGAGTTTTAGTGACAGTAGTTGGATGAGAAGCCATATTTTTAATTCAAGGGTTTAAAACGTTATTTTTATATATGGAATGTTTATAGATTTTTGTGACATCTTAGCTTGACAGTTTATCTTTTAATATAACCTTGAAGCTAACCTTAAAAATAAAAACTGCTGCCTTGAACCTTGACTTAAATGTGCAGTTAGTGAGAGTCTCATCATCTTATGTGAAGTCCAGTTTTTCATAAACCTCAAATGAATGTACATCCATCTGAGTCTGCATCAGACAGGCTTGACCTTATAACAAAGCTCAATATAGACACCAGCTGGACAAAAGCAGGTGTTACAATCTGACTGTCATGCTGGGTGGATTACAGGCCTCCCTGTTGGGTTAATTTGTTATCTTCATGGCAATATTAATTTTGTTCACAGCTTGCTGCTAAATATACTTCTAAATGAACTGGATAAAAAGATGTGATGATGTATAATCATGTAAGAAAGGCTAACTGAGTCAATAAGGTGAATGATATAGGAAACCTAAACAACTACAGTGCTTCAATCTACAGTGAGACATTATGAAGATAATATGATATTAGCATTAAAGGCTCTGTCTGACTTATGTCTTCGATATAATTGTTAACATTAAACATTGCTGTCCATCCCTGAAATTAATTAGAAATGTACTGATGACAGAGAAAGGATAATGTGCCATGTTATACATCTTTGAAATTACAATCAAATTCATATATATATATATATATATATATATATATATATATATATATATATATTATTTTTGTTTGTTTGTTTATTTATTTATTTGTTTATTTCATAGTAAGTGGAGCTCAGATATGCATAGCTAGGACCTGAGGGACCATCAGCAGTAGAAGAACAGCACAGCTGGCTCAGTAATTTGCCTGGATGCAGTCGATCCTCTGTTATTCCCAAAGAGCAGCCTATACTGTTTCAAGGGATGGGAAGTCTCTGTATTGTTATGGCACCTGTTCAGACTTCTGTATGCACCCTACACACACACATCCACACCCACACAACAGAATGCTTTCTGTTTCTGTGATTTCATGACCTACTGCAAAAAATGGAAAACTTGCATAATTTCACTCTCACAAGCTCAATATTACATCCCTTTGGTTTGCTCCCAGAGCAGATGGCAGTGGCAGCATGCAGGTCTCTCTTGGTCTCTGTGAAGGTGATGTTGTCTGGAATCAGTTCATCTTCAGCAGAAGCCAGAAAATGTTCTTTTCATATATGCAGTCTGAATGTTATGAATAAAAAATATGTGAAGCTAGTAGACTCAAAGAGGTTTCACTGGGAAGATCATGTAACTGTAGAAATACTGAAATTATTGCTGTTATTACTCTGCTTTGCATTACTGCATATAACCACTATTGGCTACATCTGCTGATTACATCTGTTACTATGTGCTAATTCAAAATGTTCTTATATTTCCAATTGGGTACACTGAAAATTTTTGTGAGCTTTACATTTTTATCAGCATATAGCATGGGAAAGTCACTTCATTATTTATATGGTACTGCATGTATCAAGCATTTAAAGCTGAGATAGAAATTACATATCTCATCATACAGCTACTGAGTATCATGTAGTAATTTTCATGCAGAATTTCTTGTCTCCTCTTAGACATTAAAAATATATGTAAGTACAGTATTATATCAATATTTTCTATAAGAATATAACACAGAGGATCTTAGCAGGAAACTACAACTGATCTTCTAATCTTCAAACCTTCTATTCTGATGTGATGCTTTAACATAATAATTATGCAACTGTCGCATGAGGAGTGTAAATTTAAAAAAAACATCAATTTCAAATAAACTCATTCACAAAGAGTTTTCCTTGAGAAAACATTTTAGAACAAGTGATGCCAATCTCTGCCAGATGAAATGTGAAAATTAAGTGAAGTAAATTAGCTGTTATTGTCAAGGACTACAATAAAAAGGAAACATTCCTCTGGGACCACAGATGGGTGTAGATATACTACAGACGTTGCATAATTAATTATATACAGTGTTGTGAAACACTGGAAGTGAAAAGCATTTTCAGGGCGATAACAAGCTGACAGCCACAGTATATAACCAGATAAAAAGTTCTGTGATAAAATTCTTGTTATATAAGTTCCGCTAATTCCATTTCAAAACTGCAATTTTGATTGCACACATTTTGGTCTTGTAGGGGTCAGACACCACAGCGACACAGCAAACTTGGTGGAAATTTGGTTAATTGTTTTTTTAGATCTTGACTAGTTTGTAGTTTTTTTTAGACCTCATCATGGACCAAAGCATTCATTAAAGGCGCAACTTGATGGCGGTACAGTTTGACTGAGGTGCTATAGACAAAAGGTCAGAGCTTTGAATTAACTTTCACACTAAAACAGTCAGGAGGTGACAAAAATCACCTGGCAAACATGATTCCAATCTTTTCACAATCACAACACAACATCTCTCTGTCACAACACCAGCAGGTCTTCAAGAGTAACATCACACTACACCGACAACCAGTGTTTTGCTGCCCTCCCTCGTTGTGAGTGTCAGGCATGTTTCACATCTGACCACATGCAGCATCACTTATAGTTATGGTGCTCCAAGCGTCGCATGACGGCAGGAAAAGCCTGAGCAAAAATTAAAATGCTCCAGCGCCGATTTCAAGCCGTCAGAGTTCACTTCACACTTTAAATCCACGGAAATTGAAAGATATATTGCAAAACGTAATAGATGAAATATTACTGACCCTTCCAATGCCCCCGGTGTGCTTTTGAGACAGCCGGAGCGGACAATAAAATAACCACGATATTAAAGTTGGGACGCGTTGGATCCTATAGGCCTACCTGATGTGAGGAGATCACTACATAAGCGGAGACCGTTGTCTCTGGGCTCCCACCGCCCCATTTTCCTCTGTCGGCTTCTAGCAGGTTTTATGGCAGTAATCCAGTCATCTTTCAGGGTCTTTGGGAATCCGATAAAACGTTCCCCCTTTTTCCTGACCTCGACTATTTTGGCATCCCGGGGTGCAACAGCCGTCCACCAGGTTCACTTTTTATAAATACAGCAGGCAAAGGGACAAGCTAGCTGACTAGCAGTGGTATTCCTGGAAGTAATTTGAACAGCGCGTTTTCCCGCCAATATGGCGGTCTTTTGATTTCGACAGTCGCATTCCGTGATTGCGTGACGTCGAAATACCGGAGCTCTGTGGTTGGTTGAGGTCACAAGCGTTCTTGTTACACCTGGAACCACACCCCACACTGGTGTTCCGGGGTCTTGAAGTGTCACGTCCATCACTGTGGTTGGGTAAGAAGTTAGAATGCTACAGGTCTTTAAAGAAAAAATGTTTTTTAAGTTCCTCTTTATGTTTTCCTATGTCTGTGTTTTCCAGATCCAGATAAACCTGCACTGCAGTAATCCCAGTGTTCTTGCCATTCCCCTGTCACCTGACTACTACACCCACCTACACACCTGTTCTCCATTCCCTCATCAGCTCTTTAGTGCTTATACCAGCCCATTTCCCCAACATCCCCCACCAGATTGTCTAGTGTGTCTTATCCGCTTTAGTGTTCCAGCAGTTTTCCCCCTTGCCTGCCAGTTTTTGCCTGTAATGAATCCCAGCTGACTTTTTGAACTTCTGCTCATCTTCACCTCAGTTTCTCTGCCTGCCTGTTACTAGTCTTTGCTTTCCTTTGACTTCTAGTAAACTTGAACTTTTATCTTGCTATTCTGTCTGTACATTGTATTCTTTGGACCAAACCTCGTTTATTGAGTTGTTTCATGTTTGGACATGTCGAACAGAGGGGCAGACTGACTGACATTAGCATCCTCAGGTTGCATTATCAAAACATGTTTTAATGTATTAAATATATACTAGGCTATGGCCAGAGGTGCTGTTGTGTCTTGCTTTTTCATACTTAAAAAGTGAAGGAGGAAAACGTGGAAGCTAAAATAGACTGTTTTCACGTGCTCAAATTAAATGTAGAATTAATTAGTCAACCTATTAAATATCAAACTGCTGAGCTGCATATTACACCATAACTGTTAGTAACAAGTCATATTTCACAACATACTTACACAAGTGTCATCCTATTAAAGAACTTGTTGCTCACATGCAGTTTAATGCTTAATAAAGCTTAAATAATTTAGCTTAATATTTTGTTAATATTGGTGTTTGTACTGACAGTACATTTCAACCTGGTTCTCCAGATGAATGTTCAGTCTCAAACCATTAAATATTTCCAACTTAAATGTTTCTAATGAAGGAAAGATTTGACAGTTAGTGTGTCTCTTGTCCTTAATCTCTTCATTTACTTGCCCAACAACAGATACAAAAGAATTTAATTGAAATGTATTTCAGTTCAATTGGTCAGAATAGTCTTTTATGAATTTCTGAAATGAGGCTATAAACGGACACAGAACTATCTTGATGATCACAAATGTCCTTACAACCTGCATTCAGTATTGATCCGTGAAATATTTTAATTTCCTACCCAGTCCAATATTTGCTTCTGAGGTTAAACAGATTTCTGTTTAAGTAATTTGTGTGCTCCTTCCATTTCAAGGTTAAGTTTGATATAGTTTTTTCTATTGGGCCCAATAATAAACCTCTCTGCAGATCACATTTTCCCTCTCCATCTCTCTAAAAGGAAATATAATGTGCTAAATTAATACAGTGCAGGTTCTTTACTGGAGTGGCATTACTTGGAATTGAAAATCCTGCTTTAGGCTTACCATCAATTGCGTGTCACCTGGATGGCTACATGAAGCACCAATTCAACCTGACAGAATTTACTGGCACAAATACTAGACAAAAAGATGAAAACATGGCGTCAGAAAGTATTCGAATTCTGAATCTGAATCACAATCACAGCTGGAGTCACACGTAATATTAACTCAGTCAGTATTCAATCTCAGAAATGTTTGTTTTACCATAATTTCTGACAACAGTCAAGTCTTTATTGATCATTAGTGGTTCCATTGGAGACACCAGACAACAGCAACAAAAACAGAGCGGCATAGAAACACTAAATGTACCAAGAAAACATCCAGAATCAATACAATGAAATAAAAACAGCTTAAAAAGTGAAGTTTTGATAGAGTGGTGTTGGGAGCTGAAGCCCTTTTACAGCAGTGAGTTGAGCATGTCATCACAACAAAGGTCTATTTCTGGCATGGGTGTTTGGCAGAAAACTAGCACACACATAATAAAGTCTTAACTGTGAAATGCTATTACATAGGTACAGCAACCTAAAAATTCTTTCTGCAGTTTTTGTGTTTGTTTCAACTGCTCATCTACTTAACACTTTATAGGAGAGTATTGACACATTTGCATATAGTATCTGATGGTGGAGTGGAAGTTGCATTGCTTTTATTGAAGTTCACAGTAATGTTAAAATAAATGATTGTGTTTTAAACCTGGTAACAGTTGGCTCTACCCACAGTGAATGTAATTATGTGTTCAAAGCATACACTTACCAATATAAGAATACTGTTTGTGCTGTTCAACACAAATGTGCCTTGAGTACAATTTTAAGTGTTCCTCCATTGTAACAATAAACCACAACTAGTGCAACACCTAAAGATGTGTCCATGCAATATGTATAACTGATCCACTTGAGCCACATTGAAACAAATATTGCCAAGATGTTGAAAACCAGATGCAGGAGAAATGTGTTATTTCTTCAGCTGTCCACCAGATGGGTGGAGAGGAGCACCATGTCTGAGCAGACTCACACAGTAAGACGTGGGATGTGAAAAAGATTAAGGAGGAAGTCATGCTCGCGGGAAAGGAGACAACAACATTATGATGTATTACTGGGGTCACATTTAGGTGCTTGGAGGGGGTCCAACACCAGATCTGTGTGTGTGTGAGTGCCCCGATCATGAGTCTGTGAGTTTTTCGTGGTTTTGAATGACTTGGTTGATTGTTAATCACACTCTTGTTTTATCAGAAGTATAAATGCACTTCTCCTCAGTGACCGTGGACTCAAGGCAGACTGATAAAATCATAATGGTCTAAAAAGAGCGTGTCACCATTGTACTCCCCAAAAAAAAATACAAAGGTATTCATTCGTGCCAGTGTGCTCACACTCTCAGTCATACACATACACTCACACACACTCAAGAGGTGAAACCCCCACAACAACCACGCTTTTGTGCACAGTCAAGTGTTTAACCAAGGCTGGTGATGTTGGAGCGACCACCGGGGGGTGCTACAATACGGTGGCCAGACCGACGAGGGACATTGTCATCAATCTGTGCCCCTAAGAAATAGAAAGACAAAATTCAAATATTACATTTACTTCAACTAAATCTGATGAACAAGATGTAATTTAACGCATCTAGATTTTTAAGTTCCATCACACATGATAAGAAGCATCAAAGAAACCACTGGATTTTAAAACTTGCACAAGATACAGTATATGATTTCTATTACCTGATAGGCTGAAGTTGGACTGGTGCAGATTGCGTATTGGTGGTGGCTGGTGAGAGGTGGGTGAAGTTTTGGCTGACGGAGCGGGAGTAATGTATTTGGGAGTAGGAATAACATCATACACAGGGCCATCATACATCCCACGAGTAACACCCTGCTTCACCTTCACCTGGATACAAAACAAACAGAGACACAAAAGCAAAATACACCTATTATTCACTCTTCACTCACCTCAATCTTCAAAATGGAAGCCACTATAGAAATGAAATCACCAGCAGGGTTACATAGCACAGTTTAACCAGTATATTTTACTGACACTGTTAAGACAAATAAGAAAAGAAATTGTGCAGCTACACGTTTCACACTTAATCTTTTCAGTGGGAACATTTTTACATGTACAATTTTGAATACTGTCATAGAAATGCCTTTAAAATCATCCGTCTTCTTTACCTGGTTCCTGAACTTAATGCGCTGGTAAGCATAGTCTGGGAAAGGCTTGCAGGGAATAAATCGACCGGTGCCCTGCTGAGCCTGCAGCTTGCCCTCCTCATAAACCACCCGACCTTGACTCAGCACCAGCACTGGACCTCCACGGCACTCCAGACCTTCAAAGATATTGTATTCTGAAGCCTGTGTGTGGAGAGGGATAAAACATACAAGACAAAGAAAGTGGGAAAAAAGGAATTAAGCAGAGAGACAAAAGAGAGTTTTTTTTTCCACTTACCCCCCCCACCTACCATTTAGATCACTGATACCCTACACTGCCCAGGCCCACTGCGCTATTTCAGCAGGCATTGTATCAAAGAGCTTAATACATGCAGTAAAATGCAGCAGTTGAGAAGGTGGGAGGGGGTGAATAAGTGAGAGGCTTGGGGCATATAGAAGGGGCGATAGTGTGAATACTGGGGGATGGGTAGAGAGATGGTAGCACAGAATGGGTGAGGGGTGAAGGGGGATTATAACCTAAAGCCGGCAGCAGTCTGGATTAAAGCCTTTGAGAGTGGCACAGCAGACTGAATACATTAACCACTGTCTAATATCTTCACTGTATTGTGTCACATTGCTCAAATTTTCTCTGAGGCTAGTCTCCTGAATTTAAATGCATCTTTTAGTGAAAATTAAAGGGTCAGTTCATTCAGCTTGAAAAAAAAAACATATTATTTCATTTACATCTGGTGGTATCTTACTGTGCAGATAGTTTTGCTTTTATATGTCAAGGTCTTCAGACATCCGTCTCTGAGATATCTGATGCCACCCCAATACAAAGGAGGTGAAAGGAGTTTCAGTTTGTGGTGCTTAAAGGATTTAAACAACAGTGTTCCTCTAATCCACACAGTCTTCACTGTGAACATTTCTCATTGGAAGTACTTTCTTTTAAATAGATCATTATTTTTCAGTGTTATATTAAATGGTTTCAGTGTCATTATTAGAAATCTCACTCACCCCAATTGTTTTAAGGTGACAGTAGCAATTTCTGGTTGGAAAGTATCTGCATGTTTAGATACTACGTTAGGTGGATGAGAAAATACATTCTTTCATAATTTGGGTGAATTGCCCCTTTGAAAGATTAATCTCACACTTACTTGTCAAATGCATTTCAGTTCTTTAGAAATATCATCTCAATAAACAGTGTTGTTGAATATTATAATGTATGCACTGTTCTGATCCCACTGCACCTATGAAGTGTGGCATCATCATATTGTGCACATTAACTGCTGGCTTGACCGAATATCACTCTTGCTTAAAATTATATTTCAGGTTTCTCTTCCCCATCTGTGATCTTTCACTTAAACCTATTTCACACTCTCCTATGAAAGCTTCCTTCCTGCAGCCCTTTCTCCCTCAACAGCTGATTTACTCATCCTCCCTTTCACTCATCATCTTTCCTTTCCCTGTGCCCTATTTTCTTTTAGCCCTCCTCACCGACTGCTGGAGTTTGGCCGTGATGGTTTTGGAGCTGTCAGGGTCCCAGATGACGATGTCGGCGTCGGAGCCCACCGCTATCCGTCCCTTCCGCGGGTACAGATTGAAGATTTTAGCAGCGTTGGTGGATGTCACTGCCACAAACTGGTTCTCATCCATCTTCCCCATGGCCTGAGAGACAGATAAATGGTTATTTAAAGTGGTAGACAAAAATCACACTCACAGCTACACACAAGACACAAACACACAGACGCATCCTCATTGCTCACCACAGCCTTGTCCCAGACAAAACCCATTCTCTCCTCCACTCCGTTGGTTCCCTCTGGGATGAGGGTGAAGTCATCTTTACCAATTGCTTTCTGGAGAGGTGCTGTACGCACAGTGAGCGCTACCTACTACCTGGAGGTCTCCACTGTATCAAGGAAACAAAAAAAAACAAAAAAAAAAACATGATATGAAATTATCAGCATAGCCTTAGCACTTATTAAGTTCATCAATTATTATATTTTTCCCTGAGGAATTTTTTAAATGTCTTGAACTAATAATGAATACATGTAACTGAATCTTTGTAAATAGATGGTCAGTTAAAGGAAATTTGGCCACAAAAATCAATTAAAGACAAAATTCACGTTCAAGCAACAATTATAAACACAAAGACAAACATTTCTGCTATTAATCAGCAGGTGTCCTCAGTGAGCATACCACTTTAAAGTACAAGTCATGTAGTGGCCTGGGGCGGAAAAACCAGCCAGCTCAACCAGTCAGAGTGGTGCAACGCAGCTGCAGTACCAGTCCCTTAAGCACTGACTGGACCACATAAAGATACACAGCGTTACCAAAAAATCATCAACACATATCGTCACTTTACCTCCTACCACACAAGAGGCTAAATTTGACTGATGAAGAGTTATCATTATCATAATTCCTCATCTAAGGCCTTTTATTCATTTGTTAATTACAGTGATTACTTCATGATAGTGAGTTGTGGGATCATTGCCCCAGTGCCAAGAGAGTGCTTATTATGGAAATCACAGGCCTTGCTGAAATGTGAGAGAAGGTGTTCTTCTTTTGTTCGCATCAACTGAAAAAAAAAAAAAAAAGAACCGAAAAATACACCCTGTCGCTTCAGCAGAAGCTCAAAGACAACAGCAGTATCGCACCACTGGCATGACAGCACGGACCCGCCTTGAGAAGCTAGAGTTGCAGACGAAGGGTGGAGGAGTGAGGAGGAGGCGGAGGAGGAGGAGGAGGAGGAGCAGGGAGGCACTTGGTAGCCAAGGCAACAGATGATGAAGGATTCTAGTTCCTGAGCTATTTATGGAATCGGGGACAGTCAAAAGTGTACAGCAGGATTTTCTGTGCATTTTGGATGTGTGTGAGTGTATGATTGAGGTGTGAAATGAGATAGATTTGGTCTGGGGCACTTTAATCCTCTCTGTGATACCCATGAATTACAACTTAACTTACCATTATCGTGCCCTTTATCCATTATTAAGTCTCCCTCACTTCCTTCTTTCTACCCCTCTTCTCCTCATACAAATACCTTTACTTTCTCTCCATCTGTTTTTCTTTTTCTCTAAAGCTGTTCTGACATTGTGCATTACAAGAGCAGTTGTCTGTGTCTGTGGCATGAATACCAAGTGAATATCTGGGGGCAAACGATGAGAGTTGGATCCTTGGTGGTGTCTCCTTTGGTGTCATCCAGCTGATTTGCATTTCACTTTGTACAGAGGTTATAGCTAAACTTTGTCTGTCCTCTCTCTGTATTAATTAGTAAAGTTTTTACATTTTGTTAGGTTTCTTAGAGTATTAGCACTACTTATTGTAAAACACTGGGGAGTGGCATTGAAAATACATTAACTTAGTTTGCAGTGTGTGCAATGATTGCTGAAAGGGTTTGAGACATACCAAGCCAGCAGTGTGTGGAGATGGTCTGGAGTTGTGGGATCAGGACTCAGAGGTGGAGAGGTCACATAAGCAGCTGCTTTGGCCCAGTTCTTGCTCCAATAGTGAGAACCATCAGTGGCCAGGCTAGCTGTAATGGGCTCCCCAAAAACTACGGAACCTGGACAGGAAGATAAACGTTCAGACTGTGAACATAACACGTCAGTAAACACAGGAAGAATCACTAAAAAAGAATGAGGCTGACCTTTCCTCCGGGCCTGGGTGATGGTGTCAGCAGCACTCTTGCTCATCACCTTGGTGATGTAGACAGGACAGTTCACACGGTTACCAAGAGTGATGGCACGAAAGACCGCCTCAGCCTCCAGCTGCATGGAGAGAAAGAAAGGAAGTGTTAAAACCTATGCAACGATGGGTGGCTAGACGGACAGTTAGGGTGTATAAGAATCACCTCCTCGGGACGACTCAGAGGATGGCCTTCAGGTCCAGTGATCCCCATCCCAAGGATTTTTCTCTGTTCCTACAGCACAAATGAACAGTTTCATGATTATCTTCACACATATTACAGTAAGTGTCAGCATTACATACAGCACCTGTCAAGTCATGTTTTACCCACAAGACTCACCCTTCAGTGCCTGTGCTTGTATCTCATTGCTGTAAAATGAAAATCTCATGGTCTGTCACACTATCAAAGAAAATAAAGAGTGCATTGCAATCCTAGAATGTCATTGCTCTGTGGGGAATTGTGCTGGCTTTAGTTGTTGTGCCTCTGACAGCGCTGTCTGGAGCACTGAGAAATTAAGATGAAAACCAAACCCCCACCCCCCTTTCTTTTTTCTGGTTTCACTATTAGTTTTCAAAGGGGTTGTTACTTCTACTGGTTTTTCATCACCCATTTCCCTATTTCCATTACAGTTAGGTTAACAAGTATGTCATTATCATTCATCAGCAGTCCCATTACCATTCATTAACCCCATTCATCTTCACATACATCATAGCTTTCACCATAATTTTCCCCCCTAATCAGGACCATCATCTCCATGACTGTGACTACCATTATTCATCACTGCTGTCAGCATTATCAGCACCTTCACCCACACTATCTTAATCACCATTACATCATCAGCATCATTAGTATAATAACGGTCAACAGTAATGGTGGCCTTAGATAAACCTGTCATTCTCAGCAGCAGCAGCAGCAGCGTTAATCCTTCCCCTCTCCGAGAGCTGGAGAGTTACACAACAAGAATATCTTTCAGCTGCAGTGGAGGAGCATAAAGGTAAAAGGCTGGTCACGATTTAATTCAGCCATTATATGTTGTTGGCTATTTCACCACAGTAAACTGCTGTGCCTAGAGGCTAAATACAGTAAATGCACTGACAGGTTGCGATGGTGCAACAAGATATATGGGTCGCAAGTTGCCACTAAGAGAGCAAAAACAGAGGAGTTTATGGAGCACTTACCTGAGCAATCAGGTCTCCATTTTCAGCATGAACTAACACAACAGCACCAAGTTGCTTCAGGAAGGAGAGAGCCTCATAGAGCTGAGAGAGAGAGAGGAGTAAAGGGATGAATAATGAATAGGAAGAGCAGATTTACACAGAGGATATTAGTGCAGTATTAGTGATTAGTGTAACTGGTGATTTTTGAAACATACCAGAGAATCTGACATCTGGTACAGATCCTTATAGGCCATGTACACTTGGAAGGAGTTGACACCTGGCAAGAGTGGAAACAAAGAATTTATTCATGACAAGAAGGTGATAAAGGGAAACCTAGATGCGAGACATATTCTGTGAGTGTAGCCAAAATAATATATTATGAAACACAATAAATACAAGTTGCAAAATACAAAAACTGATCTACAAGCTTCCCTGGCGGCAGGCAGAGCATGTTTATGTCTGGCATCAGAGCCAAGAATTACAACTCTCTCAGCTTTATTTCTGAAGGAAACTGGTTACACAAACAGCTGCCTTGGCTCTGTTACTGCAATATTTTGTAGCTGCCCCCCCAAAAGAAAAGTGATTTTTTTACTTAAAACAGATTACAAGCAGAATTTATACACTCCCACCATGACAGTGCTGTAATGAGAACAATGGCTTCTGGCTGTGCCTTCACTATAAGAGGATTCAGCATTGGGCCAAATTGTTTCTAAATCTGTCCCTATTGTTCTTGTGAAATTGGCCCAAAATGGGGATGAGCATGGAAGTGAAGCAAGAATTACAACAATGACCACAGCTCTGAAACATTGTGGAATAACCTACCTTTCTCTTGCACCAGTAGCTCCAGCTCATCTTTAACAGTCTCATTCCACTGGGGGATGTCTACGTGCAGGGAGTAGTCGCAGCATGCCTTCTTATCCGCAGCCTCCTGCCAGTGCTCAAACGCCTCCAGCAGGCTGTCTCCGGGCTGGGGGGTCACATGGTCGACTGAGGGGTGAGAGGGCTCAAAGGTTAAGATGGAAAGGGCACAAGCATCCTGATATAGTCAAAGAAACACATTGTATGCTGCATGCATCCAAGCATCAGCACTCACTGATCATGGTGGTGCCTCCTGCAAGTGCAGCCTTGGTGCCCTGCAGGAAATCATCCACAGGCTGTGTGCCCAGGTAGGGCTTCATAAAGCAGGTGTTGACATCTATCCCTCCTGGTATCACCATACGGCCATTGGCCTCGATCACCTTGACACCCCCCGGAACAACCAGATTCTCCCCCACCTGCCTGCCAAGGATCAGATACACGTAGAGGCAAAAGGGGAGGGTGAAAGGGAGGCAAAAGGCAAGAACGAGGAGATGTGAAGATGATGGGGAAAACGACGTGGTGCAGGAAAATATATGGGTGTGGGTGAAAAGGGGTTGTGGAGAATAGAACAGTGGAAAGAAGAGAATAAGGAAGCAAAAACAATATAAACAGAAAAATATTCACATAGTAAAATCTATATTTATATGCCTCTGTGGGGCTTTGACATAATTGGCTCCCTCATATACGCACTTAATGAGCCCATCCTCGATGTAGACATCTGCATAGAGAGACTGGTCATCGTTGACCACCCGCCCTCCTTTGATCAACAGCCTCTCACTCTGCAGGGGACACAGAGACAGGAAGAGAGAGAGAGAGGGAGGGAGGGAGAGGTACAGGAGGGGTTGAATTCAATCCTGACATTTTGATATATTACACAATCAGTTATGTAATCCATGACCTTATAGCAATACTATAGCACAGTGTGCAGTGGATTAGGCTAGAACAAAATGCACAGTCACACACCGGTGAAGTGCAGGGGTGGGGTCTCTTAACAGCTGGTAATACTGATGTTTGAATAAATGTCTAATTTGCATTTATTGTAAAGGATCAGATTTTTAAAAAATCAATCAAATGCTGAATTTTAAGAAAGCACAGCGTTAAAACGAGCACACGTTTCTGTCAGACTACCATGTGTCCACACCCTCCACCACGATGGAGGGTGCCTGGCAACAGCATCAGGAAGATGCTATGTTTCCATGGTAACCAGAGATCATCCATGGTTCGAGATGACGGCAGCTGACAGCCCTGCTGAATTCTCAGCATCTATAGCCAATAAGGATGCTTAGAGCAGAAACAACCTGGGTTCAGTCGGACTAACAGTTGTCACTTTCTGTCTCCCATACTTAATGTAATGCTGTATTAATTGTGTTGTGTTGCCTTTGGATTAATTTGGTGTTTAATTTTACTCTGGAATGATAGAGGAGCTTTTCTGTAGAATGCATGCTTTCAAATAGCTGGAAATTGATGCATCTTTGTTCAAATCTAGTCCCAGTCTCACACCTCTGTGATGTTTTACGATAGCCGTTGTTTCCTGTGCGACTCCTGATTCGACCGTCAAATCATCCGAGTTAATCCCTCTGACAGGCGGCGAGATTACACAACACTGTCCAACCCATGAGCAAGAATACGCGCTCGATTTGACACACAGACGCTGAGAATTGTCACCTCTCTGTCTTGGGTTTGCGGTTTCACACGGGAGAAACAGTAGAGGGACCTTCTGCTCTTTGCCGCCTCACTAAGAATTTAATCCCCGCTCTGCCGGCATTGGCAGCAGGGATTTGCATACAAGCGGAGAGCTTCTCCGGCCAACGCCGCTGACCAGGCCGGGTCTCTTACCGTCAGATGGGGGATGCTGTTCTTCCCCTGGTAACTGGTCCCAGACATTCTCTCTCGGTCGCTCTGCCCCCACTCGGGCGGTCAACTCAGTGGCTGGTTGCGGTGACTCCTGCGCCCTGCGCTTCGCTCTACGCCCCTTTGTCTCCCCCACCCCCGATGTGTGTTGCTTATTGTTTCCGTGTGTGCGTGTTGCGAGAGGGAGAGCGATGAATCCGCCGCCGCACGGCTACGTCAGGATGCGTGGAGCGCGCACAGAGAAAGACAGGTGACGATCCTGTGCGTGCGTGCGCGCGCGCGCGTGTGCGGAAATGCAGCGTCTGCCCGGCAGCGTTCACTGGCACCGGGAGAGGTGGTGTGGACGCGAGCGCCCTCACACACCCACCCCCTTCGCGCGCACACACCAACAGCTCACGTGAGAGCACAAAAACAACACCGGGGGGGGCGCTGTCTGCCGCTGTCCAATTCAGCACCACAGACTAAACAGAGCGCCCGTGTCTCGGACGTGACTGTATTTGCATATTTTTGGGAGAATTGTGTTTGAGCTACGCAGATGTGAACCAAAATGGCCAAACTGCAATGCAGCACAAAAGTGAATCAGTTTATGCAGACTGAAGCATTTGTCTCAGAACAACTACTTGATGGGCTGTTAAAGAAATTAATAAAACCACAGCTCTGGTCAACACAACATTTTTGTCGACTATAATTGATAGGCTGCTTTCAGTTATTAAAAATAGTCTAATATGGCATTGTTCTCCACTAGCTGTAGTCTATGAGTGTGTTACCACACTTAATGAATAAATTATTTCAGAAATCCCACAGCCACAGAATTTCAACCAAGAATCCAAAGATAAAATCGTCAGTGCTACCTTTCCATTAGGGCTTTCCCTCCCCGATGAATATCTGACTTCAACACCGGTGCGTGCGTCATCCCTCTCTCCGGGTGAGCTGGTCAGTGACCCCTCCCGGGGCTCGCTGGGCGTCTTGCCGATGGTGTCACCGACATCCAAGACCCTTTCCCGGCTCCCGCTCCTCGGGGTGCGGCTCCCTTTCCTCCCCACCTGCGTAGTTGTCGAAGTCTATGGTCTTGCTCTCAAACGCCCCTTCCACCGAGCTGAACATCCCGTAGGACTTCCGCTGGTTCGGCCCGGTGGTGATAGGCCCGGCCAGGTAGACCGGTAGCTCATCCTCCCGGTTCCACTGTCTCCTGCAGTCAGACATCGTGGCTTAATCCACGGGAGACGGAGACGTTTCCCCCCCTAAATCTGAAACGATGGAGACAGCAGCCCTGCTCGTTTTATGTCTAACCGGGTCACAGTCCCGCCTCTTCGGGCAAGCGCGCTCATTCGATGCTGTGAACTGTAAAAAGCAGCTCTCTCCGGGCTACCTAAGGATCCCGCCTCCTAACACACACACACACACACATGAAAAACAGTGAAATGATGCAGTGCTCCAGTTTTGATAGAAGGCGTGCTGGTGTGACTCTGAACTAGTTTTAATGTGAAAACTGCATTAGTTAGTGACCATACGTACTGACATACACACAAACAAAATGAGAGCATGTCGGGGTGTCTGCCCCCTCTCTTTGTCTTTGTCTCTCTACCAGCCCTCTCTCTTTCCTTTTAATGTGGGGGGCTGTGCGTGAGCAGGTCACACCATCAGCGGATTAAACCAGCCCGTGTCATCTTGTAACCCACATCTGGAGGGATGGGCAGAAAATGGAAAATGTGCCTTTAGAGTTCACGGACTATTGTCATACAAGGAGGTTATTGGTTTATTTCACACTGGCCTTGACTGAGCGCAACCTGCTGCTCAGGTGAGAAGCTCCAGCCTGTAGCAGGTGCTTTGTTTTTTATTTCTACTCGGCCAAAACCAGTGACCTGTATGCTCATGGGATATTTGCTGATGTGCGCCGACAGTGATGAGATGAAATCTTGTCCAGACAGCAACAGACTGTCCTTCTCGTGGCCCGTAGGGACACTGGGAAAGGGCGAGGGAGGGGGGGCTGGGAGCTGTCTGTTCAGTACTCATGCAGGTGGACAGCTCCCAGACGAAAAATGCACGCCTATTGGATTGAATTGCGGTGCACACAGGTCTCTGGTGCACGTGTACAAACAGTTTTGCACTATGTAGAGCACATGTATCTGTATCTGCATGTAGGCCTGTAGCATATAGGGCACATGATATGATGATTAATATCATAAGAAAACACTTTATAATAAGGGTAGGAATCATATGCTTAAGTAGGCTGATACATAATTAATGCATGGGTCATGATGATCAAAGGAATTAATGCAGGGTGTATCACGAATCCCAGTTGCTTAAAGTCACATCAATACTTAATGCTTAATGGATCATCAGTTAGTGTTAACCCACAGTTACTTCACGTTAATTTATGTGCCATTAAACCTGCGGAAAACCAATGAAAAGGGCATATCAGAGCTATGCATTTGATCACCTAGGTTACATGTTGCTGCTCAGTAAAAGCAGTTTAATGCAGACATATAATCTCATGTGTGGGGAAACTGATGATATACTGATGTCCCCTTACTATGAAGTGTTACCTTATTACTCATTAGACAGTTGGCTTTCCCAGCATTTCAGCAGACACTCCTGTTGCCGACTGGTGCCATATGGGAGAAAGACAAACTCGATTAAGGCTAGGCCTATATACAGTAGCTTTTAACCTGGAACCTCTTAATCTACTTAAATGGTGCGACCATTCGGTTGACATAACAGCACATACAGCTTCACTGAATAGCAGTAACCCACTGTTTCAAAGTTTTTTTTACGCGAGATAACATTTACTTATATTTTCTTTTAATACAAACAGAGAAAAAAAAAGGATAGAGTTGAGAAAACGTTTGAAGAGGTGATAGAAATTGTTAAAATCCTTCAGCCTTCACAGGTTTACGAAGCAAGAACAACTAATGACCAATCAGACAACTTTGCCATTTGATGGGCGTTCATTACCCCCTATTAAGGGACAGTCTATTTTAAGAGGGCGGGTCACAAAGTTGGGGTGTTGTTTATAGACCAGAGACGTGCAGCAAGTGTTCGTATCTGGTTTCAGAGAACTATATGGAGCGGAATTTACCTCAGCATGGGCAACAGACACAACGTTTAAACTCAGGAGAGTAATTTACATTACACCCTGAAGAAATCTGCTCAGTTAGTGACCAAGTAAGGTTTCCTTTACGTTGCTTTACTATGTGTTGACTTGGCGCAGGTTTAGTGTTGAGAATGAAGGCTACTTAGCTTGAAGTTCAGAGTTTCCGTAAACTCGCGAAGTGTCTCTGTCGGCGCGTGCAGGACGAAGCTGAGTAATTAACCTAAACTAGTGTCAAGACAGATTTTATGATACTTATTCATATAATCTTTTGGAAATATATATAATTGTTATATATATTATATATATCATTATGTTAAGTTGCCTGTATGTCCCTGCTTTCATTTGCCATTTTGTTTGGTTTAATTGCATGTAACTGAAACTGATATTCCATTAAATATCCTGCTTCTTCTCTCACAAAGATGACTCACATTGAGGAGAAAAAACAGGGTTTCACTCGTTTGCTTCCCTGTCAAGACTACTGAAGGAAAGGTGTTATATTTTAGGTGTAAAATATCCAGAGGAAAGTTTCCTCCAGGTTCTCTGACAGGGAGTTCACAGGGTCCACTGCCCAGCTATGTCTTCACTTATGACTCATCATTAGAAATTACCTCGATTATTTTACTGCAGTATTCGGTTGTCATGATATATTTACTCAGGTGTTTTTTTTCTCCCAGGAAAAATGGAGAAGGATTTCCCATCAACACCCACCCCTGTCAACACCCAGGGGTCATGCCCTGTCCTGGATGGATCCTCCCCTCCCTCCCCCACACAGATTCCTCCCTCGACCGTCTCCAGTAACCTCTCCGCTACACCCTCTCAGCCCGCCAAATCTCCATCCTCCCCGGAAACAACAGAACCCAGAAAATCCTCCTATGCCTCTCCACGATCAGCTCAAACCACATCTAAACCACTGGACCCCCCTCCTTCTTTAGACAGGTCAAAGCCCTTATCTGCTGCTGCGTCTTCTAAACCTGCTTCTAAAACTGTTTCCACCAAACCTTCCTCTCCTGCTCTAAACAAAACACCACTTGTTCCTCCTCCTAAACAACCTACCCCTCAAATCTCCAAAATTTCACCCTTTTCCAAGCTCACCTCTGCCTCCACTACTTCAGCCAGCAGCATGGCCTGTAACACTCAGACAGATCCCCCTCCTTCTTCCTCCACCACTGCTTCCGCCACAAGCTCCTGCAACTTCTTCCACCGCCCCCGCAAAACGCACCTTTGCCTCCATGGCCAAGCGGGTGATAATGCAGGAAAGACTTAGAAAAGCAGAGGAAGAAGATGCCCATGATGAAGAGGATGATGGTATGAATGCTTTTATTCTAAGTTCTGGGATTACAGCACACATTGTGAGTTTTAATGACACTGAGAACTGAAGCCGCTGACCGCAGACCCATTGCTGTGTTGAAGTGATAAGCCTTGTGCTGTGTTTTGGAATGTCTTTCCATTTGTAGCAGAGTAACCCTGCACTTGGATGAACATCTCTCTTGGCCAGAATAGAGACTTGCTTTAGCTAACTTTGTGTCCCCGTTTTAATCCTGTGTTGTAAAGCAATTGGAGCTGCATTTCTGCATGCAAGGCATTATACAAGCATTAATAACATGATTAAAATGAATATAGCTACTTTAATAAAAATAAAGGCATTATTATTATTAATTGGTAAGACATTTAGATCCTTGTTACAGGATGCTTGTTAGGCCACTGGTATCACCTGATGAATGTTTAAAAAAAAAAAAAAAAAAAAGCTGACAGAAGAGCAGTAGTCAACATCTGACCTCAACTCCTGAACACTCTATTTACATGCAAGCAACACATACCTTGGTGAACCTTTTTATCCATAGAGCCATGCATGACTCTGTTGTCAGCCAGTCTGTGAGTTATTACATTTTTAGCTATGGCTGAATGTCTCAACAACAATTCAATTGATTACCGTGACATGTGCTCAGATTGAACTTTGGAGATGCTCTTGGTGATGCAACCATCATCAGGTCAAAGATTACATTTGTGAAATACTTTCTACTATACTACTTACTACTTGCAAAACAAATTACACTCACATCAGTCTCAGCTGTACATTGTGTTTAATGCTAATTAGCAAATGTTAGCACGTGCACATGCCAAACTGAGATAAAGTCACTGTGAATTATACCTGCTAAGCAGCTTGTTAGCATTGTCTTTGTTAGCATGTTAGCATGGTGATGTTGGCATTTAGGTCAAGAACTGACTATTATCATTTTACAGTTACTGAAACCCAAAGGTTTATTTTCCACAGCTTCTGTGTAGAAACTGGCAATATTACCACAACATTTAAATTAGAACCTGTTATTATATTTCAGAGCCACAGGTAGTGAAACCACACTTGTTACACCAATAAGAGATTTTGCTGGTGATGAGAGACTGTGGCATTTGAAAAAGGGCTACAGGCAAAGAAGCTGAACCCCTTTGCTTAAAGGACACTGGGGAGATGCAGTGCAATCGACAAGTATTAGTTTGACATAGGAGCTGGGCATGGTGTTGTCCTGTCACAAAATATTAGACAGACAGATACAGACGTGCTTAAAATGCACACAGTCTCACATAGTGAACAGATCTACACCTCTGACTTCTTTTTATGCTCATGTTACAAGATATATGACAGGTGGGGTATGCTCATTACTGGCTGTACTGTATACACAGTATGTGTAAAAATCAGCACCGAGTCATGCTGCTCCTTCAATGAAGTTATATGACTACAAGTTTGGCAGCAAAGACTCAATGTAATCCAGTGATTCAGAGAGTCAGTTTTGATTGATTGAGATTGATAGATACATTTAAAGCATCACCTCTTGTCTCTCTCCTCTCCTTCAGATGAAGAACCAGAGGAGGATTTGTCCATGGAGCAGATGGAAGAGAAGGCCAAAGCCGGTGATGCCAGAGCTCAGACGCGAGTAAGGGAAAGCACATGCATACAGACTGGAACTTGGCATTGTTTTCGGTCCTGCTGGTTGACTCAGTCTGGTTGAGAGCAAGCGTCTATTTTTGGCCACTTGGAAGCTGATTCCAGACTGTGAATATGATACACAAGATACTGTCACACATACTAATCATTAAAAACACTATTACAGGGTATTGCAGCATGCGCTGAATTTTCACAAATAATAATGAAATATTCACATTCCTCTCTGTTCTCTACCAACTCGCACACATATGCTAGCATGAGAAAAGGGGGGTAGAGGTGGAAGATGAGACCAGAGTTCACATTTAAGATGCACCAGCTCTGAAAGGGTAAACTCTTATGTTGGTAGTTATGTGGCTTTAACTTCCTCATGCTATATGCCATTCATACCATGTACCTAAATAACAGCAGATGGTGTGTGAAAGTGAACATGTCAAAACACGTGACCACATCAGTACACTGAAGAATGGTTCAGAAACTCCAATGATGTGTCATATTTCATAACAGACGAGCCACACATTGTGATAGACAAGGTGTACACCTACAGCTCGAATACAAATCATACACAGGGAGTCATTTGTTACTGTATGAGCACAGTGGTTGTTCATTCACATTACTATTGTAAATATTTAGATGCCTTGACAACACTGTCGTGCTAATAAAACAGGTTTGTAAGAGCTTATGTTTATTGTATGTAACATAGACGGGAAGATACTGATGCAGAGATGCTTCAAATGCAAACACATCTCATCTTCATACTAACAGATGCATTTGATAACTGTGAGAGAAAGAAGTTATGAGATGACAGTTAAGATTAGAAAACAGTCACTTGATATGCCACTGAGGCTTCTGCTGCCCTTGGAAAAGACTAGCTGTGACAGAGGCACTGATGGCCACAGGGAAAGAGAATTATGGGTCTGTAGTCATTGTATCAGTAGAATCCATGCTTAATATTGCAATATGTTATCGATATACACTATGACATGACTTAGTGTAACAAATTTAACATGGAATAGGTCCTAACTGCTAATATATAATACAATCACATCAAACATTATGTATACAAACTAGTCTATGTTATATCTCAATACATTTCAGGTCTTTGGAGTTTGAGCACCACTATAATGTGAACTTTATGTCACATTATATTGACAGGTTTAAGTTAGACTAAGGCCATAAACTATTCTCTTCCACCTCTCTTCTGTGTTTCAGCTGGGTCAGCACTACTTGATTCTCGCTGAAGAGAAGGACGCAGAGGTAAATAATCATCTGGCTGTTAATTGGTTGATCAAAGCAGCTAAACAGGGAAGAAAAGGAGCAGCAAGAGCACTGCAGCGCTGTTGGATTCAGAAAAAAGGTATACAGTATGCATTTACGTGCATATCCATGTTTGTGCATTTGTGTATGTTATTCCTGAACTTTTTTCCGTGTGTCATCCTCTGCTAGGAATTACTCCAGAGAATGAGGCCGATGTGCGCAAGTTGTCGACAGAGAGTAAGTTTGAGCTGGCAGTACGCAAGGCAGCCATGATGATGTACTTTAAGCTCAACCCGGAGAGGAAAAAGAAGGTGGCTGTGGCTGAGATGCTGGAAAATGTCAGCCAAGTCAATGCAGGGCAGGGTAGGATGCACATACACACATACACACACACACACACACACACACACACACACACACAACCATCAACACCATATCTGTATTGTGACAACAATCTTGCCTGGTATCCTACAGACTGCCCAGAACGCTGTAGCACGATGTCATAATATAGCCATCATTGCTTTTAAATATCATATATTCCCCTTTGTGATTTCAGTGTTTGCAGCTGCCATGGTGAAGAATATCACATTACATGCAGGCATGCAGTGCAGGGTTTGTAACTCACCGGTGCTGTGGTCATTCCTCACCAATAGGTGGCACTGCAAGCAGCATTCCTGGACCAACCTCAGGCCAGACTCAGAAAGTGTTGGAAAGCATGGTCAGCAATGAGGGTGAGTATCCAGACAGGGAGAGACAGAAAGAATATAATAGTTTATACTCTTGTACAATCCCCTGCATTGTCTCCTCTCAGCCAAACAGTTGGTGGACTTGGATGACTTTGTTGAGATGACAAAAAAGTATGCACAAGGTATTGTCCCCCCCACACCCCCAAATGGCAGCCAGGTCACAGCCAAGACTGAGAGCCCTACACTTCTCTATAGTGGTGACAAGGTAAAATAGAAACAGACATCATGAGGACACACATATCATTTTATACTTCATTAAAGCTATTCATACTATGTGTGTGTGTGTGTGTGTGTGTGTGTGTGTGTGTGTGTGTGTGTGTGTGTGTGTGTGTGTGTGTGTGCGTGCGTGTTGTGAAGCACAAGACTGAGGTGGTCCCATCAGGATGCAAGAAGTCCCACAAAAGTTCTTGGGGTTTTGGGCCCAAGTGGGATGATGCTCGACACCAAGCAGACTGGGGCCATAAAAAAAGCCATGGACATGAAATCACGCTTAATGGTATCTTAATAATATCTAGTATTACAATTCATTCTGTTTCTGTATATTCCTTGAATTATCCTTCATTAAATATCTTTGGAATATCTATTCTTGCGGATGTTTTTCCTGTTAAATCATTCCATTCATAATTCAGTTTCCTTAGTTTTTCCCACCTCTCTTCATATCTGTCTCTCCTCACTTCAGATACTGCAGTACCCGTTTCATGCCATTGTAGAAATGAAGGAGCACCTGGTCGACTGGGCATCGCGGGCCGGGGTCCAGTGGCTGAGCACAATCATCCCCACACAGCACGTCAACGCGCTTATCTTCTTCTTCATCATCAGCAGCCTGACAGTTGACTTGTTTGCTTTTGTCATCCCCCTGCTCGTGTTCTACCTCTCCTTCATCTCTATGATCATCTGCACGTTGCGTGTTTTTAAGAGCAGCAAGGTGAGTGAGTGTAATGGACAATGCTGCTTTTCCTCAAACTTTAAAACCAAATTTCTCTCGAGCCCATTGCTTTTCAGTGCAGCGTTAAAATGATGAAAAGATACAGTATTTATTTATCTTTTCATTCCCCTTTTTTGCCCCAGACGTGGGAGAACTTCAGCGCCCTGACGTGTTTGCTGACCCGTTTTGAACCTGGGTTAGATGTGGAGCAGGCAGAGACCAACTTTGGCTGGAACAACCTGGAGCCGTACCTCTATTTTATCGTCTCAGTCTTCTTTGTCATTTTCTCCTTCCCTGTAGCTGACAAAGGCTGGATCCCCTGTTCTGAACTCTCTACTGTGGCCATCTTCTTCACTGCTGTCAGCTACAAGAGCCTCAGCCCCACCGCTGCGACGTATGCACGCCGAGCAATGGTCATAGAGGTCAGGGGGGGCACACAACACTGACATAACTCAGAGTAGTTGTGCATGTCGTAGTCTATGAAATCATTATCTAACATTATTAACAACAGAAGCCAGTGGTATTCATTCATTTCAGTTCTGTTATCAAATCAGGTTGCCATTTGTAACGTATCAAAAATATTCTGTATTCCTTGGTGTGTTTAAGGAAACTCCAACATCTAAAGTTTGGGCGTTGAAGTTTTCTTAAACACATTATGTGATCCACGCTTGCATACATGCAAGTATTTTCATAGCATACTGAATTGAAATGGCATCAGTAACTGTGGAAGATGGAGAAGGCAGAGGCTTTCTAAAATGTTTGCCAAGAAATTAACATATACTTGAGCTTTATTTGGTGGGCTATAACATGCAGAAATGTGATAAATTTAATGGTTTTTAATCTTACAGACTTTAATTTGGAATAGAAGAGTTCCCTTAGGAATTAGAAAAAAAAAAACTAGTTATGTACATCCTTTTTTTCCAATTCAGGTAGCATCATCTCTGTGTTGCCTGACCCAGTTCCTGCCAGAGAACATGACAGCGCTTCGTTTTCTGGGACGCACCTTCACCACAGTGCCACTAGGGGAGTCTGTGGTGCTGAAGCTCAGTCTCCCCTGCCTGCTTTATGTTTACCTGTTCTACCTGTTCTTCAGGTGAGAGGAAGCATCTGGTCTGCAAGATGTGTTTGGTTAATACCACTTAACACACTAGACTGTGTGGGTGGGCTTTAAAATCTACCCCAGCATATGTCTGAATCTCTTCCTTCTGTCTGTTTTCACCCTCAGCATGGCAAGGATGCGTGGTTTCCGGGGGACATACTGCTTCCTGGTTCCATACCTTGTGTGCTTTATGTGGTGTGAGTTCTCCGTAGTGCTCCTCCAGAGTTCCTCTGCTGTGGGTCTAATCCGCACCTGCGTGGCCTACTTTCTCTTCCTGTTTGCGCTTCCTGTTCTGGCTTTTGGCCTGGCCATCATGCTCTTCATTCAACTATTCAAGTGGTTCCTCGAGCTGGAACTGACGAAGATGATCGTGACCCTGGTCGTGTGTGCGATCCCTGTCACCCTGCGACTCTGGACACGGTTCAGCATGTCTATTCTCGATGTCTTCCGCTCGCTGACCCACCGCGGCCCAGTCAAACTCATCTTACTCTGCATCTCCATGGTGATCTTGTTCTTCTCTGTCTATGTGTACCATGCAGAGGGGCAGAAAGTGTACAACTCCACACTGACCTGGAACCAGTACAGTCAGGCATGCGGGCCTCCTGCCTGGGAAACTAAAGGCATGGCCCAGACGCAGATCTTCTGTAGCCACCTTCATGGACACAGAATCACTTGGGCCGGGCGTTTCAAGCATGTCCGTGTGGCTGAGACAGAGAATGGGGCGCAGGCTGTCATTAACATGTTGCCAGTGTTCATGGGAGACTGGCTGCGCTGCCTGTACGGAGAGACCTATCCCAAATGCGAGCCAAAAAATGCAACGGCAGCAAACCTTACAGCCGCAGATTTGGCAGCCAGTTCTGCGTCAGCTACTGTTTTACTGCCCATGCTGCTCCGAATGCAAGAGGAGGAAGAGTTGTGTCAGATCAAGGCTCTGGCCAAACACACCTGCCATGTAAAGCGCTTTGACAGCTACCGATTTGAGGTGACAGTAGGAATGATAAGAGATGGAAGCCTGGTGGCGGAGGACCCAGCCAGGGATATAATCTTAATGGCTAGTAATGAGTTCAAACAGGTTCTGCTAAATCTGAACCCTGGTAATATGGTGGAGTTCAGCACCAAGCTGGAAGGCCGCCTTGGAGCCAGAGCCCCGGCCTTCGAGTTGAAGGCTATCCACTGTCTGGACTGCGTTTCTTCAGTGTTGACTGGAGGCAGGCAGGTGAAGATAGAGAGAGACTGGAGACGCACAACAATGAGAGCCCTGAAGTTTGCATTTGACTTTTTCTTTTCTCCGTTCCTGTCTGCAAAAATCACTGGCTGAGAAGGAAGACAGTAGCGTTCCTAAAGGTGCATTTACGTACACGTCACACCCCTAGCCGAATGAGTGGTGCGTTTTAAGGAGCAATATGGCGTACTCACCGTAAGAGGTCCCAGCCGTCCGACTGTCCATGTAGTCTGTCAGCCCCTGGCAGCGTGAAAAAGTCCGACAATTTATCTATTTACCGTTCACCGTTCTTGCATCCAGCCCGCTGGTTAACCCCACAAACCCGCAACACCTGGCCGTCTTTCCCGCTCACACTGCCGCGCCGGCATACGAGCTAGAGATAACGCCGGAGTTCCTACGGTGTTTCCGGTGAGTGCGCCATGTTGTTTTTTTTAAAACGCGCCATTCATTCAGCTAAAGGTGTGTGAGTGTGACGTAGGGGAGGTGCGTCCTTAAAGGAGCAGATCGCCACAGCACAGTGAAGCAAGTCTTTCTTGTGATGTGACTACCATGTTACCTATAGTGTTGTTTACATACTTATCTAACATGGATCTACAGCTCATGTTTATGCACTGACATCTCAACAAGGTGAAATCTTCCAGGATATGTTTTAATATTTTTGACAGTACTTCCTGTGCATGAGTTTACAAAGACTGTACTATTTCAGTTCATGTACCTCTAAAGCAGTTCAAGAATGGCCAGATGCCAACATTCGGTTTGTTTTTTCAACTACAAGTCAACAAGAAAATATTTATCAATTATCAATCAAGCTTTCAAAGTTCACAGGTGTTTTATAACAAACTAGACAAAAACCTCTTACAGTGTTGGAGAGATTATATACAAGGAAGCAAATTTTGGGTGCTGACTATTTCTGAAAAACTAGAGATACTGTGCATTTCTTAAAAATAAGATGGATATTTTGAATAGAGTGAAATTGATCTTTTATAGATTAATGTGTTGCTGCTTTTGTATCAAGGAATTTCTTACATGTATAGTGAATTTGTCCAGTATGTATGTATAGCTGTGTGTGTATACATTAGTACAATTTTAAATGTACATTTACCTGTTTATTTATAGGTGTTCATATTGGTTGTGTGAAGAATATCTGTTTCTGGCTCTGTCGGCCATGATTTTTTTTTTTTTTTTTGCATTGCGGTCTTAAAATTTTCTGGTCTTAATCTTATATTTAGTTAGTGATCAGAGTTCCCTATCCTTTGAGCTACAGTGCACACAAAGTTGCAAATGGAAAGCCAATATATGAAACGTCGATACAGTATTTTATGTTTGCAGTGAGGCTGTTTATGGTAAGCCCACAAACTTGGCAGTGCATGCAGCTGTCTCAGTTTCACAGTTATTACGCACTCATACCCCAAAATACCACTTCAGAGATGTCATGACCAGTGATGGCTCTTGCTGTTTGTGCCAACCTGTGCAGCAGTTTAATATGACTGAGTGGGAGGGGTGTCACAAGTCCTCACATTACTAGATTTTATTTATGGTATCTCAACTAGACATGGCAACAAAACATTTGACAGTGTTCATTCCATAGAAATAGGGCTACTAGTGAGAATATTTAGAATGAGATGTTTTGCCTCATACTGCAACGTGCCTTTAGATTTCCCTGATGTCATGATAATTTCCTCACATTTAAGAGGACAAAATATATTTCACAGTTTTTTACTTTTATTTTTATCACAACCCAGTGGGAATTCTCCTACTTCTTAAGCAAAATAAACAATTTAAAAAGTGGTTATTAGAATTGGCTTTTCTGAAAAATGCATTGTGCCAAAGTTGTAAATGGGCCTGGGCATGGTTTTCACCAGACAGCAACGTTTTGCTGAGCTGTATTAGAAGTACTAATCAGATGATCAACATCTAACACATGCAGCACATGAAAACCCATATATGTGTACTGCACCTGTGAATGATAATCAGTGAAGTTGTGGCTATATACAGTGAATTTGAGTGCCTATTTATCTGGTGATGGAGTGTATGGGAGTGTGCTATTAGTATTCATTAAAGTGCTTGATGTTAAAACAAAATCCCTTGTGGATGGTTTTATTCAGATTCATAGCTGCAAAGTACTTTAGTGATGATATAAATATAGACACAGACATAAAAAGGATCCAACACATTTTCTGTCAGATTTTCTCTTATTTTATTAATGCACATTCCTTTCATTCATCTCATTTGAGTTATGTTTTTTGTATTGTTAGATTTGTCTTTTTTAAAGTATGATAGATATACACGCTAGTAGCATTGAGTAATGGCAACATGCTGCTGCTGCTGTGCTCCTGAAAAACAAATCCTTTCACTGGTTCTATGTGGTGGTGGTTATGATGCGATTACAACTGACTTGTTCTAAACTACAGCTCACCCTTGGAGGACTGAGTCCTGGAGCTTATATAATGCTTTAGGTGGCCTGTCACTATGTAAATCATTTTCTTGTAGGTTTGTGATCATCATAGATTTTGCCGTGTTGTACACTTTGTTAAACCAATCAGTGCAACGTTGTGTCTGCATTCAACAACACTAATGGACAGTGAAGACCCAAATATATTAGGGGTGCCTATAAGAGAACCCCTCCTACCCCCCACCCCATCCTACAGGCTGCAACATAAACATTCATGAACAGTGGTTTTGAAAATTAAAGAGGTGGAACGTGAGGAGAAAGCAGATAAGTGGAACGGATACGATAACATTTGTCTTCTCAGGATTTAAGGTTAACACAGTGTACTGTTGTAGGTCCGTCACACAGAGTAAATGTCAGATTTTGAAAAAGTGCAAAGGGACTTGACACTTTCCACCTCGGCACCGGTTCTTTCTACTTCACCAGCTACAGTACACATCCAGACCACTTACAATTATCCCATCAGGGCCAAGGTCACTTGAAAACAAAGCACTTCACTGTAAACAATCAAATCTCGACCACGTCACATAATTTAGTCCAACACAGACATCACTTTACTTGGTGTACATCCTGGGCTTTCAGTGTCGCACCCCAGAGTAGCATGTGGCACTGTGAGGTATATGGTATAATGACATTATGAACCTGTGACATGATAAAATTCACATGACATTATTGTTTCAACGTTAAAGACATTTCAGCAATGTACATAATGAACTATTGCACTGGTGATAACCTCTGACCTTCAAACACACAGGACACAACCTTAGTCATCAAAACTTTGATCAGCTGAATCAGCAGCCTCATTCGTGAACAATGTGCTTCGACACCAACTTTTTCTTGATTGTAAGAATCCTCACCAAAATGTGCTTATGCATTATAAAACGAACATTTTGCTCATTTTAAATTAGCATAACACTTAACAGCGATGAAACTTTAATCTATTTCAGATTTAATTACTATTTAGCCTCAATCTGAGCATATGTGGGAACACTAACACGCTGTCTCCCTCATTTGCAATCATTTACCATGTAAGTACAAAGACTCACAGGCTTAATATACACAACAAAACAGTAAGTGTTGGTTTTGTGCACCACTGCCTCCTGCTCTACAGCCAGCAATACCTACAGTATGTATGTACTGCTACAAGCAGCTCCTACATCGAGTCTTTACCTGGAGTAGTGCAATCACACAGCATTTCTATAAATGAGATCTCAGGATCATTTGCAGTGAACCAGACAAAATGCATCTTTTGCCTTCTAGCTCTCTGGGACCACAATTGGTACTGCCTCAAAAAAAAAAAAAAAAGTAAAGAAAAAAAAAACCCACATAATATTTACAGCTAATAGTAAAAAGAGTGTATACATTATGTAACCTGTAGAAGAAGAGCTCATGTTTTTAAAGCAGGGATACTGCTGCACTGTGTTTTCATTAGTGCTATTATTGCAAAGTGAATAGGGCAAAGATTATGGGTCAATTACGCGTGCAATCTCCAAGAGCACTGCTCTAAAGGAGAGGTTCAGCTGCTGTTGTAATTCGATAGAAAAGAAAAAAAAAGATTCAGGATGTTGCTGTGAAGAGCTGTACAATAACACCACTCCTAATCTTCCACAATTGTGAAAAATGCTTTAGATTTAGATGCACTAACTGGAAGTCCACAGTCTTCATGTTTTGTAGCATTGTTACTTCTATGTAGCTACCCAATGCGCATCTCCCATTTTGTGTCAAACATTACCAGAGCACATCAGTGAGGAGTGCAACATTGTGTGGTCAACAGCACTGAGTCATTGCAGATGGAGAGGTGTCCCCGCACCTCTTTTACCACCACCCACAGTGGGGCAGTTACACAAACATCTTCAAAAAGTGGGAGTAGAGTGGAACCAAAAACATGTCCTGGTGGGTGCTGCAGACATCAGTTCATCCCAGTGTAATTATACACCTTCCTTGGGGATCCAATAAATTAACAGTCTTGTTGTTTTATCATTAATCTTTTATCAACACAAACAGATGTTGCATCACAGTATAATGTGAAACAGCTTGGCTTAGACTTAATATTCTCATAAAGGCTGCCCACTCCCCACTCCTTCTCTAAGACATCCAGATATATTTTAGTCACTGTTTATGCTCCTTTGACAAATTCGATAAAAGCACTGTGTCTGCCGCTGCCCATATTTCCATCCCCTGTCACTGCGTCTGCGTCTCAGGGTTGACACGATCCTGGAAGATGTACAGGTTGTTGGTGGCTGCTATGGCAATGATGTTCTCAGACGGGTGCCAAGCCATGTGCAGGATTTTCTTTGTGAAGTCCAGGCTATCGACGCCCACATCTCCACGGCGACGCTTACCACCAGTGTAGACGCGGCGGGTCCGCAGCACAGCCCGAGGCTTGCTGCTTTCCCGCCACGCCTCCAGGGTTACGCCTCGTCCAGTTTCCCTGTCAAACATCCGGAAGAAGCTGTTGTACGCCCCTGTCATGATCACGCTGAGGAGAGGAGACAAGAGGAGAGGAGAGGAGATATAATGAGAAGTCATGTTGAAAAGGGCAAATGAATAAATGCAGGTGGTGTCAAGAAAGAGAATGAGCAGGGGGAGAAAGAGGCAAGGTTCATGGAAGAGTGAGGAGAGATAAACAAAGAGACGTAAACAAAACTGAAGGCACAGGGATTGATTTGATGTCTGCAAAGCTTGTCTGCTTGATTGATTTAAATGTCGTGTACTGGTGGAGGCAGAGCATTTAGAGAATCAGTGTAAGCAGAAACACACTGCCACTACTTTGCTTTCAAATGTACTTAATTATACTTTACTCTCTCTAACCGCACCCCCCCACCCCTTTCCCTCTCTCTCTGGCACTGCCACTTACCTGTCTGAGCTGTTCCAAACACACTCAAACTTGTCAAAGATGCAGTCGTTTTCATAGAGCGAACACAGCTTACTCCTTAGGTATTCGTGGACCTGAACGAAAAAAGAAAATAAGCAAATCCTCACATTTGAGAAGCTGTATCTGTTGATAAACTGACTTATTGATTACATATAAATACATCTTCATGATGGCCAAGTAATATATAACTATAAACAAGTCAGACACATGAATGCTACTGTACAACTAGATGCAATGGCCTCCATCCAGTACAGAATGTGACAATAAAAGATAAGACAGAAACACAGATAAGGAAAAGCAGTGTGTGTTATTCTACCTGGTATGTCTCCACGGGGCCCTTGTCCATGTTCAGGTCCCACACCTTGGCGGTGAGGTAGTCTCTGGTCAGCAAATAGCGTCCACTGTGACTGAACTTGACGTCCGACACAGAGGAAATGATCTCTGAGAAGAAGGACCGGCTCCCTGGATCTTCAGGTTCCTCAAACACTGGACAAAAGACAGAGGTGTATCCCAGTAATTATTAACCAATAGACAGCATGCAAATCATTACTGCTTGTCTCTAGTCGCCACAACATTGCTCACATTTGGTGTGTTTGTCACAGAGTGCAGAGGCTCTCATGTCACAGAGGCGCAGGGTGCCCTTGCTGCTGCTGTACACAAACAAGTGGCAGTGGTGAGGGTGGAACTCTGCTGCTGTTATCACCTCCGTCAGATCCTCCATGTTGGCTGGCTTGATGTCCACGATATCTGAGAAGAGGGTCAGTCAAGGAACAAACACCACAGTGATCTAGGACACAGAAAGAGCGGTAGTCCACATCGTTAGAGGAAGCACACAGAGAAATCACAAGCACAAAAGGGCGCAGTGAGGCAGCAGGCGCACCAACAAATCATTTATGTTCATTCAACATCCTTTTCAGTTGCTTTACAGTTTTAGATGAATGTTTCATTTCTTTATTACTGATGTGTTCCCCGCACTCACACCTCAGTTCTTAATCATAACCCAAAAACAGCACCCCACCCAACCCCCAATATGCATGCACGCTCTGCTCCTCTCTCTCTGTTCTATTTGTGGTAGTCCTGTGTGGTTCAGTAGAAAGTGTACTGCTGAGTGAATTATTTAAACTCTTCTTCCATAGATGCCTCTATGATTTTCTAGGTCAGCTTCCATTTGAATGGGAAAACACCAAATGCACTGCATCCACCATGCTACAGGCTGTGCAGAATAAGACCCTCTGAGGTGGTACACGGCACTCTAATCGAAACATAAATCCAAACACAGTCATGTGCTGTTCACATGAAATATGGATCAGGGATGAACTCAGGATGAAGTATATTTCTACTGTATGTATATTTCAAGAGGTGGAATTGTGTGTGCTATGTATATTTTAGGTATTGAATTTAGATGTATGGTTTTGCTATTAATAGTGGTAATAGTAGAACTGATAAACTCTAAAAAGTGGATTTGAAGATTAGGCATTTCTTCAAAGCAGCACGCCATATGTGTGTATAATACATGTGACTCTACTTCAGCAAGCATCAGTGAGTATGCACATATATCTTAGCATGCTTGCATGTAGTGCACATTAACACCATTAATTGATGTATTCAAGTTACACACTAACATACATAGAATTTAGTGTGCCCTTGTTTAGGCAGTACACTTTTTCATAGAGATTCACTGACAAAATGATGTTATTTTCCTCTGTGCTCATGCATGCAATTATCCTTTAAGCAACATACTAAGCATTAATTTTATGTTGGGAAATGATACAAACTCAACCTGAAAATATTATTAACTTATTATTACAAAAATCTGTAGGAAAAGGCTCAGTAATATATACCTCTTCCACTCGTTTTCTTTTGTTCTATATTTGTGTTCCACAAATTGATTTTTCCATAAAAAATTATACAAGGATAATTTCCTCATTGCTGCTGCAGAATTAGTTGTGATGGCACACAATAATACGTCCATAACAGTGAAAAAGATAGCCCTGATAGTCGACTCTGTGCTTTTATTTAGTGCACTTCTCAGAATTTCATACCAAGTGAAATCAGAGAATCCTCCTCCAGTGAGAGATGAAGTTGCAAACAAAACTCATAGGAGAGCTATAGTTACAGAGAGCCGAGAATATTGCTTATCAGCACGGTGGAATTAAAATGAATGAAATCAGTGTGGGATGAAAGAAAACATAATCATTGTTGTGAAGGATACTGAAGCTGCGGTCCGTGATGCCCAGGTGCCACATATTAATGCGGAGGTCATCGGCAGATAGGTACGTCTCCCCGTCACTGTTGACTGAGATGGAGTTGACATGGTAGGTATGTCCGTTGGCGAACACTCGTCTAGGACGGACCTCCACCATCAGATCTGTGGGTTTCAGCACCGGAACCTTAGATAGAGAGATGTAAAATATTTAAGAAGAAAGGAAGGAAAGAGAAGGACAGAATTATGGGACATAACAATCGGGGATCATATGAGCGCAAGAGCACAAAAGGCAGACACTGAGCCTGCCAATCGAACATCAACCTGATACAAATTAGACTGACCAAAATAAAAGTGTGCATGTGCAGATGAGTTTGTGTGTGCGCGAGTGTCGGTTTGCGCCTGTGCGTGCACCTGCAGAGAGGTGATGGTAGAGATGTCCTTGAGCCGTCCCTCCTCATCTTTCAGGTTGTATCCCTCTGGTCTCTTGTCTCTCTCACTCACCTTCCACAGTTTAATGGTCTTATCTGTGACAGGCAGAAGGATTTTCACATCAGGAAGTCGGTTTATTTCGAAGAGCGATAGCAATAATTGTTATAGACAACTTCAACAGCTGTCACATAAATAGTCAGTGGAAAAGAGGACTGATAATGATTTCTTCTTTCTTTCTTTTCTTTTTTTGTGTAGTTGAAAATGGTACTTTAACAAAGCAAACTATTTTGTAAACTAAGCTAGTTTCCTTCTGATCTGATCTCTATGATTCATGACAGGAAGATAATTAAAGCACAGATTGAAATCTGATGGTTTTAACACTGGCAGCTGTGGTGCTCCTGTTGTATCCACAAATTCGACTCTGGTGACTGGCTTGGTGTTATTTTATCCCGCTTAGATAATAAAAGATGACACCAGGCTGGCATAATGCTGAAGATTGGAAGTGGATTGTACCGAAGGTTGTAATTCACACCACGGTCAGTCGTGTCATTTCCCATATCTATCAGAATTCATGCAGATTCACAGTTGATATGGCAGAAACTTGATACAAGTCTACTAGTTGTGTTCCATCTCTAACTTGGAACAATAAATCTGGATGATCTACTGGTGGAGGTACATGCTCTATGCTACTGATGTCTCACCATTGGTGGAAAGGAGGAAATGTGCCGCGTTCTGCTGTGGCAGCCATCTGATCTTGTTGATTTTCTCTTCAATCTCCAGACTCTTCAGGTAGTCAAAGTCCGGCTCATGGCTCTGGAACGTGCTGTAGACATTGTACTCGCCAGAGTCCCCTGTGTCCCCCACCTCCTCTGACTCCCCTTTAGACTGTCAGGGGTCAATAGAGAAAAAAAAAACAACTCTGAATAGACATTTCTATGTATTAGGATAGAGTACTGATGTGATTATTACAAGTTTTACATATTAAACTGACCTCGGTCTCTCTCTGGAAGATGACCACTCGGCCACCTTTATCTCCCCGTGGCCAGCAGGTCCCCTGTCTGGTTAAATTCCACTGTAGAGATGACATCAGCTGGGAGGAAGACAGGAAAGTGGGTGGCAATTAAGTGGGATGATGGTCAGAATAAAAGAAATATGGAAAGAGGTAGAGAAAGACAAAGAGACAATAGAAAACAAAGGATATTAAGTAGGCACAGAGAAAATGAGGGACAGGGAATTAAGAAACAATAACGAATGTGGATGGGGGTGGGAATGAAAGAAAAAAAATACTTGATCATTACAAAGAATCTTCCTCAATAAAACCATATATTGTTTCTGCTACCAGCTCCTTGGAGTCCAAACCATAAATCAAACATTTATCTGTCACAGGAGAATACAATGTCAAAAGACGAGCTAAAATTTAGAACAGGGCCAAGAATGAGTGTCTCTCGCTGAGTGCTCAGTCAGTCATGGAGTGATGAATGTCATCATCCATTCCTTTTATCCGAGCAGCACAGGGATAATGCATCCATGAAGCTGAAATGAATCCGTTCAATCATACCAGCATGTTATCTGACACCACAGAGCCAGCTATGACACACCGTCTGTTCTACCTTCAGTGACGTAGTCTCGCAGGAAGGTGTGGTTGATTTTGGGGCTCTCAGCGTCCTCACCCATCTGAAGCTGAGGGAGGGTGACCCGCCAGCGCGCCCGTCCTGAGGGGAAGGGTCCAAACCGTGCTCTCTCTCCCCACCCAGGCTCCGCCCATGCTGCTAGGGCCTAGCGGAGCGGCCTGGAACAAGGCATCCTGGGAAACCGGCCCGGGCCGGAAGGAGAAGAGGCGTGAGGAGGAGATGGAATGGAGAGGGAAGAGAGAGAAGGGTTTGAAGGAAAAAAGAGAAAAAGGAGTAAGATGGAAAAGAGATGCAGTGGGATATAAGAGACGTAACTGGTGAGGTAGAAGATGTGAGGGTGGGAAAGGCTGGTGATGAAGACAGTTTAGAAAAGGAGAGAAGAGGGCTGTCATTAGGCAGGCTGAGAATTCATGCACACAGCATGCCAAATGGTGTGACCTTTGTTAGACATTCAACATACTCATTATCAAAGACACACGTGTACAGTCACACAGGGCCTAGTCAGATGCTGAAGCAAATCCCAGAGCTGTAGAGTGGAGGCAAAACAACAAACAGCTCCAACAGACAAACAGGCAATATAAATCCTTGTGTATGCACACACAGGCAAGTACAGGATGTGGAGCATGTGAGAATGAAAATATCCACTGCAACATTCACTCTGCGTAGCTCCACCAGTGGTACTTAATGCTACCAGGGTGTGGTAGTCCTCTCTGCCTACTTTCCAGATCCCTGCTCTCTCTCTCTCTCTCACACACACACACACACACACACACACACACACACTTCTCAGATAGTCCTTGACGGAGATCAGAGGAGAACGCGATGTCTTGCCTGTGCTGCAGGAGGGAGGGAGACAGGCCTCAGTACACCTACCAGTCCGCCTGCTGCTGCTGCTACTGCTGCTGCTGCTGCTGCTATCCTTTCTGGTGTGTGTGTGTGTGTGTGTGTACGTCCTCTGCTGCAGTGTGCCCAAGCAGGCTTACGTGTCTGTCGGAGGGAGAGGAACGGGAAGAGAAAAGAGAGAGCGAGGGTGGTGGTGGTGAGAGGAGGAGAGGCAAAGGAGGAGAAAAAAGAGAACGAGAGAGAGGGATAATGAGGAGGATGGAGGTCCGCTGCCTGCTGATGCTGTGGAACTGATTCTGTGCAGCATCCAGTGTGTCATGGCAGCCTCCTCCTGGAGCGGCCAATAGCAGTGCAGCTGTCACTGGTGGATCCACCCACTGCAGGTGACGAGGAGTGAGGGGCCAGCAGAGGGAGCAGTTAAACACTGAGTGCTGTGTAGCTTGACACTGGGGAAAATCCAGAACAAAATTGTAGGATTTTTTTTTGAAAGGAAAGATCTGAATCACACATCAGAGCAACGTGTTAAAATGAATTTAACACTCACACACCACTTTCCTGATGGGCTTGTGGTTACAGCTGCAGAGATTTCTCTCTAGACACAACAGTTTTATATAGCAGTGTCTGAGGCTGATTGTTTGATTAGCCTTTTCCTACTACAGCACTGTTCAGCAACCCCTTAACAGTAAAACATTGCTCTGACCATAGCCCCCAGAGGCTTCCTATTGCTTCCATTCCAGTAACTCATATGAACTAAGCAAGGTTATCATTTACAGTATGAATACTGTTGTGGATGTGTTTCTTCAGCCTGAAATATTAGCGGTCACACTTTTACTGTGGAGTGTGTACATGTTTTGATGCACTTTTTTTGGTCAAAAATAAAAACTGTATACAATATGGAAGATTTGAGTAGTTAAACTTAAAAATGTTTACTGTGCCCTGCATTTTAAGTCACACATTATAACACTGAGATGAACCAGAAATATTTACATAATAAAAAGTAACAATTCTAAATGTCTAGAATGCAAAGCTGCAATATTTCACTTTATTCTTTGATTATTTTACTTATAAAACCACCATCCTATTCATTCCTTTCTTTTTCGTATAGATTATTCACAGTATTTGATTTACAGGGGCACTGAAGTATGTGTTATGGCAATGTTACTTATTTCTAAATTTTGTTTTGTGCTGAATTGTGGATTTAAACGCCTCCCTGAGAGCATTTCAATTTAGCTTTGACGATAAATGTTGTGGTATTAGATCAGCTTATATACTTATTTCTATACAAATAAATATTTAAATTAAAGTTAAACAGCATTTTGCTAAACTCGAGTGAAAATGTTGCAGACATGTTGTAATTTCAGGTGGCCTGATGCACTTAAATTCATAATCAATTCATAATGGAGCAAAGCCCGAGGTTGGACCCAATCCAGTAATTCCGTAATGAAATTTAAATCGGTTCCCTTTAATGAATAAACCTGTGGCGCCAGATCGGCTAAATAAAGGTCAGGGGATTACCTTGACGCAATTGTTTCCACGGGCTCCTCCACGGGCACCGCTCTTCTCTCACTCTCGTCACTTTAGTCTGCCTCACTGCCTCCTCACATGGCAGGACTTTCTCCTAGATAACACATCAGGCGCAAAAAAACCTGAGTTTAATCGATCTTTTTTCGCTTTACTTGAGCGAGGGGATGCCCTGCCTCCACTCCGAAGCGCTCGAGTCCATGGAGCCTGGCAGCGCGACTCCCGGGGCATCTCCTGCCGCTGGGACGGAGGAGGAGTCTTTCCGCAGGGAAACGGTGAGCGAGCCGCCGATGGGGAGAGGCATGGGCTGGTTCTTCTCCCCGCTGTGGAGCCCTCGCTCCAAGGCGCGTAGCAGGAGGTTTGGAGACGGTATGAGAAGCGACCAGGTGGAGGCATGGTTGGACGATCACTCTGACTTCACGAGGGCGTACTTTTTACGCAGAGCTTCAGTGTAAGATACTTTTCGCTACCACTGACCCGAGATTAGATTAGATTGCCTAAACTTGAAAAGTCACATGATTGTCTTAAAAAGTGTTTTATAGCTATAAAGTGTTATATATATATATGTGTGTGTGTGTGTGTGTGTGTGTGTGTGTGTGTGTGTGTGTGTGTATTCTCCATGTCCTAATGTGTGCTTTCCCAGCAAATTAGTCATATAATCTGTCTTTTCTGTCTGATTTCAGGGTCAGTGGTCCACAGGTAGAGATGTCTCCTCTGCCCAGGTTTCCCAGGAGCAGCTCTGATCACTCTGACCTGCTTATGAAAGCTTGTCATCGCAGAGCTTCATCTCCACTGACCAGCTCGCACCTGAACATCTCATCTTTAACAGACAGGCTCAAACCCATCGCCTCCAATCTCAGCGCCCCCGAATGGATGGATCATTACAGTCCAGATGTACTGGGCAATCACTCACCTTGCTCCCCTCGCTCCTCCCGCTTCTCCTTTTCTCCCTGTCGGCCTCTTTCTCCCATCTGTCCTTGCTCTCCCGACTTGCCCCTCTCTCCTCAACCTTTGCATCCTGCTGTTACAAAGACTGCAGCCTGTGGACAGAGATGAGGGCTGCCCATGGATGATGGAGCTCCTGAGAGGAGGCCTCAGCTGGATGGGTTCCGTAGTCGAGCTCTGCCAGGGGGCTGTCCTGCACGCTGGGGAGCTGCTGGCAGCTGAGGGCAGCTGCCTCTCTCTAGTAAAGAAAGGTTGTGGTGGAAGGAGCACCTTGGAGGAGGTGATTGCCCCGACAGCATTGGGATGCTTGAGCGAGGGCAACATCTGCAGCCGTGCCCACCTGGAGCTGCTGAGGGGTATCATGGGATGTGTACTAGCTACAGGGTCACCAATGAACCTGAAGGACACATCAGAGGTAAAAACACAAACTAACACATTAGTTGTAGTCATGACTGCATTTTGCACATTAAACCACTCTCCTATTTCCTGATGGTGACAAGTTTATCTCATTGAGTGTAGGTTAGGGAATCCCAGATGACGCCTGCCTCTAATCCTTTTAGCAACTTCTTCCACTGATTAACTTCTGATTATTGAGACGGTGATGTTCTCTACTACACTACCGTCTGTCCTTCCCTTGCACATACCCCCACATACACACACCCACACAAAGAGGGAAGACAGCAAATGTCATTAAAGGACTAACAGGAGGTGCCCACGCCACCCCTCCTTTCCCTCGCCACCAATGTGATTAGGAATCGGTGCCAGCCTCTGGCCGTTTTGGACACCAGGTAATCCCCAGTCAGCATGTGTGTTGATGGAGAGTTCCTATTAAACTTTTGGACACCAAGGTTACTGGGAAACGTGGGTATTCCTGGCCGGATGTGTCTAAAGCTGATGAACAGTACTGATCAGGTAGTTTTAGGATACAAGGATAAACCTAAGTTTGGTGAGATGTCTGTATCAAGTGTCTGATCAAAAAGTGACATTTATTATGTGCAGTGACAAGTAATTTTTTTGACCTCCTCAGGACCCGAGGTTCGACTCAGATGAAGATCAGCCATCAGGCTTTAAGATAAGAACTGTTTTGAGTGTGCCCATCAAGAACCACAGGGGAGAGGTAGCATTCTTACTTATTTTATTCAAGAAGTGTGTCTCTATGTGTTTTTGACATATTTCTGACTTGATCAGTATAAACATATATATGCTTTTATATGTATTTTTAAGTGTTTGTGAATGTTTCACCGTTTTCTTTTGTGCACAGGTGGTAGGTGTCGTGGTAATGATCAATAAGAGAAGTTTTGGAGATGGATCGGTTTCTGTTTTTACCAGCATGGATGAGAAGGTGAGGACCTGGAGGTTCTCTAATTATAAGCAAAACCACATATTAATTGTGCAAATGTTACATTTGAATGTGATTGTCCAGGTGCTGTCCAATCACATGGATGTATTGGGGATGGTCTTGGATAATGTCCAGCTGTATGAGAGCTCAAGACAGGAGGCCAAACGCAGTCAGGTAACACTATCTGGCTGTATGTATGTATGTATATGCATGTCAGGGTATACTGTATTTTGTCTATACACTGGTACACTGATGCTAACAGACTTCTATGCGTGTGTGTCAGGCCTTGATAGAGATGGCCCAGGTATTGTCAAAGGAGCATCATTCCTTTGAGGTTCTGCTGAGTAAGATGGCGGCTACCATCATGCCCTTCACACATGCTCAGTATTGCACCATCTTCATCCCCAGCGAGCAAACCTCAGTCATCGCAGATGAGGTGTGCTGTTTTGTTAGATTGCTTCAGTTGTTTATTTAGTCATGCATCACATCTTTCCATCCTCATCTCCTGTTATTCCGGTGGCTTTATTTCAGATTTCGTTCTCACGAGTGATACATCTGGAGTGTGAGGAGCTTGGATCAACCTGCCAGATCTACAGAAGGTGCTGCCTGCACTCTGTCTAAGTCCTTAATTCTACTTTTACAGAAACAAACCAAATTATATCTTCTCATGTTCTTATATTACATATTCTAAAACAGTTCCATGTCATTTTACAGGGAGCGTGACATCAGCGATATAGATCCATCATATGCCCTTCGAACTCTGGTCACTATGGAAACACTTAATATGTCGGAGAGTTGTCAAGGTTCAGTAAAGAGTCTGATCTGCTGCCCTGTTAGAAATGAGAGGTCTGAAAATGTTATTGGTAAGTCACTCCCTTATGTGGCTTTGGTCATTTTATATTAATGAATCAATGCAGTCTCAACAGTACTCATTGTACTCATGGTCTCATATGACAAACTATTATAAAGTTTGCCTGCTGCAAAACGCAGCATTAACATCAGTCATGCTTGGTAATATGAACATACTAGATGCTGTTTTGTGTTGACAACCTGGAAAGGGAAGTTAGCAGTTTGCCAGGTAGTGTGATTAAGACTGTTAGGCAGGTATTTAATTAACCCTTGAAAACCACTAGATCATGTGCTCATACAGGAGACACAGGCAGACACTTAAGCTAGTTCTACTAAGGTCCTGCTTTCTGTACCACCGCACTGATGTGTGTGTAAACATGAGATGACACAAAGACGTAAAAGATGTGAAACTTCTTTAAACTGTCTTTTCTCTGTGTCTTTATTGTTAGCGGTGTGCCAGCTGATGAACAAACGCAGCAGAGACTTAGATGACATGGAGGCCTTTAACAAATATGACGAGCGCTTACTGGAAGACCTGGCAGTGTACTGCGGCCTGGCTCTGCAGTATGCTCAGGCTGTGCAGATAACTGAGGAGCGAAGGGCCAGTATAGAGGTCACACAGGAGGTGGGAAAACTACCATAGCTCATTAGCATACTGTTCATGTATTTATCTTTGAGTCAAAGGAACCTGTGCAAAAGGTTTAAATGTCACTCTTCTCCTTGCAGGTTCTTGCCTACCACATTACCGCAGCAGAGCAGGAAATCCAGGCATTGCAGGTAATTCTTCTTCTCCTTCATCCTCCACATTCTCCCTCTTTCAATTCCTCTGACAGTCCATCTCTTTTTTTCTTCTTTCATCACTCTCCCTACACTTTTGTCATTCTGTTAGTAGTCCTGGAATCACCCCCGCAGTTTATTTCTGCAGGTCAGATTAACTGGCATGAAAGCTAATGTACCACTAATTCTCTACCAGCTTAAACCTCCTTATTAAGTGCTATCACTGCCTGCGGGTGGCAAAGGTGAGGGTAACCTGTCTCACCTAAATTAAACCTAGATGTCCTCCCATGTATGTTGTGTGGGAAGGAAGGTAGAGAAAGAAATAGTGTATTTTCAGTTGTACCTGTGGTTGGACAATTGTTTATCAGTGGCTTTTTCTTTTGTTTTTCTGTTTTCAGGAGGCCACTGTTCCTTCTGCTGAATCATTGCACATTCTAGATTTCCATTTCTCTGATTTTGGCCTGCCAGAAGACCTCACCACGCAGGCCACCATCCGTATGTTCCTGGACCTCAATTTAGTGCAGGAGTTTAACATGGATTACAAGGTAACTGACCTGTTAATAGTTACGCTTCTTGGCAACAGCAGTCTTTTTGGTAGAGAATATTTGCGCTATTGATTGGTTTCAATTAATTTTTCTGACATGCCTTAATGAAAATGGCATGCATATTCAAATTTTTTTTCAACATTTTGAGAAGGTCTGAGTTGTTATCTTTTGGCAAATTGCATGAGAAAGGAATTCAAATCATTATAAATCAAGAAACACTTGATCAGTCTTCAGTCATTTACCACCTGTTGTACATGTCTCTTTCCCTCAGAGTCTGTGCCAGTGGGTCCTGACTGTGAGGCGTGGTTATAGGAACAACGTGCCTTATCACAACTGGAACCATGCGCTAAGCACCGCACAAAGCATGTTTGCTATGCTCATGGCCACAGACCAAGCTCCAGGTCAGTGCATGCATGTGAGCATATATGACAGCTGTCATTACCAAAACTCACATATCCAAACACAGTAATATGTGTTTTCATGGAAGTATTTCCAAACAATCCTTGGAAATATTCTGGTTTCCTATACCTTTGCATGCTGACTTTTATTTTTATTAACAAAATGATATTCAAGATTAGTCTCAAATGACCAGAAAAAATGGGTATATTGAGAGATATAGACAAGAAGGCTAACTATCCATTATTGTCTGCATCAAACCACACAGGGACATAGGAGAGATAAGTTGTGCTTTAGACATACGTGCCCTGCTGATTTTTACAAAACATAGTTTTAGTGGGGCAGTGTGCTTCCCCTAAAATGGCATGGGCCTTGAAATTTTATGCATTTTGGTGACAATCCACCATGTGTAACTGAATCGGTAGCAGTTGAATTGTGTTTGTCAAGTTTGGTCCAAGTCTGGTCCGTTTTAAGTCTTAAAGTTCAGCTATTCTAAAGTTTGTGGAGGAGTCATTTGAGGACTTCCGCAGGATTTCTACAGAACAGAGCACTCTTAATTATTTGAAAGAGGATTCATTTTAGACCTTCCCAAAACCTCTTAACTGTTTTCCATGGGGATCACACAGCAGCCTAAATCTCTACTTAAGTGACCTCTGCTGTTCACTTGTTTTAGCCTGTCTCTCTACTTACACGATTAATTGCGACTCTGTCTTATAGTGCTGTGAAACCATTTAATACCATTTAATATATCTTGTTGGAATGACAATAAGTTGATAGCACACCATGGTGTTTTCTTCATTTGTTTGTCTTCATTTTAGTTATTCATGCACATTTGTGTCACAAGTGTAAAAAATTGTAGACCCATATTCATGAGTTGCTCCTGGGTAATTCAGATCTGGATGTGGCCTCATCCTGTGGGACAGAAACCAACTTTTTAATGTTTGCTTACTCACTGGAAATGGACCTTTTTGTTTTTGTGTCTTTAATGGTTAGGATGTAGATTTTACTCCTATATGTTCCAGAATATTTTGTGTAAGCTTTGACTTGACATGTACCAGTAACAACACATTCAGCCTCCAGGCCAGCCTGAATTTTTTTTTTTTTTTTTTTTTTTTTTTCAGTTTTTAAAATCCCAAACTTGGAATTACAACACACTCCTATATTCTAACTAATTTTTAACTAACTTTCTTCATTATTTCTTCCTCTATTTTACTCTCTCTATCTCTCTCTGTCAATCTCTTTCTGTTTGTATTGCAGACTATTTTTTCCCGTCTGGAGATATTAGCATTGATGATAGCCACTCTGAATCATGATCTTGACCACAGAGGGGTCAGTAACTCTTATATAGAAAGGTACATTTTTCAATACTCATGAAGTCCATTTTCCATTTCTTTTCAAATTTATATGCATGGTTATTTCTGTATAATTTATATATTCGGAATAATGAATAGAATATTTCATATTATTTTGTTGACTTTGTCAATTGTTAGTCACTGCCTTCTTATACTCAGTTAATATAATATCTATCTTCCTCTCAGGAGTCAACAGCCTTTAGCTCAACTATATGGGCACTCTTCTCTTGAGAACCACCACTACAATCTGTGCCTCTTCATCCTAAATAACACTGTAAGACCTCATCCATCCATCTTTTCATTCATTTTAACCCATCTCTCATTACTCTGTCAAACTATAAGTTTGTGTACACATTTGAGCATCAGTATGTCGGTGTGCACATACAGTATATTATCCATGCGACTCCTGTGTGCACACATATTGCCAAAGCAGAGATAAAGAGATATAGTGTTGAATGTTCCCCAGAGAAAATCTTTAAATTTAATATTCCTTTAAGTGTTCTTTGTTCTCTTGTCAATGAATTACAGTGTGAACACAGTCTTTGTTCGTATAACAGACAGCTTGTGTTTATGCTTGACTGCCTCTGAATGTATCTGGTGATCACTAAGTCTGTATGTCACCTTCTCCGTATCTCTCTCATCTCTCCCAGGGGAGTCAGATTCTCAGTGGTCTCTGTAAGGAAGACCACAGAACTGTACTGCACATGATCAAAAGGGCAATCCTCGCCACTGACCTGACCGTGTACATGGAGTAAGTTAAAACTTAAAATGTCAAAGTAGCTGTAGGCCAAGCACTGTGTAAGTCTTGTTTTAACTCACATGGCCTTGGTTTCCTGGGGGCTTTTAGGAGAAGGAGTGAGTTCTTTTCTCTCGCTAAGAAAAGCAGAGTGAGCTGGAAGAGTGAGAAACAAAGAGAGCTGTTAAGGTGAGAATTAAATATATTAAAATCAAGGACATATGATAATAGTGTGTGTGATGAATAAGTGCAGGAGTTTTTTTTTTATTTTTTAAAGCTATTCATTCACCCCACAGGTCGATGTTGATGACGGCTAGTGACCTCTCTGCAATCACAAAGCCTTGGCCTGAACAAAAAAGGGTAGATCTCACAAAATACACCCAACACTCCATCTCTCTGTTCATCACGACCTTAACCTCACTCTTCCTCCGAAACAGATTGCCAGCCTGGTTGCCATGGAGTTCTTTGCGCAAGGGGACAAAGAGAAAGAAGAGTTCAAAATCAAACCCATTGTAAGTCTTGCTAGAAGAGATTTGTCTTTTGTCTACATTTTAAATTTCAATCAAGGGTTGATTTGGATGGAGGGTGCCACTAGAAAATGTACTTACAAATCCTAAATTACTTTAAAACATCAATATTATTTATCATAGCTGTCAAGCTGTCATGTTTCTCACATTTTATATATAGTAAAATAAGAATCAAATGTATTGATATTAAGATACAGTGTAATACCTGTCACATTCCCATTATCTCCTTATTGAATTAATGTGCAAATGAATTTGTTCCTTGCTTCATTTTAGATCGTTAGGTTCAATGTAAACAAAATGTAAATGCACCATATGAGGCAACTGATCTGGCCCTCTCTCAAACAGTGCTATTTTAACTGCCAGTTTACACTCTCCTCTCACCAGGACATTATGAACAGAGAAAACAGCACTCGTCTGCCATATATGCAAGTTGAATACATTGATGAGATCTGCTATCCACTCTACAAGGTGTGTCACTGCTGCAGATACTGATGTACAGTGTGTGTGTGTGTGTGTGTGTGTGTGTGTGTGTGTGTGTGAACCATAACGTTGCCATTACAGCTCTTCTGTTGTTTTAGTCTGTGCTCTAATTGCCATTTTTCCACCTCAATCATCACACTCTTTGTCTCGGTCTCATGTTTTCCTCAGGCTGTGTCAAGACTGTTTGACACCTGCTCCCCGCTGCTGAATGGTTGTAAGAAAAACAGAGAAAACTGGCTGCATCTTGCAGAGGAGGCAGTGGAGGACAACAGCGAAAATAGTAGTAGTGTTACCTTGGAAACGCATAAAAACAATAAGGAAGAGACACAGCCAGAGGAATAGAGGACTGGACTAAAGTTGAAGACATTTAGCTTTGGAAGCAAAAAAATAATTTCAACTATACTAATTTATTAACTATATATTGACTGCCTACCAAATGTGTTAATGGGTTGCACAATAATCTTTACTAATGTAAGAAATGCTGAAAGCATTTCATGCTGCAGTATATCCAATGTAAACCCTATCAAGTCCTACATTAATCTTTTTCCCCATTTTTAAAAGATTAAGCTGTGAAAGTCTACAATATGAAACTGATCACTTCCATAACACATCTATATTTTTCTCTGTGCTGTACTGAGTTTTATGAATGCATACATATCTAGATTTACAAATACTGTAAGATTTATAAATGTTTATCCACATTTGAAAATGAAAAAAAAAAATGTTCCCACGAATTATCAAATCAGGTTCTAGCATCTTGTGATTTCTTAATCGAACTTTTGATGTACTCAGAGGTGAGATTTGTGCTGAGATTTACAAATGTGTTATTCTGTTTATAATAAGAATTATCAGGATTGATATATTCTGTTTTAATGCAGCAGTCAGAGACCAAACAACTATGAAGCATGGCCACAGGCCAGCACTGGACTGTGAGGCTTGCAGGGGATTTTTGACACTGTGCTAATGCTATTAAGTGTCCACTGTCTGGGGTCAGAATTGCTAGAGTAGCCAGAAAATCTGTAAAATTATGGATACAAATTTCCATGTCATTTCCAGATCCTGAAAATAAAAAGTCAAGGGAAGAAATGTTGTTCACTACTCATTTTACAGTATGTATTTAAAGAATATTGTTCTGCAATGTGTTACAGTATTGTATCTATAGAGCTTGTTTGCCATGTGGAAATTAATTCTATGTGAATGTATGGATTGGTCGATTAGTACTATGGGACAATGACGAAAACACAGGACAAATCTACCCCACTGAATAAACTGACTTTGTTAATTTGGAGTCGGGGAATGCGCAGTCCCCGCCGACGGCCTCTGGGGGGCAGTGGTGCGCTTTAACCTCTTTGCGGATTGCGACCTGCAGAAGAAGACGCCGACGGAGAGACAAGAGGAGGAAAATGACAGGGCGCGCAAAAAGAAAACCCAAATCCATTCAGGTAATTTTACACTGTTTTCGCCACCTCGGTTTGGTCGCAGAAATGGCTGTTGAAAACACGACTGCACCAGGCAAAAAAGCTGGGTAACGTTCGGCTACAACAACGACAGAGGCGGCTCCTGTTAAACGCTGTGGGCAGAACAGTTTGGCACGCTGTGCGAGCAGCAGCGGTCAGAGGACAACATGGCAGCTGCTAGTGCAGTGACGTTGACAATACACATCAGTTTTTATCATAATGTACGGATGGTGGTTGCATTACACCATACACTGTATATGCAGTACCCAGTTGAGAAGTGCCCGGGTCATGCACCATAATAGTGTATTTACTTAAGGAAGGTAAGCTAGCTTCACCTTACCTCTTTCTACTCTGCTGCATTGACACGGGTGTTTGTCTTTATCTGACTCGTGGTTTGGTTCCTTAAAGGGCAAAAATCAGTGTTCTAACTGCTAATTAAAAGCTGTATGGTTTTGGTCCTTAATGTGTGATAGAGCCCGGTCCCTATAGACTTATTTGCCGGGCACAGAGCACACAGCACTGAGCACAGCCAGGGGCCTCATGCAGTACAGTTGCCAGTTTATCAGTACAATACAGCCGCAACTCTGTAAGAAAATCCCACTTTTATGGTGGTCATAATGTTCAGGTTTTGTTCAAACTGTTTTAGAGAGGTGCTGATTCAACATTTTGGGAGTCATACTGAAAATACCCTCATTGATATAAATGGAGTGGACGATAAGTGTTTGGAAACACCAAGTCATTGTTTTGTTGTGTTTAAGCTTGGTGTACCAGATAAACTGGCAACTTAGAGTATAATGTAAGTATTTCTCCTATAATACTGTTTTAGGAGTCAGGGACAGGCAATGGGGAGCTGAAGAAAGCTCGTACTGATGAATCCAAAGCCGTGCCATTGTCAAAGGTGGATTCAGAGCTGCGTGATGAGACGGTGCGACTGTACAAGCTTCAAATGCCAGAGGATCTGTACCACTTTTGGGACTTCTGCGAGGAGCTTTGTGCTGACAACCCCTGCGGTATGTGCTGTACACTAACAGCATATCTTGTTACAATAATATACTGGGTGCATCTGACATTTTAATCAATTCTCCTGTCTGTAGACAGAGAGAAAACAGGATGGAGCCACTGGGTTTAGTGATGCTTAGCCAGTGGAAAGTCAGGAGGGATGGGCTAGATGCACAAATACTCTGTAAGAGCACCAGCCCAGCACATCTGAGCAAATCTGCTTAAAACTAGACTTTACACAAGTGTCTTTATTTGACATTGCCTTTTTATTTGCCACTGAAAATAACAGATTAGTTGATTGTGAAAAAAACAGTTGTAGTTCTATATTTCACTGACCTTGAGCATTACTAGCTTTCTTAGGTTTTGTATATTGCATCTGTTTTTGAACAAAAATGTAGAATAGAAAACAGCTCATATATACAGTATGTATCAAAGTATTCCAAAACTTGTAAAAGCCTAATTTGCAGCAAGTGTATGTATTTATGTAAATTGATTAATCTACATAGGTGCGCTTAAGGACACACTGGGTTTGCAGCTGGTTGGCCCCTTTGACATCCTGGCTGGAGCTCACAAAAACTCAAAGAATCCTCAGCCTAACTTCCATCTTCACTGGAGGTATATTTATGACCCACCAGAGTTTCAGACCATACTTCAGGGGAGTGAAGACAGCCAGCATCACATTGGCTATTACAGGTATAACACACATTTTTTTTGCACCCTGAAGGTGTTTGATATGTGCTGAACCAGTATAAGAGCTTTTATTACACTGTTTTAGCCTCCACTAGAGGACCCTTGACTTAGCCTACTAACAGTCTGTACCAGCTACAGTGAGAGAGAGAACACAGAGTGGCTAGTGAGGGGTTGTTAATGTGGAAACATGAATACAAGCTGTTCTGATTTATTTTTACCGGATTTTAATGTTCCCAAAATCCAGAGATACTCCAGACTCCCTTCCTGTGTTTGTTGGGGAAAATGAAGCCAAGAAGGGCTGCACTATAACACAGATGGGAGACAACTTGTTTGCTGCTGTCCTGTGAGTACTAACCACGACATACTCACCACATGTTTACATTTTCTATACCTGTAATCACTTTCAACCGCCTGGCTAAGTAAGAAAGTTTACATTTCGGAATAAGAAAAACTGTTGAATTAATAACATAAAATACTATCTGTGTGTATTTTATCCAGCTGCCATTTAAATGTTGTAGTACATGATCAAATTACAGCTAATTGAATGCACTGAGCAGAAGGCAGAACTTGTACCACTGCACTTTTCAATCATCACTAATAACTAAAGGTGAACTCAGGTACCATTAAGCATTTCATTATGTTTAAATCTAAGATTTATTTACACATGTGGCCACACAAAACTGCCGACCACTTAATGCTTTCTCAGTTCAGTTATCATAAAAGGTGACTGGTGCATGGACCTCCTATGTTGATATGCTAATCTGCCTTATTGTGTGTGTGCACACTGACACTTTTTTCTCTTTCTCCTTCCATGTATGTCATCTTACTTACTGATGACTTTTTTGTTCCCTCCTCCATCAGCCTGTATCTGTTGAAGAAGAGGAAAGAGAGGGGCAGCAAGAAAGCAGAGGGAGTAGCTTTGGACAGTTTGGAGGCAAAGCTGAGAGACAGGGCAGAGACTCTGGGCTTGTCTCTAGAGCAGAGGACCAAAGGCATGAAGCAGAGGGACAAGAAGGTAGCTCACACAGTGGAGCAAACTGTGTAATTATCTACATTATGTCGTTTTTTTGGACTCTCATAAAACTCATACCTCATACTGCATTGTCTAACTCATTTTTAAGTTATAATCATATGTTCAGTACAAAAATGTGTTTGACTAAAGTGTTCCAGGTTGATACTAGATAATAACCAACCTCTTGTTACACCACAGGTGGTTACTAAGACATTCCACGGTGCCGGCATCGTTGTGCCTGTCGACAAGAATGACGTAGGATACAGAGAACTACCAGAAACAGACGGTGAGCTCACACGCATATAGCCTCAAACCTTGGTGATCACGAAGGTTCCCTTGCAACTTTTGTTTTTTGTTCCTTCCCCTTGCTCCTTGTTGTTGATATGAGCTCCTGATTTTATTTTGATACAGAGGGGTTTTTTGTGTAATATACAAAGTGGTTATGAAGACTGAAGACTTCAGGCGACAGTTACGACAACTTTGTGTGCATGTTTAACACTGCTATCACAGTTGATAGTCAGCATACCCAATGTTTCTTTGCATTATGTCTCAGCTTGTTCTCATTTGTTTTCTCCCTGTGTTGCCCCCCCAACCCCTTTGTATCTAGCTGGTCTCAAAAAGATCTGTAAGGCAATTGCTGAAGCGCGGAATGATGAAGAACGCATCAAAGCCTTTGGACCTCTCCAGGAAATGATCACATTTGTTCAGTTTGCCAATGATGAGTGTGACTACGGCATGGGTTATGAGCTAGGAATAGACCTCTTCTGTTACGGATCCCATGTAAGTCTCAAAGCACGCACAGTTGTCCTTTCATTCTCACGCTTCATTGCACTTAACATCTTTCATCTGTATAAAAACCAAATATTCTGATTCATGATTTTGTTGTAATGTGGTTGGAATAAATACATTTATTGATCTTTGGTTTCCTGTCCTCCTCCCACCACCTCCAGTATTTTCACAAGGTAATCAAGCAACTTCTGCCCATGGCCTACAGCTTGCTGAAAAGAAATTTATTTGGAGAAATTTTGGAGGCCCATCTCTCCAGCCGTAGCCATGACAACCTGGACCAACTCTCTGCACATTAAAAAGACTCCGAAGTTCATTTGAGTTCCTCTTATAAGCTTTTCCCACCATGTGTCCACGTCTTCTGTTGTTTGTCATTGTTAATGTTTCTTGGTGGTTTTGGTGCTGCTGTCATTGATTGGAACCAGTTCAGTGATGTTTTGTTTTGTAAAAGGTAGATGTCTAATAAAGTATTTTTTATATTTTTAACTGTCCAATTTTTGTATCGAAGGTGATCTCAATGAATCCTTGAACTGATTAGTTTACATTTAGATTAAGCAGTTATTGTGTATACTTTACAGTAGTTTCATTTATAGATCTAGATCATCAATGCAGAATGCATTTTGCTGTTGGTTTGGCCCACTGGCATTATAAGATATTGCTTGTGGGGGCAATATGTGGGTACGTGTAATACCATGCAGTGGAGACAGAGGGCAGTGTTTCCCATTGAAAATAATGTGGTTGTAGAAGACATCTCTTTAACTTACCAGTTAAGTCATGAGTTCCCATAGTTAAGATATACTCAACAGTCACTTACATCATTTACATTGAGTGGGTAAAAGCTTTACATTCAGTCACATACCATTCCCCCATACCTATAGGTTAATATCTAGCAGCAGATTGACTCTTTAAATCTTGATCTCACAGATGTCTGCTTACTACCCACATAATGAGAAAAATTCTAGCCTTGGGTGAAAAATCTTTTTGGATTGAACAGCTTGACCAAAGTACAGGGTTCAAGGCAGAGGAGCACACCTCCAAAAATTACTCTTTCATACTGATTATTTTTAATATGCTTTTAAAATAAACAAATGCAAAATGTGATATTTGACAGTTAACTTTTACTGCACCTCTGGTTGACCTTTATTTCCATATATTCATCTTTCATGCTGCTGATTAAAGAAAAGGCAATATGATTTCACTGGCAACTCACTCTGAAGACTAGTTGAGATCTAAACAGTGACTAAAACTGTGCCAGTTCAACATGATTTCTTACACCTCCTCCATTTCTCTCTACCCCGAGTCTTGCCTGGTTTTTAAATGTCTCCAGGACATTGTTATTGATTTTGTTCTGTCAATTTCCATTATATTTGTTGCTCAGTGAAGAGACTCAGGCCAAGGTGAGGGCGTAAGAATACTAAGAGATAGATTACATTATGTAAACCCGACCCAGTGTGCTGGAGGTGCAATGATTTCGTATTTGTATAAGCTTTACTTTTAAAATGTATTTATTGATTTATTCTTTTTTTTAATTGTATTAATTTATTATTTAATCACCCCGTTAACTTTCCCGTCTGAGGCTTTTACTGCTGCAGAGGCACCAGGGGCGTGGGCACAAGAGGAGAGTGCTACTGCTTGAGGTGCATTCAGGTGCCATTGGTTTGAAATGGTCTGGTCATAGTATGTTTTCTTGTAGGTCAAAATTTTTCACATGGGCACATATACTTGAGGCATCTTGGTCAGAGGTTAAAAAAAAAATTAAGTAGTGATCGTGCGGTGACACTGTCATTACTGTTTTAAATGATGTAAAGTGCATCTTCCCTCTCGAAACTGTCACTTTAGACTGATTAGCCAATCACAACATAGTTATGTCACTTTAACTATTGCTCCTCCTCCTCTATAGGTCATATTTTTGTAAATCGGATGTTAGAAAATTGCAGTTTTTCAGATTGAATACCCCAATCAAGGTGCGGTTTCGAGGTTTTCGACTGTCTTTGAAGGCAGCATTGATCCTGCGGAGTTTCGGGGAAGCGCATGAGAGGCGCGTTCACACTCCCACACACATACATACACAGACAGGCTACAGCAACACACCGGGAGCATCCCTGAACGGAGGGAGCGCTCGTTTTTTTTATAGAGGGGTTTGATTAACTGGAAGAAACACAGTATTAGCTTCAGTCTCATTTGAACACAGACTGACTCCGGCGCCGCAGAATGATCCCGGGCCCCGCCGAGCCTTGTGGAATCTGAGGCCCCGCACAGAGATCCACCTTGCACCGGCAGAAGGACCCTCACTGACCGCGTCGCTCCTCCTGCAACAGCAGTCAGCCCCGAGACAGAATGTCAAGTAGCCCGGAAGAATGTCATTCCAGGGGCGGCGGCTCCGACCGTGACTTGAAAATGGCCTCTTCGAGCAACACGTCTCCCGAGGGTGGACCTCCACCACCGCTGCACCAGAACCGTATACGGCAGGTGGGTGTCTGTCTGTCCGCAGCCTGCTCTCTGCATTGACTGGCCCAGTCAGCCGTGTAACCAGCAGCCGCTGCTGATGCTATGCGCTGAGGGAGAGCAAGTGAAAGGCGTTGCCGTGCTTTAGAACATCGGCGCTGGTGATCTGACAGATTTTCTCTTGATGTGTATTAAACTGTGTTCAAATTAGCTGCTTACAGGAGCAGAGCTCTCTGCAGAGAAGATGCCATCTGTTTTGATAAGAGACTTAGAGTGATGTGCTTCGGGGAGGGGAGTGTGATAATACCCAAACAGGCCAATTGTGCCAGTTGTTATTATGGTCGTCAAAATAAACACCACCAGGCCTGCGCTGACTTCACTAGTTCCTGTAACACGCTGCAGTGAGGAATGTTTACAACTTCACACCTGGCACTATAGGTTTACTGTTTACATGGACCATGTTTGGCTTTACTGGCCAGAGGGTGAGCATCCTTGACTCTGACTTCTGAGGAGCTGTCTCATTTGTCCTTCTACCCTAACACATGACATATTGCAAGTTTATGTAGAGTACTGAGCACTGGGTTTTTGTGATGCTTAGTAGATGGTCTGTGTCATAGACTGGTAGTTTCATAACCTTCTCTCTCTTTCTGAGACACACAATTGTATAGAAGGTCTGTTCACTTGTGGTTCTGTTACAGTAGTATGTGCTGCTGGGTAAAGTGTGTGTGTGTGTGTGTGTGTGTGTGTGTGTGTGTGTGGATGTGCCCTGTGTTTGCCTCTTAAGTGCTCTCTCAGGTCACTCTCGGGCTGGGCTGGTTTACCATTAAGTCTTTCTGGCCTTGTGTGAACTGAAATTCAGATATTACTATTTAGATATTTCCTCCTCTCCTCTCCTCTCCTCTCTTCAAAACAACTTCATCTGCTTATTTGTAAGATCCAGGTGCGTTTTTAATTAAATACACAGTTGCAACTGCATTAGCTTGATGGGGAAAATTAAACACTCGCATTTATCTATAAGTATGTTTTCAACGTACGTTGTAAGCAGTAAGATTAATGTTAAGTATTACTATCTACATTTGATCATGCATTTTGTGTGTGTTTGAGTATTCAGTAAAAGTGAGTCAGGAGATGGTAGATGGTTGTTTCCTGTCTCAGTGCACTCTCTCAGGCTAATGTGATTTCAGTAATGGACTGGAGTGCCACATACACACACACACACACACAGAGAGAGAGAGAGAGACACACACACACACACACACAGACACACCTTAGTTTTTTCTTTTAGGGTGGGGCCTCTGAGCTCACATACTTGGATGCAATCTGGAGTTTTTGTATCATTATTAGTGAGAAATCAAAACTGGCACCGTTCAAACAGGTGTTTGGGTGTTTACGGTTAAGTGAGCATGTTATGCACAAGGAAGATGAATAGTTGTCTCTTTGTTGGTGCACAGTAAGAAGATGAGCTGATTAGTCACAGGTGTCTGTAATGAAACTCTATAATGAAAGTGCAAGGGAGAGCTCTCTTTTATATCCCCAAAAAGTTTTCTTATTTCTGTTAAGTCCTCTTTGTGGGCTAAATAAGTCACACTTTGAGCTAATCTTTGAGCACAACTGTCGCCTCCAGCACTATGTGTTTTTCACAGATCTGTATTAATCTATGCCTGTAGATCTTACAGCATCTCATTAGGACTTAACAGTATATAATATCAGCTAAACTTGAAGCATTTCTCATTAGTTGTGATATTGTCTTTGGCAGACTTTGACATGGAGGCACAGTTGTATTTGTACTTAAAGTCATCATATTAACCCCTTAAATTAAAGCTTTTACTCATCCTCCATGTCAATTAATTCAGCAGCTAAAGTGGGATGTTTGCCCCTACAGTCTCACAATCTCAAGAAGTTCGTTTTTGTACTCAAGTGTAGCACAAAGCACAATAGTATATGTGCTCCTTTTAATTGACCACAAAGGTACATAACAGTTTTTGGTAGTCAAAGGTGCTCATTTGTTAAGGTAGGACACTAACTGAGGCACCTGGGTGGCTCATGGGAATAATCATTTACCAGTGCAGAGATCCATGTTTAGTCCCTGGCAGCAGAGATTCCAACGTGGCCCCACTGATCGATCAGAAGTGGCAGCACTGATGAATGATTGTGTCCTTGTTGCTGTCTGTCGCTGGTCTGTCTGTGGTATTTACTTTTTGTCAACACCCCCCTCCGGCCAAGAGTGGTGCTAGGCATCAGTAAAGACTAAACTGCAGGAAGAATTGGATGTTGATGTTTAGGCTGGGTGGGGCTATGCTGAGAATTAAGTGAGGTTATAAAACTCAATGCACCATTTTACGATGAAAGAATAAGATAAATAAGATTGGCATCAGAATCTGAATCAGACTTTATTGCCAAGTAAGTTTGCACATACAAGGTATTTGTCTTGGTATATCGGTGCTAAAAAACAGTGATAATAAACAAAGACAGATAGAAAGTAGAAGTAAGAGTAAAAGCAAAAAACAAATACTATATTTACAAGGAACATAAATATAATATGAATGTTAGGTGTAGACTGCAAATGTGTGAGGGTGGCAGTGATTGTCCGCAGAGATGTGCGTTAATGTAATGCATAAATGTGTGTTTGACATTAATGTAACATGTAATGGGTGTGGGGGCAAGATTAGAGTCTGTGACAGTCTGTGTGTGTGGGTGGGTGGACTTAGATCTTGTTGAGGAGCCCAGTTGCAGACGGGAAGAAACTGTTCTTGTTTCTGGTTCTTGGTTTTGATGGACCGCAACCTCCTGCCAGAAGGGAGTGTCTTGAGACCAGCGTGGGAGGGATCTTTCCTGCCCACCTCAGGGTTCTGGAGGTGTACAGGTCCTGGAGAGAAGGCAGGCTACAGCTGATCACCTTCTCAGCAGACCGAAAATAAAAGGTGTAAGTCGTTTCCTCCTAATAGATGTAACAGGAGAATGAGGGAGATGTACATGTGTACACAATCCAAGAAGAGGTCTAATATTTTATGGCCTTTATTGCTGACTTCATTTTTTTGTTGTGACTTTTTTGGACACATAGGGGCAGAACTCTGCAATAAACTTGCTGATATAGCCTGGACATAATGTCGCCTCATAAAGTTTAACATGTTAGCAAATGTTTGCATATTTACAAATCCAGCCAACATGGACCAATATTAGCATTCATTTGGAGTTGAATTCCAATGTTCACCCTCTGTTTTGGTCTCCTCCAACACTTGAGTAAATTATCTGGGTCAGTTTACTGTCTCCAAATTACCCTAGGTTAACAGGACTTTGGTTCTAGAAGGACATGTCGTTGAGGTTTTTGAATGGCATGTTCAATACTTTGAACACCACGTAACAAATTGCTATTCAGCTTCATTGTATTGTGCTGGCCCAATACATCTCACACCATCTCATAGTCTATGCAGATAACTATAGATGCCACTGAAAACTTGAAAACAATGTTTTTGGAAGCTGGTGGTGCAAGAGATGCAAAACCTGTGTTGATGGGTAAGGAGAGCTTCAGTAGCATGTACCTGAAGAAGTTTAATGTTGAGACAGAGCTCAATACCACAAAAGAGATCTACATATGTGAACCAAAAAGAGAAGATGACAAAAGGACACTGAGATGTGAGGCTCTTATTTTCAGGTCTAAAAATACTCCCTGCCTCTCATGTGATTGTCCTGGAGAAAAATAGCTTCTTCCTAGCCAAGTGGCTGTGTGTCCGTGTCTCTGTGCTCACTGAACCGGTGTCACTGGGCATTTACACGCTGCTGTGGGCTGGTGTTGAGCGATCGCTTCCCACAGTCTGCTTTCTCCCTTATCTGAACAATACAGAGACTGCAATGTGTTAACCCTCTGCCTGTGCCAGTCCCCTCTCCTGTGGTTGAATAGTGGCTACTTAGAGCTCAGTTTGGGGAGATCAGTTCAGGACTAGATTTTATGTCCACTGCGGTCTGATATTGATAATGGAAAGTAGATATAAGCTCTCAGAGATTAGTTAGAATCCAGCAGAATATATAAGGAATTTGTTTATCTCTAAACCCAAAAATCTACATTTAGATTGCTGTAGTCTTACATCTAAAGATGACTTGTGTTTGGGACTAGGAAACTTGACCTGTTTCTCACTCGTTGTTTGGTAGGAAGATCCCCTTTCAAGTGAACTTTCCCTTCCTGCACCAAATTCCCTCCCCACGTTCTTCTTGGCTTACCATCCTCCTCTAGAGTCTCACTTCCTCTCACTGCCTTAAAAAGGAGGTTTGATTCTCTACCCTAGTTTTCTCCTTGTCTTCTTGGCTGTCTTTTCTGTTCATCTAGCATCGCTCTCCAAAATACCTCCCTCCCTCTCTCCCTTCCCCCTGTCTGCCCTGCCCTACACTCCTCCCCACCACTGGTCCCTAAACTGAGGTCCTGATGTGCCAGGAGGTCAGATTTCACTGCAGCCTTTGACATTTTCATCTCTCTCTTTTCCACCTCTCTGTCTGTGTCTCATCTGCCTCTCTGTGTCTGCCTCCCTATCTGTCTCTCTCTCTCTCTATCTATCTCTTTCTGTCTCTCCACTGGGAGTGGTATGATGGGATTCTGCAGGAAGAGAGTCTTAATGGAGCCATGGCCTTCATTACATTACCTCTGGACCGCTACAGCCACACATACACCCACATATGGCCACAGCTGTCTTCCACTGCATGATGCCAAATTAGAACGTTTGACCAATAAGGGTCTCTGTGGGTGCAGTTAAGGGAGTATGCACATACACACACTCAAACACACTCACACATGCAGCATTCTATAGCTGTATTTACTATAGCTTTTAGAGCACTTGCCTGGTTGTAAGTGCTTACACAGAGACCTGTGAATGACTGCAAGTCATCCACTCCAGTACCTCTAATGATGGTTACCAAATGCCATTAAGATTTAATCATTGGTTCTTGTGAAATACCTGCTCGGTGCTGCATTGTTGTAACTGCCCTAAGCAAAGCTCATAATTATTGATGTTAGGCATGATTCAGCAATATGTCTGTCCATTACACTGTTCCACTTGCTATATACCTTCAGCATGATCATGATCAGAAACACTTAACTGCCAGGTCATATCATGCCATAAAGTCCTAAAAAGTTGTTTTTAAAGCAAAACCCACTGATGCAACATTTGGTGTTAGTATACAGCTTCATATGCTCTAGTTGTCTATTATGATGTTTATGGCAACCATGCTATATACACTAATGTAATATAGCAACATGAAGTATAAGTTATCAATACTGATTGTCATTATCAATTATTTATCAATTTATTTGATTAATCAACTGTATTCATCTGTAAAATGTAATAGAATTGTTTAAATGCCTGTTACAAATACCCTGAGTCAGAGACTCTGTTGAGACTGTTGATCAACAGAAAACAAATCGGTACCGATAACTTTATTCACTGGCTCCAGTCATTGAATATTTTTGGGGTTTTGTATCTTAAATTTTAATTGATTATGAAAACACTGCATGTGACTAGTCAAATAATTGACTAATCATACAATTACTAATGTGGCATACAAAGTTGATCTGAGGACACAGAAATATTCATATCCCACTAAACTCACCTTGAGGAGTGGCCATATTAGGTGTGATACTCAGCCCTCCAAATACCAACGCCAGCCAGTCCACCAGCTCTGATGCAACATACAAGCAACAGTCATATTATGTTATCTATGGGTTTCACATGAGTTTCCATACTGTGTAACGGTGACAGGGTGGTGATATAGCATTGGTATCCCTGTCCCAGATCCAAATGGAGCATCAGCATGTCTATATTTGGGCACAAACAACGTCCCGACTTTCCTATCCTGCATTGGGCTTCTCAGTTGTCATGGTACCTCATAACTAGTTGGGGTGCCCTAGTTATATCTGACACCATCTTACGCTGGACCCTGATAGATGTTTGCAGGGCAGAGATAGCATCACTTGATGAGTCATAGTTTGTCATCATCATTTTGATGAAAGGCTGTTCGTCAGAAGAGCACAAAGTCAAAAAGCGACAATGCAGACTTTGTTATAAGGTGAGAAAATGAGAGTACATAATGCATAGAGATGAAATGGCTGATGTTAACAAGCTGACTGCATTAACTGGCCACAGCTGCAGGATATAAGGAATGTAAGATAGACTACTGAAACACACCCACTGAAACATTGTATTGTCTTAAGATGCATCCTCTGCTAGTCATGCTCCACAGAGGGCAGGTGTTTTTGGACTGGGGGGCAGTGGGAGGCATTTAGATGTTAATTATTCATCATGGCCTTATAAATGTGTTTCCCGTTAGAGAGAAACAGAGACAGAAAGAGAGAGAGTGAGCGCGAGACAGGAGGGTGTGGTCGGTGATCAATGACTTCTCAGAAGCTCAGCTCAAACACCTTTGGGTAAATGTGCTCTCTCTCTCTCTCTCTCTCTCGTCAGCTCCCTCTTAACCTTCCTCCTCTCTCCGTCTCTCTCTGCCGCCTCTCTCATCGTGTTTGACTTGAGTAAGTGAAGGATTTCTCACAGGAAAACACATCAAAGCTTTTTCGCTGTGTTGTTGAGAATTGCATGGCTCATAGCGCTGCACATAGGCAAATAGGTACACACACAGAAACACACACGCACATATGCCAGCAAAACACCAGACTGCTTTTGCCACATGCTGAGGAAGATGCTGTGACGCAACCTTCGAACTCCTGCAGTCAGAGAATCTGAACGCTGTAACTTGTAAAACCACCTTAAAGCCTGATATATTTTTTTTTTTTTACCCAGGCCCATTATATCTTTTCTAAATTTGCGATTTGGGTTACTTTTGTTATGTAACACTTAAATCATTTAAAGTGCTCTCTGTGCACCAACTCAACCTCAGTGTGTTTGGTTGTAGCCCAAAACTGAAAGACGTGACTGCTAATTCAATGTTTACACTACTCAGATCTGTTTTATTTTGCCTCTGAATAATTCTCTCTCTCTCTCTGTTATTATGTGTGTCTGTCTGACTAATTGTCTGCCTGGTTATTTCCCCCTCTCTCTCTCTCTCCCTCTGAGTCTGACAGCATCACTCAGCATTCCTGGTATGACTGTGTGCTGCAGCCAGTTTTAGGTCACACGCTTCATTATTCATTATACATTCGACTTGGAGGTGAAATCAGTTTCTGCCTCAATACCCTTTGTCATCTGACGCTGGATGAGATCAGCCATCAAATGGAAGTACATTCACCCAACACACAACCAGTGGGTCAGAGTGGTAAAACAAAAATTGTGTTTGTCTGCTCTAGTGGCACACAACAGGGAGGGCTGTTGCTCTCAATGTGTGGTCTGGAGAATAATCAGATTTAAGATAAGACACACACAAATGACAGTTTGGACCATTTGCTTCCCTGTTCATGTTATCTGATTTAAAAAAAAAAAAATGTTGTTATTTTTAAATTCAGTTTTGTCTCATATCCAGACACAGTGTGCTCAAAAGTTAGTCAGTTTGAGGTCTTTTGGCAAAAAAAGGCAAATAATAGCATAGCAATTGATAGCCACAGCACAGCCTGTACTAGCATCTAACACACTGTGGCTTAAATGTTTGCCCCAGTGTTCCGGTGCACTACTGTTCTCCACCCGATATCAGTAATATTGATATTACTCATCAATGATAGCATCTGCAGTGGGGTTGCAGTTTCTCAGGAATATGGTAGTATATTTTCCTGTGATCTCAGAGCCTCTCTCTCTCTCATCTCATTAAGAGGAATGGCAAACTGACGTCATGCGTTCCCGAGGGACTCGGGCAGCACTTCAAAGAGGAAAAGAGGGAAAGCCGTAGATTAGTATGACAGCCATTTCCAAGGCAGTGGATATCATACCAACATTTCTGTACCACAGAGAGGCAGTGGATATTGGTGACTTTTGCAGGCATTGCATTTTACTGATAACTTTTAGAAAGAAAAAAAAACACCTTAAAAACTCACTTGCATCACTTGCAGGAAGTGAATAATGAATTTGTGGATGTAACCGTTGCTTACTCTGCATTTCTGGCCATCTAGAGTCTTTTAGAGTGCTGCTAGTTTGCTTTGAAAGAGAAATATGTTGAGGGCTGCGGCCTAATGTAGCAAAAAACAAAAGCTGCAAGCAATCAGTTAATGTGGCACTCTTGTCAGCCTGTAGGGCTGTTACTTGTCTGTACATAGAAACGGGGGGGGTTGTTAATATGGTAGCAACACTCAAGGACGAATGGAGTGAGTCGTGTTGCTGGTAAATCACCTAAGTCACAGATCAGATGTATCCATTTGTATGTCTGTTGGTGTGTGTGGACGTGGTAGTGCTTCAGTTCCAACAGGGTGTGGTCTTTTTGACTGTCTGTCCCTCCAGTCGCCTTTCTCTCTGGGAATATCATCATCACTGTATCAAGGTTATATATCCCATCTACGCTCCATCTCTCTATTCCCTCCCTGATTATTTCAGGCTCCCCCACCCAACCCATGTCTCAGTGGCATCACTCCCTGTGTTTGGGTGTGGTCTGATCTGGAGTCTCAACTGGCTGCTTTGCCCACTTCCTATTAAATTTGACTCTTTGTGATTTGGTTTCGTGAGAAACAGAAGGAGATGGGGAGAGAGAGAGCATGTGTGTTGTGGACTTTATGGCTCTGACCTTTATTAAGCAGTAAAAGAGGCTGTGAAATGGCTTGACATTTAAATCATATCTGTGAGCCAATCCATTACTGTCTCCACTATGAATTTTGATCATTTCGTCTCTGAGAAAAGCAGACATAATCTATAGACTAGCGATTTAGGCATTACCAATATTTACGTTGGCCACTATACAGTATAGCATGACATCTATTAAAGTGCAAATATTAGTTGTTTTTGAAAAACAAATGTAAGCATTTGCTCATCTGCTCATCGCTTATGGTGTTGATTGAACTTTTTGGTAGAAGCCCACATGGTTGTCATATACCTCACTCCTGTAAGGAAGCCTGTGAAAACCTGGTGAAGTTACCATTACTCACACATTCACCACTTACATTTAGAACCTCTCTGGTGGCTTCCATGTTTACCTGTTAGAATTTGTGATGAAAACACTACAGTAAGAAATATCTCGGCAGGTAGTAAAACTGCAGTGTGGAGTCATGTTACAGTCATGTTGTGCAGGGTTCAGCTGCAGTTTAGAATCGATATCCCGAAGAGAAAGGGTGAGCAGTATGAGTATGAGTGTGTGTGTGTGTGTGTGTGTGTGTGTGTATGCATATTCTGAGCTTCAGTGTGGGCACTGCAGACCTCCTGCTGTTGTCTTGAGTATAGATTATACAAAAAGTATTCCTTCAGGTTTCTGGATGTGTTGTCTTTATTATGAAGTCATTGTCTGAAACAGAGTAAAGTGCAAGCTGTGTCGCTAGTGGCATTTACCACAGTTGACTGTGATAGGCTAAAAACATACAAAAACATAATGTACTTTTCCTGAGGAATTATACCACTCTTGTGTGTGTCCATTAAGTATGGATCTGGAGCCAGGAGTTAATTAGCTTAGCATAAAGACAGGAAGCAGTGGGAAATAATTAGCTTTGCTCTCTCCAAAAGCTCCAAAGTATACCTACCAGCATCTTTTATGTTCACAAAGTAACCACTGTGTTTCATTTGTTTAATCTGTAATGCAAACTGGAATGTAAAAATAATGAGTTGTGGTTTTACAGGGAGTGGAAACTATTTCCCTGATACATACATTTCTCAAAACAGTTAGTTGAATTAATTATTGATACCTGAACTTTCTTTGGAGAGGAGGGCATTGATTTTGTATTTTAGCAGAGAGGTTGGCATTGTTTCTTTGTCTCTGTCTTGTACAGAAGTTTTCCTGGCCAGCATCTAATGGCCCTCAGAAGGAGCTACTTGGTGATGCACTTGTATAGATAGTAATGGAAAACTTATTTAAGTGTGGAAAGCAGCTTCGTTTTAGCCTTTTAGCCTCTCTTCTATATCTGCCTCTAGTCCAGCGGTTGTTGGTGTAATTACATGGAAATTAGTCCTTCTCCTGCGATACTGCACAGGAAGTTCTTTCAGTCACTCACTTACCAGGTTAACATAAGCATAATGCAGCACTTAAACCAAACAGATGTAAGTGCTAATGAAAACTAGCATATCTCGATGAGGAGTAGTTGGGAACCGGGTCAAAATTGTTGCCATGAAAAATGTATGAGCTTCTAGAAGTCTAAATGAGTCATCTGAAACAGAAAGATCCTTCCTCCATTAAATCTCAGATGCATTATATGCTGCCAGACACTCACCATTGGCAGAGCTCCGCTAGTCAGCCCTACAGCTCCATTAGCAGGCAGACAAATCATAAACAGCAACAAGAACAGCAACAGCCAACACAATAATGGCAAAAACAAACAAGATATTGGCTCTCATGAGCAGAGAGGTACGTTAAAGAAACACACCAGTGTTTTTTTGTTTTAGCTCATTTACTACTAGTTATGAACTGTTGTCTGTTGTCTGTGTTCCAGAGTCTATAATAGAACTAATTAATTCAGTTTTACTTCTTTCCGTGTAGCCTCTAGTTCATTTTATTTTTCCATTTTTGCATTCTTGACACACTGTATGTTGTTAGAAAATCAAACTCAAAAGACAAAAAAATAAGCATGAACATTGTGAAACAATTTTAACATCCAGACATGTAAATGTGTGTGTATGTATGCATATGACAAAGCACGTGTACACACAAAACCTGCACACACATCCGCTCACAATTTGAGGCACGTGAACAGGCACATGCAGTGATAGGTGTGCTGATCTCTGCGTCTCTCATATCTGTCTATCATGGAGTCCTAATGGGCCAAATAAAAGCCCCTGGATCTATAAAATGGAAAGCAGACCATTAACCTCTCCCCATCTGGGAGATCAACTAAACCAAGAGAAACAAGAGCTCACATCACCTCTCTTTGGAGCCCCCTCTTCCCAATGTAATCTGACTCCCATATTGACACAGACACACACACACACACACACACACACAAACACAAACACACTTACCCAGTTTATAATGCATTCTCCTAATCCTCACTGGGTGATGGAAGGGATCAATAGAGGTCATTGATGAGTTTTTGCTGATGCATAGACACCGAAACATTCATAGTATTAATAAAGACATACTGTGCACACACACACACGCACACACACACAACTGTAACACTATTACTGTAAGAACACTGTTTCAGGATCAACTAACATGCTGATCAATACGCTTATAGATTTTGTCTGTTAAATCTGAAACTTTAGAAGTCAGGCAATGCAATGGCTGTTAGCAGTTTAGATTTGCTTACATTCTACGGTGAATTGTATGTTCTAAGAAATGTTTTCTTTGAGTTTTACTTTGATTTTTCATGGCTTTAACATATAGTTAAAGAGCTATATAACACAAAAGTATACAAAACACAAAAAGACATCTCAAAAAAAAAAGTAATGTCAGGCACTACAAGTGGGACATAAAGACATGACATAGTCTAATGGAAATACAAAAAAGAAGCTGTTTTTACAACAAACTGTGAGTTGGCCCTAATTCTAAAGAAGAGCAATGCTCAAATTATATGTGATAATATGCATACATTGTAATTGGCAACAGTTTTTGAATCTTGATTAAGTATTGATTTTCTTGGAAAATAAAGTACATCTGAAGAATTGCTTATTTTGTTTTGAAAGTCATTATCATAAAATAATGATGTAGATAATCAGAAATAGAAAGTAATCCCTTCTGCCATTTAAAAACATTTTTTTACAGTCATTATCACGGTATTAATGTTCTGATATTTCTTCTATTCACTGCTAAATCAAAGATCCTTAGCTGTTGCCTTAAGAAAATAATTTGTTCTCTGTTTCACCAGCAGAGAGTGCTAGAGGAGCAGAGCAAATGCACAGAAAGGTTTATTCTCTCCAACAGCACCATCATAAAAGACCTGAATGAAACACTCAGGCTGAATGCACCAGGTTAGGACATTATAGACAGTGCTACAGTGTGGGGTGATTCAGCAGATCTGTGTCATTCATGATTAGCACTGGGAAGAGATGTCACCAATGTTGTTGATTGAGCCACATCAGGCAAAATGTGTGAACAGAAATAGAGGCATGAGATAGTGCCCCTGTCCCTGGTGCTGAAATTTCAAACTCCTAACATTAGCAGCATTGACAGAGAGAGATGCACGCAAAAGCTGTCAGATCATATTCCATCAGCCACTGGTACTGAGGGTGCAGTGCAGTTGAGATTCAGGCCGACCCACTTTCTCCCCCATGCAGAGGGGAAGCCTATAACTTGCAGGTGATAGGAAGCCACTGTTCTGTGCTCACTGGTCCCCCTCTGGATCAAGTGGAGCGTCCCATCTTCTCTGCTGTCTCGCAGAAGGACAGCCTGTACCCAAGTTCACCATGTTTTTCTTCCTCCGCTCTCTTCTTCCCCTTAATTATATGTCACTTCCTCCTTTCCCTGCCATTTACTTAAACTACTGCAGATATCCTTTCTGTCCCTCTAAAACCAATATGCACTAAATTTAAAAATTATTGTGACATTGTAAGTGTCTGCTCAGAGGAAAATTAGAAAAACACCATTTATCTCAGTGTCCCTGGGTCAGAGTCATGGGGATTAGCTCCTCTGATATTACCACTGGAGGGGGAATCCTACACAAAATGGCTTTAATAGTCACCTTATCTCATCAGTTTTCTCCTGCTCTCAACTTCTAATCCACTCCATCAGCCTTTCCTGCTCCGCATGTGTCCCTCTCTCCCTGGGAGAGGGACAGGGAGAGTAGCTGTGGCTGTAGCAGTCAGCTGGCTGTTGGCATGCAGCCTCCCTAAACCCCTTACACAATAAATACTTTCCTGTGACTGTAGCTCACACACACACATTAACACTCACATCCATGCACGTGCACATGCTGCCCCCCCAATCCCCACCCCATACACACACACATACGGACACATTTTTAGCCACATCTGTTCACACTGAGGAAGGCTTTCATGTACATCTGGACTGGGTCATTCCCTCTGTGTGTGTGTGTGTGTGTTTGAGTGTGTGTGTGTGTGTGTTTGAGTGTGTGAGTGGATGGGTTTCGTCATTCACCAACCCCTTTCAGTCATCATCTCTCCAGCGCTCTCTCATATTTGCACATGTGAATGTCAATTTAATTTTCAGCTGGCATATATGGATGTGTGGACCTGTGTGTGTGTGTTTTTTGTCTGTTTCCTGGCTTGATGTGGAGGGACAAAGGCTGAGTCTTGATCTTATACAGGACAGAAGAACAGTTGTGGTTTGAGAGAGGATCATTTCTGGAGCCAAACTACTCTTTAAGGAAGTTTTTCTTTATTTGTATAAATTTCTTGTTGTCATATTTTTATTGGAGGAGTTTACACAAACACTACCTTTTGAGGTGGTTTTCTTGTAGTCATTGGACATCTGAAAATTTAAGGTACTTCATGCATGTTAGGCAAGGACGTATGAAAGTTAACAAAGTGAAACTTCAGCAGCTTGTAAGACAATTTTTTGAGACAGAAATAGGTAGAAAAGTGAGGTCATGGCCCATGCTGCAGCTCACCTGAAGAAAGCTCGTGAACTTGAGCAACATCCAGAATACAGAGCTCTACAGAAAGCCAGGGAGAGGAGGAGACGGCAGCGTGAAAGAGCTAAGCGGCAGGTAAAACAAAATCACATTCACAAATTTGTGTCATGTACCATGCTTACCAATATTTTTATTCCTACAACACATGCTCCTGTGGGCTTAAGAGTGCGTATACTCTAAGCATTGGTGTTAGGACATTGTCTATAAGAGTTGGTTGTCGGTGGGTTGCACAGATGTGGATATGGTTGACCCTGCATGGTCCTATGGCTGCTGTCCAGCTGTCCTCTCAAATGATTTATCATGTAGTGTGAGGGAGATGGATGATGGTGGCATAGATGACAGATGTGGGAAAGGCTCAAGCTCAGGGGGAGGTCACATGCTGGTGGTATCGGACCTTTTTGGAACAAACTTTTGGTGATATTTGAAATAAAGTTCATGGAGGATAAAAAAGAGAGTCCATTATTTTCTTATATCAGAACACTGTGAATTATCACTCTCATGCCATGAATTTTTATGAATATTTACCAAATGGCAAGAATGAAAATAGTCTTCAAAATAGTAATCGATTCATGGTTGTGGTTAGATGGAGTTTAACAGTGGTTTAACAGCTATGTTTCAGGTGTAATGACAAACACTTTTAACTGACACCTGCCAACAAATCAGAAACTGTCTCATAAAGTGCCATTTATACAGCTGTAATGATTGTTGAGTTTATAACTCATTTACTAATGCTGTACAGATCCTTAAAAGCCATTAATAATCACAATTTTGCGTTGCCAGGTTGTGGAAAATCCTTCTCCAGTGTGACACTTTTCTAGCACTTAAATTCATTAGGCAGACCCCTCCAAGCCATTGAGTGTGCAGAGTATCAAGAGTACCATGTTTCTTGCTTTCTATTAAGTCATATTATATGCACTTATAGTTGTTACAGCCATTAGTAAAGGGTTGTGTTTTTTCTTAATTTGTAATAAGACATACATTTAGTCAATAACCTATACATGTTAATAAACTAATAATAAAGAATTCTACAATAATCCAGCAAGTCTGTATATGTTAATGTTAATAAGGTTTTTGTTAATGGATTTTGGTGCAGATGTCTTGTAGATTTTCTCCTGAGGTGAGAGGTGAAACAGTCCATTAGAGGGGTTTCCTTAATAGATTAAAGAGCTAAAAGAAGACAAATTTCATGATGAAGGAGAAGAATTACAGAATAATTACAGAAGAATTACAGTGGTCTAGCTGGCTGATAGGATGCAGAGATACTGAAGAGAACTTCTCCACTATAAGCACAGCCATAGACACAGTACAGTATATAATCCAGTATCCTTCATTACATGACCATCTGCAGGTCAATCTACACAAATCCTGTACAGAAACACAGATTACAGCTGGTTTTCAATCAATCCAATCTCAGTGTGCAGTGTGCTCGGCAGAGAGATGAATGAGACAGCGAAAGCAGAACTGACTAAAAGCCAAACTGCAATGTAGACACAAACACATCATGTCTACACGTCATAACATTTTTTACATTCCTCTTTGTAAGGTTGTAAATTAGTGAAATTTGATCTGACTACTGTGTTCAGGCCCAGCTTGTATCACTCCATCGTGGGCCTTGGCGTTCCTGGAGAGCACCACAGGCCACACGGTCTTCCGGCCCGACTCAAACCCAGCTGTCACGCACCCCACCCTGGACACACTCAGCAAGGGGTTGGTAGCAAAGAGGGTCTGGAAAGGTAAAAATAGCCAAGGCAGAGAGACACTAAGGGTTTAATGTTTATGGCTGCAGTTGTTATCCTACAGAGAGGAGACGTAGAGGAAGAGTAGGAGTAGGCAAGACTCGGCTAGATTCAGCTTACATTACAGAGCCACGGGTATGCAAAGCTGAGGAGTTTTGGCTGGGAAAGGGGAAAGAGTGGTGGTGATAGTGAAGTAAGTGAGATTTGGCATGGCATTAATTATGTTTGGACAGAAGATGTGAACAGATTTAATGGGTTGTATGATTGATGCAGCCAAATGTCAGGAAGTGAGCTGAAGAGGCTTTTATCTAAGGAAGCAAAGTGAGAAACTACAAGTAGTGGACTTAAGTGGACCATACAAGACAGCACAGTTCTAGAGTGAGAGGGGAAAGGCCCCAGTTTTCAGATCTTGCTGGGAAATTCTTAACGGATTTGGATGGTAACCATGGGCAATGCAGCATCATGTAAGGCCTGTGGATCAGATAAATCTTCAAAAGCCACTGGGAGTGACAGTGATTTAAACCAACACACTGACTACTATGGAGCTGCTGACTCTGGATCTGAAGTTGATGATTCACTGGTAAGAGGTGGAGAAGGAGATGTGACTCTGCTGTTAAAATGACTTATGTTTTTTCTCTGCTGCACCCAATGAACATGTTGTGTTCTCTCTCCTGCTGGTATATTTGTGTGTGTGTGTGGTGACATCTCATGTGAGGGGTTTGACCTTTGATCCAACACAGGGGTGTGGCCTAATCCCAGACATGCAACAGGGAGTTTGATTGTGCTGACCCTACAGTTTAACAGCCAGCAGTGTCTGACTGTGTTAACCCCACTGAAAAGGGGTTAAAACCTTGTCAACACTCTCAGATTAATACTCCCAGTAGTCTTCTGCAAAAGTATTGTGACATTCACTTTTCACCTTTTTTATATACACTATTCAAACACGTGTGTATGGAAAGATCACATTTGGCAAAGAGCTCATCCTTTAAGTCATTATTCAAAAACAAATGCTCATAATTCCCTACTTTCATTTTGTCCGTTGTGAGGATTTGCTTAGCTGTGATCTTTCCATACCGTTACTGTCAGCTTTGATAATGAAGACATATTCCTCTTACAACTCTTATAAACAAATTTGGTGGATTGTGACCAGAAACATTTTTCAGCTGTGCTATAAATGAATATTGCTAATCATATTGCTGTTAGAATTTGAATTAAGTTGATTTTAGTTTTGGCCTTAAAATCTAAAATCAGCTGGGCTCCAGTTCTTTGCTGGAATGATATTTCTGCTTACTGTTCTGAATTATGAGATATGAGTTATGAGTTATGTTACGGTGAAATGCTGAGGAGGGCTCAGGTTGTCTTGAGGAATGTTAAAAACTGATATTGAATCCAGGTCAGAGGAAGAGGCCCTGTGGATCATGTTGGTCTTCTGTTACATCCTTTAAAGGGAACTAGGTCAACATTTTATTGAGTTTAGTATGGAACTTTAAGCTCAATGGGCACCTACACATAGATGCTGCAAAACATAGAGCTACTGTACACATCTGTGCTGTGTGTGTGTGTGTGTGTGTGTGTGTGTGTTGCAGCTGCTTGTACAGCCTTTGATGTCTGGTGGTTAAATTTAGAATAGCCTACTCAGACAAATTATTGATAACAGCAAGAAGTCTGACTTAAAACCATAAAACACTTTCTGAACCCTTTATATCCGCTTTTTATTTCAAATCTATTCCCATTATGCACAAGAATAACAAGCTACATCTGTCTTTTATAAACTGACTTGAATGTTTTAATGGATGATGTGTATGTAAATAGAGCTGTGATCATGTCATGGGGGAAAAAAATAATGAAATTAAAGAAATGTCTACATGATGTGTAACTAAAAACGAACAAAATGAAAATAGAAATAAGTTTTTGTTTTTTGTTTGTGCTGTTTAAAAAAAAGGTTTGTATTCCTGTTACTAATATCAACCTTCATTCTGTCTCTATCTCTCTAGTCCGACAGTAACACCAGTTTCCTTCGAGCTGCCAGAGCGGGAAACATTGACAAAGTCCTGGAATTCCTGAAAAATGGAGTTGACATCAGCACCTGTAACCAGGTAAGCAAACTTCTTCTTGTTGTGTACGATGTGCATTGTTTTTCCTTGGTTTTTTTCTGTGAAAATTTACTGTTCAGCTTATTTACATTTTTTTGCACAGGTATGTTGATATGAAGTTGTGTTGTAGCTTTACTTTAATTGAACTTAACATTTATGAGACAGCTGTAGCATTCTCTGCAGTTGTGTGTGAACATACTACATGAAAAGCATCAAAGCGGACTAACTGATTTTCCATTTTTAACTAGGAAATGAAACATTACTGTAGTCAATTGTCAGCTACTTGCAACATGCAAATTTCCATAGGCTCAGCAACAAATCACATTACAGAACAACATAGGATTGTCAGAAAGTCATGGAAGGATTTAAATTTAAGTCTAAAGTCTTATAACATAAGGACATGTAGTATTAGTTGTACTTATTCTTTTATTCATTGTGTTGCTATTACAAGAAGTCTACATCTTGTCCTCAAAATGATGGTGTTTTTAATCAAAGAAAACAAGCAGCTTTATTGTCAGCTACATCTAGATTTGGTCATATTTGAAGTAAATACATTTCTCATGCCCATTCAACAGCTGCAGCAAATATACAGTTAACTAAAGCCTGCTTTCTTCCTAAGCTAACAGTTTTGATTTTGTTCTGAATATTTAAACACATCTTCCCACAGTTAGCACATCAGAAGTTGTTTTCCTTTCTTAGATGAACCGTCACTCTGCTCTGTCATGGTAGCATCACACAACAGAGCTGGGTCAGCACATATCTAAACCTTCCAGTCTCCCTCACAGCATCATAACCACTCCCTTCCCTCCACCACACCCATTCTTCCCTCCAATCGCGCCTGCACTTGAAGAGTCCCGGCTCCCTCTGACAGCTGTTCTCACCCCCTCCCACCATGCCCACCCTCACCCACATTCCACGGAAGAGGGGGGGATTTGGGAGTGTGCAGCTCTGTGCACCCCCCCTGGCCCATCTATGTCAATGTGATTTACAACAGTCACAAGGTAGCTTAAAGGAAGATGGAGAGCTTGGCTACGTGACTGTGTATGTGTGTATTGTGTGTGGGCGTGCCTATCATCAGCTCCACATATTTCCTACTGTGTCATTGCTGTTGGCCTTTTGTAATTCTTCAGCAGTTTAATAGTAAGTGTTTATACTCTGGGCTGTAATTGGTTGGCAGACAGGAATTGCCAACTGCTCTCCCATAGCTCTACTGTTTGTTGTCAGGGACACCATGGGTTTTGTTTTGTTCACCAGGAGCGAAGCCTGACTATTCATGGCTGTGATTCAGCACACACTCTCTCTCTCTCTCACACACACACACACACAGCTCCCTTCCTGCAACAGGAGAGCCCTGCCCTTCATAGTATCTGTCAGGGGTCAGATGATCACATTTGAGCCCTTGTCAGGTGACCAAAAATGCAAGTGACATTTTCATATATATCCCAGTGATGCCCTCACTTTGTGTGTGTGTGTGTGTGTGTGTGTGTGTGTGTGTGTGTGTGTGTATGTGTGTGACTGTTTCTGAGAGACTGATGCCGATACACTGTAACACAGTAAATATAATTTTGTAAGGAGTCACAAGAGATAAATGACAGACAGCCCATCTGACTTCTTAAGGTTTTGACTGTAGAAAATTGACTTGTATGGGTTGCATGCACACACACACACACACACACACGTATTGACGAAGGTAATTGAAGTAATGGTCCAAATTTGTAAAGACAGATATTCTTAAATGTGTTTTCACGTTGTGAAATTGTCAGTCACCATATTACAGTTTACGTTACATGGATGGAAATGAATGTGTGCATGTTCCCATGTGTGTTCCCTTTGTGTGTATGCCTGTGTTTTGTAAAGAGGCATATGCAAACTGAAATTCATCACTAGCTTCCACACATACATTGACACATTTTTACAGGTACTTTTATTCTACCTCCAGGTATGGTAAATTGGACTGTACTTATATAGCACTTTTCTAGTCTTTTCGACCACTCAAAGCACTTTACACTACAGATCACATTCACCATTCACACACATTCATACATGTTCTATATATATATAATGTGCTTTCTAAACACATTCACACACAGATGTGACACACACACATTTGGGGTTCAGTATCTTGCCCAAGGATACTTCGGCATGGAGGAGCCGGGAATCAAACCACCGACCTTCTGATTGGTGGGCGACTGCTCTACCTCCTGAGCCACAGCCGCCCCAACATGTATGTAGTTTGACAGTTCATTTGTCTGACACCAGCTGTTAAGACTTCCATGTTACCATGGTCACACATTTGTGACTACATTACCATTAGTACTTCTAAACTAGATCTTCCATATCATCACCTTCTGTTTGAGAACTTCTGAAGGAAGGACATTTTAGGGTGTGGACAAACTAAAACTAAAACAACCATTTACTGGCATGGATAACATACTTTTCCTGGTACTGGCATGGCATGAATCCAGTTATACTAAATAGTTTCTGCCACAAGTTAAGCTGAAGCACTTTCTTGTGTTGATAGCAGCTAATAAGTGGTTTCTTTCACGATAATTCTGCCAGTTGCGAACACACCACACAGTGGTATAACCATGCTAACAACTGAAATCTCCTCAGATACAATTCCATTTGAACCATAATGATATTTTAAGGAGATGACAGTTTCCACAAACACCACAATGACAGGAGGCTTAGGCGATCATTCAAAAGTATTATGTTACTTGTGATTAGCAACAAAATTGCTCTCAAGGAAATGAGTAGATCAGAATCATGTCAATGGAAAAGCACTCCACACAATTACAGAGCCATTATCTGTAACAGTGCTGTCAGTAGACTCTGATGATAAGAGTATCAACAAACATAAAATAATACTAATCTAAAATGTGGTTAATTGGAAGTAACGACTGAGTAATCTGTAGTGACTTTAAAGATAAGGAAGCTCCTACTGTGTTTGTATCTAAGCACAAATTGGATTTGTGTTGGTTCAGCTATGTCAGCACAGTGTTACCACTTGGATAAAATTAACTCTGTTGGTAATAACACAAGTCATGTGGGACTAACATCCTGTTTTCACAGTTTTAAGAGTGGTCTACAGTAAGTGTCAACAATATTAATTATTTTCTGTAATGTTTTTGGACATGAGCCATGAAATGTATTCTAAGATTGATGAACTACAAGTAATCATCAGTGGTCTCTTAACTTTATTCAGTCTGCACATCTGCAAGTCTGTGGGAGACGGTGGAACATCACACAGGAATTTTGAGCATTGCCCTTGGTGGTGTGTTCATTTATAACTGAAGAGTCAGATCCTAGAAAGCAGCAACAGGGTGGTGAGGGCCAGAGTCTGGTGCCAAGGGCCGAAGGCTGTCCAAGTTAGTTAAAGAGAGGGAGAGAGAGAGAGAGATACACTGCCTGTCTGCCAAACCTATGGTCAAACCATCCTTCTCTATTTCACAGATTTTATGAATGAGACAAATAAAACATACTCTTACCTCCTAGTTTTAAGTGTGTTTGACTTTGTTTATAATGTACGATCTGTTTATTTTGGAATAGCAGCAGGGAGGAAATAGACTTATCTGTGTGTGAGAAAGAATTTGCTCCATATGAATGTTTTTATATGTGAGTTGTTTCGTTTCCATGTCCTCACAATTAAAGGACTTTCCCTTTAATCTACCTAAATGTTAATCCTTGGTGAGTGATATTACTCTTTAATCTGCATGCATTTACATTATTTCCTCTTTTTTTACCCTCCAGCATTTATCCCCTCTGACACTATAAAACAACACCAAATAAACTTTACCTTTTTATTACCATGTGTGATTATAACAGAGGTCAGCGGTCACAGGGGCATGAATATTAATCTGCGTTGGACAGAGCTCAGCAGTTTCCCTCCTGTCAGGGGGAGCTACAAACTGCCAGGGATCACTGTGTTGGGCTGAATGTCCATTAGCTAAATGAAGCTTTCACTTACAGCGCAGAGGAAAAAGGGATTTAGATCAGGTTGTGTGACAGAGTGTGTATATGTGCGTGTCTGTTGTGGGTGTTGCTTGTGTCTCCTGGAATACATAATAGTTGAAATGTGATTGAAACACTTTAATAAGATTGCATAAGTTTTGCTGTGTCAGTGAGTTCGCTGTTTCAGAACTGACGTTTAAAGCTGAAACTTTCTGCATGTTCAGACTGCAGCAAAGAGCGTCTTGTCTCACATTTGGAGGTTGTTTCATCTTGTGTGTTGGCACCGCAGTAGAAATGTCACTGACTGACTGGGTAATTTACTGAAGTGAGGACATTAGAAGCTTTGACAGCACAGTGTGATGGATATTTCTCCAGAGCAAAGTATGATGAGCGTTTCCAGCTCAGTATAACCACACCCATCTCCTGATGAATGTTGTGATGATGATGTTAATGATGTTCACAATAGTGGTGAAACTATTAACAAGACATATCAGCAACAATTCTGATAATTGATCAGTTGTTTAAGGCATTAATTGTCAGTAATTTACTGGTTCCAGACTCTGAAATGTGAAGATTTTGTGCATTTTCTTTCTTTTTTTGTCTTGCTGTGGGGTTTGATCTGGAGTTTGCCCAGAATGTACAATTTGAAAATGTCATCTTTGTGACTGATTGTAATTTTGAGAAGGGATTAATCATTTATGTAATTTAGCAAATATAGTTTTTAAAAAGTTGCTGCTTCCAGGTTCTCAAATTTTTGAATGTGCTGTGTTTTATGTCATTGTAAATTATAGTAGCTCAACATTTTGGGCTTTTTGTTGGACAAAATAAGCATCTGAAGGCTTTATTTGGTACTGGGAAGTGATGAAGGCCATTTTTCACAATTCTCTCACAACTTACAAACTAAATGACAAATTAATTTTGTAAATATAATAATGGACATATAGATTGATAATGACATATAACATTATATTTCATATTAACACATTAATGTAACAAAATAATTCTTTATTGCAGCCTTGGTGTGTGTAACTGTAATGTAACTGCAACCAGCATAAAAGATATTTGTGAGTTGACTGATTTCACACTGCATATATAAGGCTGATGTGTGTAGAGGTAAGAATAAGATAAGTTGCAATAGTTCTTCAGATGACTTATTGCTGACTCAGATTTGGTCAAGAAATAAATAAAATCAAATGGTCATAAGTGTCAAAAGTTTTGAAAATCCTCCACTAACAACCCTTTAGGAAAATCTTGTACATAATGACATCTATGTCTGTAAGTATTTTATTCAGGGTCATGGTCATGGCTCTCATTTTTACCCTTTTAAAGGCATATCATATATCTTTGACACAGTCACTCATTTGACCAGACGCTCACTTACATACTTTGGCCTCTGAGGAATGCCCTCTTTTTTCTGTTTGAAAGGTTGACATTTTCAGTAGCTTTTAAATAGGAGTATCCATGTTTGTGTGTATGTGTGTGTGTGTTTGTTCATGTCCTACATACCCTCTATGACTGTGCAGAAACATGACACCCCCTTGGCTGTTTGGCATTTGGCAACTCAGAGAGGGAGAGAGAGAGAGAGAGACAGAGAGACAGATCGAGAGATATTGTGTGTGTGTGTGTGTGTGTGTGTGTGGTGTGTGTGTGTGTGGTGTGTGTGTGTGTGTGTGTGTGTGTGCATGTGTGTGTTGTATGTGTACAAGGGAAGGAAGGGGCATTGATAGAGGTGTTAGCAGCATAACAGTTCCTCTCTCTAACTCATCTGAGAGAGCTTGTGGGAGGGGAGAAAAAGGCAGAGACACCCAGAAGCTTGGGTCTCAACCAGGGCAGTAGTAGAAGGAGGCAGAGGATTCGTGTTGATAGTTGGTACTCCATCACTTCTAAATCCAGCTTGGCGCGGCATTTAAGAAGGATAGATAGAAGAGAACAAAGACAGATTTACGAAGGAGCAGCAAGCGCAGGGAGGAAAGAAGAGACTGACGTTTGGTTTGGAAAAAAAAGAGCAGAAAGGATAAAAAACACGAGGTCACGGTTTGAAATACGCTCGTAGTTTGCGGGGTTCGGAGAGACACAGTGCAGAATGGAAGAAGAGGAGGAGGAGGTGAATCATTTGTCTCTGTGTTTATATATGTCTGTCTCAGAGGAAATGTGTGTGTTCATGTGTGTGTTGTATAAATACATCAGTTGCGATTGTCCTGTCAGAGTGAAACATTTACACTCCACTTTCCTGCTCCTCTGCTGCTGCTAACCTGTAGCTCAGGTTGATGGATCAGAGGCCTTTGCAATGCTCACACCAAATCTGCCTGTAGGGAAAATCATTGTGTCCCCTCCCTGTGTATTCTGCCTCCTGTAATGTGTACTGCAGATATATGCGTTGCTGAAGCTTTGTGGCCTGGGGATTGATGTCTGCAATGCAATTCCATTTGCACTGCTACAGTTATGCAATAATCGCTTTACCACATTTGTTTCCTTGAACTCATATGTTGATCTTTTCTTTTTGTTTTCTCTCCAGAATGGTCTAAACGCTTTACATCTGGCAGCCAAGGAGGGACACAAAGATTTAGTGGAGGAACTGTTGGAGAGAGGAGCACCTGTTGACTCTTCCACCAAGGTACACACACATGTATTTGTATTTTTAGTACGCTTTATCGAGCTCCCAGATATGAACACAGCACGTATAAGGGGACAAACAGAAGGGAGGGAGTAGAGTGAAAGCAGGGTAACAGAAAGACAAAGAGATAAAGAGAGAGATGACAGGAAGGAGTGCACATGGATGTAATATGTAGTGGTATCGGTTGTGAAGTACTATGTAAATCGCTGCTTCTCTCTTGAACTGTGAAACTTGATTCATGGGGGTGGTGGTGGATATGAGGGTGATTTAAGAGGGAGAAAGTTATGTGAGAAGACTTTAATTTGTTACTTTATATATTCACAACAACCAGCTGTTCACCAGTCCAACAGGAATGTCTTGTGTGTATTTTTTGACTTTTAGATGGCTTACTTTTTAAATTTACATTGAGATTATAGCAAAATGTATCACTTCAACTTTGGTCACAGGGGATTTGGGATCACACCATGAATAGGTACTGTACCTTCAGTGGAGAGGAGAGAGGGAAATGAGAGTGAGTGTGGGGTATAGTGCTCAGCAAGCTGTGTGTTATGTGACTCTGTGAATGTCTAATACGCCAGGTTTAACAGCTAGCGACAGTAAACAGCCGTCAAGGAATCTCTCGCCCTGCTGCACATGTCCTTGGATTGACATCAATATGATCCATTCAGTCAGTAACTTCTACATCCTGAAAATAAAACAGACGCAAGGTCGAAACAAGGAAAACAATGTTCACCTTAGAGGTGTCTGTGCCTGCCGCACCTTTTATACTTTGTCTCTTTTAGTCAGGTTAGAGTTTTAAGGCAATTAGACCAACACAGGATATGCAGAAATGCGTACCTATAGCACTTGGCTGGTGGCCTTTAATCCAGTTTTCTTTGCAGAAAGGAAACACTGCCCTCCATATTGCTTCATTGGCGGGACAAAGAGAGGTAGTCCGACTGCTGGTGAAGAGAGGAGCAGATGTCAATGCTCAGTCACAGGTGAGAAGTGTTTCAGTGAAAATAAGCTATAATAAACTATATAAACACTGTGTAACACCAAGACTATGATCTTCACTGAAATTGTATGTGCATACATATATTGTCTCTACAGAATGGCTTCACTCCACTCTACATGGCAGCCCAGGAGAACCACTTGGAGGTGGTGAGATACCTGTTGGAAAATGAAGGGAACCAAAGCATTGCAACAGAGGTTGGTTTGTGTGTAATGACTACACTCATATGCACATTTCCCTCTCATCTTCTCTAAAATCGCTTTCTCTTTCTTATCTTCTTCTTCACTGCTCATCCAGGATGGCTTCACTCCACTGGCCATTGCTCTCCAGCAGGGCCACAACTCGGTAGTCTCCCTGCTGTTGGAGCACGACACCAAGGGCAAGGTTCGTCTCCCAGCCCTGCACATCGCAGCCCGCAAAGACGACACAAAGTCTGCTGCGCTGCTGCTCCAGAATGACCACAACGCCGACGTCCAATCCAAGGTGAGGGAGAGCGGTGGGGAGAAACTGACAGACGGCGGGGAGAAGGTTGTAGTGGAGCGAGAGATAGTGGGAGAACAAGAAGGAAGATTGTGATTACAAACTGGGAAAGGAGTTTTTAAGGGAACCATGTAGGGAGGTGGCAGAAAGTGTGTGATAATGCATCTGACTGAATGGATAATTTCTCATGCTGACAGTTTTATTAATTGTATTGATTACGTGCGTGTCCATTTTGGAATATGAGAAAATTAATGGACAGAGCCTGTCTTTGTCGTTTGCTGCCTTGTTTCCTATTTGTGTGTAAACTTACCCTGTGTTTTATGTGAATGTTGTCATAAGCCCTTTCCCTAACAACCCAAATCCCTATTCCCTCCTTTCTCTCTCCTAATGCGTCCTAACCAGATGATGGTCAATAGAACCACAGAGGTATACAGACTCCTCACCTCTTCATTTGATTCCTATTTCTCACTTTGACCATCTCTTTCAGCTCTTTTATCCTGATCATTCCCTTATTTAATAGGGAGTTGTAAAATCCTGCATGTCAGAATTATGTGTCATTAACATGAATGCATGCAGCTGACTATGCTGTAATACACACTCCTGCATGGCTGACAGAAAAACACACTGTGTTGGATTAATAGGTCCCACAGAATGGTAGTTTATTGTGTTTAATTATAGATGATTTGTTTTACTTCAAATAATTCTTTAAAATGTATTAGCGTTACATATTCATATACTTACTTACTTTGTGACAGTTTCATTTCTTGATTTATTGCTCTTTTTCTCTGCATAACCTACAGCATGTGTACTTAGCATGTTAGTATCATTGTTTTTCCTCTGAATCACATTGAACTTTAAGTTAACTCTGTTTCTTAATTAAATTGCACCATGTCTATCAGAATGGGAAGGTAAGGTTTGAACCCACCTACAATTGTATACTGTCGATATTTATATATACAGCAGCTTATATATAAATGTCCATTTGTCCATCGAAGTAGATACACATAGTGCGTAGTTGCTTTGTGTATTTGGAGTTTTGGTTTTTAAAGTCTTTAATTTTTACCCTATTTTGAAACTGCTTCTCTTTTCACCATTTGTTGTGTTTTTTAGCAAGCATGGCAGAATTACAGGGTTTTTGCATGCATTATGTATTGCATGTGCTATTTTGGGGTATTTTATTTTATTTTTTTCACTTATTCTTACACCAGTATATTTGGTTTCTTTTTTCAGCATGCTGCCTCATCATAATACTGCTTCAGCAGAATCAGGTTTCTTTCCTGTATCTGCTACAGAAAAATCAGTTCTTTCTTTCTTTCTTTCTTTCTTTCTTTCTTTCTTTCTTTCTTTCTTTCTTTCTTTCTTCTCATTTGCTCTTCTTTTGCATATCTTCTCCTGTTTCCTCACACGCTGTTTCAACCAATCCTCTGTTTCTTTCTTTTGTGTCCTTCAACCTCTACGCCTTCTCCTCTCATTGTCTTCCTCCCTCCTTTCTCCTTGTCTGTCTCTGACAGAGTGGGTTCACCCCTCTGCACATCGCGGCTCACTATGGTAACGTGAATGTCTCCACCCTGTTGCTGAACAGAGGAGCTGCTGTGGACTTCACAGCCAGGGTAGCGCCCCATTTCCACTTCTTAGCAAATCAAGACACTTTCTGCACTGCTGTCAATAAAAACCTGACCTGTCTGTGTGTTTTCACATCAGTGCTTGCAGAACAGTGTGTTTGCTATTTTCCATCATAACTTTCCTTTTTAATCTTAGCCTTTATCAGCTGCATTTCCCTATAGCCTTTCAAAGATTATATTACTACCTGCATGTTTTCAAATGAATAGCCTTCTTGAGACTGGTGCGCAAAATTAGTTTCTTTAAATACAGTTCTGTAGTTACTGAAGTTATTTTCTATTATTGCATTCAACCTAATAGAAATAAAAATTCTAATCATACAAAATATTAATAAAACAGATTCTACCACTTTCCATGTGATGTGGAATTGGAATGAGATTTAAATAATGTCAGTTCCCATTGACAAACATGAAATATATGTTTCTGAATGTTAATTATACACTGTGGTAATCTTTCCTTTGTTTCCTTGACTGTCAGAATGGGATAACTCCTCTCCATGTTGCCTCCAAGAGAGGCAACACGAACATGGTGGCCCTGCTGCTGGACCGAGGTGCTCAAATAGATGCTAAAACCAGGGTGAGACTCAGCTATCATTACATTGTGTAACTACCCTCTAGTGGCTATTGAGAGTATTATCACTACAATTACCTCTTTTGTCAAAACAGACAGACAAGATTAATGTCTATAACTTTTATATCAATGTCTATAACATTTTTTGATTCTGTGCTTGTACTTGATGTGATTGTCTCTCAGGATGGGCTGACTCCCCTGCACTGTGCAGCCAGGAGTGGACATGACCCTGCAGTAGAGCTGCTGCTGGAGAGAGGAGCACCCATCCTAGCCAGAACCAAGGTATTGTATGGCTGAGCCAGTGTTGCCCCACCGTACCCCAGGAATTAAATAAACATGTTTTTAAAATGTTTTTTAAATTTTAAATTGTGCTCCAGGATAAAGCTTTAAGTATTTAACCACAAAATATATTGTACTTGTGGTTTCACCTCCTTTTCTCTCCCACCTCTTTCTTCATTGTACAGTTTTTTTCTAACCTTTGGCATCTGCAGTATCCACATATTTGACACTTTTGTGCCCACACAGAACGGACTGTCCCCGCTACACATGTCAGCCCAGGGAGACCACGTAGAGTGTGTCAAACTCCTGCTGCAGCACAAGGCGCCTGTTGATGATGTCACGTTGGACTACCTCACAGCGCTGCACGTTGCAGCTCACTGTGGCCACTACAGAGTCACCAAGCTGCTGCTAGACAAGAAGGCCAATCCCAATGCTCGAGCACTGGTAGGCATTCACAGGAAATAACAAATTGTACAAGCACAAAAATAGGCATTAAGACAGACTCATAAATAAATAGATTAATCAATATAAAAGATGAGCTGCTCGACAACATACAAAAGGAAAACAGCACCATTGTCTTCTGAAAGACTGGATACAATTTGTCACCGGTGGAAAAAAGTAATGATCACATAAATTTAGTAATCACTCACCAATATTTAAGTAGTACATAGTACATAACAATGCTACTGAAAAGTGACAAATAAGTAATAATAAATATATATTTATTTTTCTGTCACTCTCTCTACCAGAATGGTTTCACTCCCCTCCACATTGCTTGTAAGAAGAACAGGGTGAAGGTGATGGAGCTGTTGGTCAAATATGGCGCCTCCATCCAGGCCATTACTGAGGTTAGATTCTTTTGTGGGTATATCTCATGATAGCATCTATCAATACACCCTTTGCATTTAATGCTCATCTTCTCTGTTTCTGTGTCTCTGTCTCTCTTTCTTATTCTAGTCTGGTCTGACTCCCATCCATGTAGCTGCCTTCATGGGTCACCTCAACATTGTTCTCCTTCTGCTGCAGAATGGAGCCTCTCCTGATGTCCGTAACATTGTGAGTAGGAATTTGACAACTAATTTGTTCAGTTTTCCTAGTGCGACTGCTTGGCAGCTATTCCTACACACCATGAGTGTTTCATTCAGTGCGGTATTTTATTGCTCATAAATGTTTTGTCTCTGCTTATCAGCGTGGTGAGACAGCTCTCCACATGGCAGCACGAGCAGGTCAGATGGAAGTGGTCCGCTGTTTGCTGAGAAATGGAGCGTTGGTGGATGCCATGGCCAGGGTGAGACAGCAGGCGTATCATCAGAGTTAATCACTGTTTCCTTCTGTTAATAATAAATTAGCATATTTCATCCACTTGGTTGCATACACATACTCATGGGTCATGTCACCTGCTTCAGCTCTTTTTTTTAGCCCCTACCTCTCTCCCTTCTTTCTTTGTTCCCCTCCTGTTTCCCTCTCAACTCAAAACATGTACAATCTTTTCATTCTCCAACCACAGGAGGACCAGACTCCCCTCCATATTGCATCCCGTTTGGGGAAAACAGATATAGTCCAACTGCTGCTGCAGCACATGGCCCACCCAGATGCAGCCACCACCAACGGGTACACTCCCCTACACATTTCAGCCAGGGAGGGCCAGGTAGAGACTGCTGCTGTGCTGCTGGAGGCCGGAGCCTCGCACTCAATGGCCACCAAGGTGAGCAGAGGATAGAATGTGATGCATACAGACAGAGACAGACATACACTCATTGATCACACAAAGGAATGCACATTTTTATTACACAGCTATACATGAAAACAAACAGTTTGGATGCAGAGGTTTGAAATAAACTTTGTGTTTCCTTTTCCCTCTACAGAAAGGATTCACTCCATTACATGTAGCAGCAAAGTATGGAAGCCTCGACGTTGCAAAACTTCTCCTTCAGCGCAAAGCTCTTCCTGATGATGCAGGCAAGGTGAGCTGAGGATACTGTCTGTAAGGTCTGAGGTTATTTCGTGGTAATGATTTTAATAGCAGTGAGATACACAGTGACTGACTTACTAGAATTCATTTGTGCCTCTCAAATAGATTAATTACAGACTAGAACAGAACTGTTCATAAACAGGTACATGTACCGATACAGAACAAAACAAAACAAAATCATAAAGGCACACTGTTCCATAACAAAAATATCAATCCTGTAATCAAATGCTTCATCTTACAGAATGGCCTAACTCCGCTACATGTGGCAGCTCATTATGACAACCAAGAAGTAGCTCTGCTACTGCTGGATAAAGGGGCATCACCTCATGCTACTGCAAAGGTTAGACCAAGGATGTTAAAGAAGTGCTTCAGTACTTCACACTATTGTTCATATATGATGCATTATGCTACAGCAGTTATTTTGTGATCAAGCACTGCAGTTTACTAATTGATAAACTGTTTCCTTCAACCTACCTTGAGAAAACTATATTGTATTGTTGATGGAGGTACATTACAGTAGTTATGGCATAATAAGAAAGTGAAAGTAATGCTCCCTTGCTTTTTTATTTTAGATCAGTGATATCACAGTATTAAACTGCTGACCTTCCTCCCTGTCCAGAATGGCTACACTCCTCTTCACATTGCAGCCAAAAAGAACCAGACAAACATTGCATTGGCTCTGCTGCAGTATGGAGCAGAGACCAACGTTCTGACCAAGCAAGGAGTCAGCCCTCTACACCTGGCAGCCCAGGAAGGACATGCTGAGATGGCCAGTCTGCTGCTGGGCAAAGGAGCTCACGTCAACACAGCCACCAAGGTCACACATGAACACAGACACAATTTAATACTGTCAGACACTTGTTTTAATTTAGTTCAGATGCTTTATCTATCACTAAGGATGCAAGGAGCACCATTAGTTCTCACATTCTCACCAGGGAAGAAACATATAATTGATATAAAAAATATCAGAATAATGCAACAGGAATTTAGTTACACATTCATGTGCATAATATAAGCAACTTAGGTGGACAACTCCGTGCTTCATGTGTTACAGAGTGGATTGACTCCTCTGCATCTCACAGCCCAAGAGGACAGAGTCAGTGCAGCAGAAGTACTGGCCAAACACGATGCTAACTTGGATCAGCAAACTAAGGTACAAAAACGCACACATACATGCAAGTACACACAAACACAATAATAATAAAAAAACATACACAGTCAAAAATTAGTCATTAATCATATAATTTTGTTAAAGTGGAGACTCAGTTGAAAATAAGGATTTTATCATGATTCTGTGGTGGATTCCTAGAAGATCCCGGCATGCTACATGCACAACAAGAATTTCCTTAGGTGAATTATGTATCTTATTCTGTGTGTGTTCACTGTTATAGTCTGTGTTTACCAGCTGCTCTTAAATGTGATACACACATACAGCAGCATATCTGCCACCTACTGGCTTTTGGGAAACATAGCACTGTCTACATTATACATTTACATCATGAAGGGGTATTGTATCTATGACAGTTTGATGTTAATGCACTCAGTCACAAGTCAAAGTAGTGTTTTATTGGGTCATGTTTTTTTAAGATTTAAGTTTTTTTCTCTGTGTCATTCCTCTAAATACTTCAGCTTGGATATACCCCTCTGATCGTGGCTTGTCACTATGGAAATGCCAAGATGGTGAACTTCCTATTACAACAAGGTGCCAGCGTCAATGCCAAAACCAAGGTAGACAAACTCTGCTCAGTTAAATCTGTGAGCACAACTTTCACTTTCATTCTAGTTTTAATATTAACCATACAAAATATTTATTTCTTTTATTCTACAGAATGGCTACACACCACTTCACCAGGCAGCACAACAAGGGAACACACACATAATCAATGTTTTGCTGCAACATGGGGCCAAGCCTAATGCTACTACAGTGGTAAGTAAGTTATTCACTTCACTCTCATAGACATAAAAATTTTCATGAACATCATTCTTCTGTCTGTCACATAAACTCTATGTGGTTCTTTTTGTTAGAATGGAAACACTGCTCTGTCAATTGCCAGACGTCTGGGTTACATCTCTGTAGTGGACACACTGAAAGTTGTCACTGAGGAGGTCGTCACTACCACAACGGTAAACTCCATGTGTGATATCTTTAGACCACAGATTTTGGACTGCTTAGTTTTTCCTTACATTTCCCACAAAACCCAGTTATCATTTCTCTGTTCTCTTCCACGACTTTAAATGGATATCACATCAGACGGTCACAGAGAAACACAAGCTCAATGTCCCTGAGACCATGACTGAGATCCTTGATGTCTCTGATGAAGAAGGTGAGTTACTCTAAACACACTCTACTACTACTACTCTGAACATTTTATGTTACAGTCACTAAGTCAGTAAGTACATTCAGTCTGTAATGCAAAATTGTCCTGGACAAAAAGATAGTAGCTTTCTTTTTTTGTGCAGTAGTCATAGAGCTGTGTGTTGTGGGTAATGTAGTTTTGTAGCTGTGGTTCTTAAAGCTGTATGTCTCATAGCTCTGAGGCTGGAGGACGAGCCATTATTTGAGATGTCTGTGGAGCTGGAAGGTACTGCAGAATGTCTGCCCTGCTCTGCCTGCTTAGTGTGGGCTATATTTGTATTGCTGTAACTACCTGGTGTGATCACAGTGGTTAACTTTGCCAGCTTGGTTTGGGCTATATTTGTATTGTTGTAACTACCTGATCACAGTGGTTAACGTTTTCCTAAATTAATTTTGAGAATTTTGTCTCCAGACTTCTGCCCTCAACTTTGTAAACCCTTGGGTTATCTACCTGCCTCAGCTCTGTTTATAGGGTATAATCTAAGATTTGTTGATTGTGTTTTAATGGAATAGTGAAAACTAACTGCACGAAGTGTGTGGGAATGTGGACATGTTCTTGACAGGTATGATGATTACAGATGATTGAGTCTATGCATGTGCTGAAGGTTGGGTGTTTGTTCTGATGAGTAAAACATGTCAAAATGAGCAAGGACAAAAGGACTATGGACTTACTTAAATAAATGCAGTCTTAAAGATCCAGAACTTCCAGACCAGGTGTCATATAACTGTATGTCTTTTTCTATACAATATCTTGAATGGTGCATCTGTGTTTCCCTAGGGGAGGACACTATGACAGGTGATGGTGGGGAGTATCTGAGAGCAGAGGATCTCAGAGAGCTAGGAGATGACTCTCTTCCAGGACACTACTTGGATGGCTTCAGCTACATGAGCCACAACCTTGACAGGTCACAAACATCACACACATACTAGCACTTAACAAAAACATCTAATTGTGCGTATAACTTCATAAATGACAGCAAACATGTAAGGTGGGTGATGACATATCACAACATACAAACAGAAAGATCCATACAAGGACAATAAAAAAAACTCTGCTATGCTATTTCAACAGGCAGCAGCACACTCCCATTCACCAAAGTTTCCATCAGGGAGACAGAGTTCTTATTGAAGACATGCTTACAAGCCACCAGGTGAGGATGAAACATAATGATAGAGCAATACGAAAACTGTCTGGTTGTGATTTTCCTGAGTTAGCTAATCTAAAAAAAACCTTATCTAAAGTATCCATAGTTTAGAATATTTGATATTAATTTTCTGAATTACTTTGTTCATTTGTAGGTGTCAGCACTGTCTAGAGAGCATGAAAAGGACTCGTTCCGTCTGAGCTGGGGTGCTGAGCACCTTGATAATGTGGTGCTGTCCTCCAGTCTGCTACACTCTGGGTATACACCTCATTCACACACACACACACACACACACAATAACACACATGTTCACACTGATACACTGACACTGAGGACATTCATTTATTCTTGAAATAAAGACTCCATTTTCCACACACTATTGTTCATTACCAGGAGTGTATGAGTCACCTGTGAATCAATTCTTAATTTTTACATTATTTTTCACTCCTTCACATCTGTGTTTTCTATTCTCCTTCCTTCTTTTATCTTTGCTTCTGTGTCTCTTTCTGTCTCTGCTTAGGTTTTTACTCACTTTTACTCATTCTTTATTCTCTTTTTGTTTATTCGCCTGTTGCTTCTTTGTGCACTCTCTTGTCTTGGCTCTTTTTGTGATTGTGTGTGTGTGTGTTGTTGTATTCTGCTTCTAGCCGTTCCTCTCCGTGCCTAGACCATGACAACAGCAGGTGATACTCTTCATTTTTTGGCTACTCTCTTTTTCCTCTCTCCTCTGTGTCTTTATTTGTCTTCCTCAACTAAGTGGCTTTCTCATTCCCATCCCATCTATCTGCATGATTTCATAATGCATGACTTTTCATTTCCAGAGTTTAAGTTTTGTTAACTAGAGACATTTCAACCAAGTTTTTTGTCTTTGATGCAGATCTGACCGATTTAAACTTGATGATCTGTTGATATATACAACAACACTAACAGCACTGTATGTGGAAAATAGATTTTAGTGTTTTAACATGATACAGTTTTTAACAGAGCATTTATGACAGATGAATCCTGATCAGCTCTCATACTGGTACTGCAGTTTAGCCACTAACATCTGTGTTTACATATAAGAAAAATTAGTATAACTGTAAACATTTGCTTGCCTGAATACATCTAATACTCGAATCATTATTCATACCTATTTGCTCCTTGACACATATGATCTTGTTCAGTGCCCTCTTCCTTGCTTGTCCGTCTTGCAAGTGGAATTTCATGTGGAATGAAACTGGAAACATTGACATCAATGAACTAGGATAGACTGGAATGAAACATTATCTGCTGAGACCTACTTGTTATATCACTCATGACTGATGCCATAAAAGTAGCTCCTTCTTTGCTTTGATTGCTTCGTCTGCATGGAGGTTCATAGTCAGAGATCTGAGTCTTTAACAACCACTTTATCCATTACCGGGTCCTTTTCTTTAGCTTCTTGGTAAGCTTCATGGTTGATGCCAGGGGCGGGGCCATGCGTGGTTGTCGCCACAACGGCCTGCGAATCATTGTACCACCAAGGAAGTGTTCTGCACCTACACGGGTGACATGCAGACTGGTGAAGAGACACCGTCTGGCCTCTATGCCCCCTATGGTGGAGGGTGAGGGCCTCGCTGGTCGTATCATAGAAGTGGGACCCACAGGAGCTCAGTTCCTGGGGTAAGTGTAATTCATTGTATGTGTGTGTGTGTGTGTGGTGTGTGTGTGTGTGTACTTTATGTGTGTTTGAGTTTGTGTACATGTATTTGCTTGCGTTAGTGTGTTCACAGATTTGTGTGGTGTGTTCATAACCTCTTCTTCACTCCCCCTCTGTGCTGCGTATGGATCAGTAAGCTCCACCTTCCCACAGCTCCGCCCCCTCTGAATGAGGGTGAGAGCCTGGTCAGTCGCATCCTGCAGCTGGGTCCTCCAGGAACCAAGTTCCTCGGGTAGGACCATGGGTGGGAGACACCCTACCAATCTGGAATCCCAGTCACATGCTCCCCCCATATTTATAGTGTCACCTCAGACTGTATAAGTTTTTGAGTTTTCCATGATATGCTGTTTATGTGTGACTTTTTCATGTGTTTGTTACTTTCTTGGCACAAAGTGCAAACCTTAGTCTGAAACCACCTGACCCATTGCCTTATGTTTTTGAGTTATCTCCATGCTTTCCTCAGTCTCCAGTGCCAATCCCCAGACTTGTTTCTAGTTGGATTCTGTTGCTGATGTGGAATGGAGGTTTTCTTTATGTTTAAACATTTTTCAGTTTATATGAATAAATATGTTTGTTTTATTAGGCATGAAATGCATTTTTATATAAACTCAAATTTGAATTTTGTTCTTTTTGTTTGTTTCTCTTTTTTTTAATAACCCAACATCATATTATGTCTTACAAAGTTCTGCCAAACTGTTGCCTTCTTCTTTTAATTCCAGTTTGTGTTTGACTTTACGTTGTCACCCCTTTTAGGCCTGTGATTGTGGAGATCCCCCATTTTGCAGCACTGCGGGGCACCGAGAGAGAGTTGGTGATCTTGAGGAGTGAGACAGGGGAGAGCTGGAGGGAACACCACTGTGACTTCACAGAGGAAGAGCTGAACCAGATACTCAATGGCATGGATGAAAGTAAGGGATCTTAACTCTACTGTAATGCCAAACAAGAGTTGTTGATGGGGGTTGAAATCTCACAACATTTTTGATTCAGACAATACATGAAACAGAAATAGTCTTCCGCCTGAAATATTGCTGGTCTTCACAGAACTTGATTCTCCAGAGGAGCTTGAGAAGAAAAGAATATGCCGCATCATCACACGAGACTTCCCACAGTATTTTGCAGTGGTGTCACGGATAAAGCAAGACAGTCATTTGATTGGGCCAGAGGGTGGGGTCCTTAGCAGCACTCTTGTGCCCCAGGTTCAGGCTGTCTTCCCTGAAGGAGCCCTCACCAAGAAAATCAGAGTTGGGCTACAGGTACACACAGTCCACTCCTTAGCCCAGACATGTATCAGTGGAATGTAAAATCTTCAAGGAATCAATAATGCTGTTACATTTATATGGTTTTTGTACCTTGTTTTAGGCTCAGCCCATTGATGTGGAGGTGGTGAGAAAGGTTCTTGGTAACAAAGCCACATTCAGTCCAATTGTCACATTGGAGCCAAGAAGGAGGAAGTTCCACAAACCAATCACCATGACAATCCCTATTCCCAAGAGTTGCAACAGTGATGGGCCGAGCACAGTATACAGTGGGGAGACTCCCACTTTACGTTTGCTTTGCAGTATTACAGGTAAGATAAAAGCACTGCGGTCTAATATCCATTCACCACTACCTGTTTCAGAAAATATTGATTGAACTAAATATTAAAAATCTGTAATGTAATGTCATCTAATGTAATGCCAAAAGGCTGCCAATTTTTCCTTTCTGTAAATACAAACCAATTAGTGAGCCCCTGTGAGTTTGGGTAACACTCACACACTCTTTCTATGTTTCAGGGGGAACCACTCCTGCCCAATGGGAGGACATCACCGGTTCCACACCTCTCACCTTTGTTAACCAATGTGTTTCCTTCACTACAAATGTGTCAGCAAGGTAAATCCCCCGTGCATTTTAAAAAGTGGAATCATGTGTCTTACACTTAGACATTGAACAATGTGAACACAACATATTTCTTTTCTTTCATTTAGGTGACTTAACATCATACCATCAGTACCTAGCTTACCTGAAACTATCTGGTGACATCAGTCTCTTACTTACTAAAAGTCTTCCTCATATTGCTAGGTTTTGGTTGATAGACTGCAGACAGATCCAGGAGTCTGTCAGTTTTGCCTCACAGCTGTACAGAGAGATCATCTGTGTTCCATACATGGCCAAGTTTGTCATTTTCGCCAAGACACTGGACCCCATTGAGGCCCGTCTGCGGTGTTTCTGCATGACAGACGACAAGATGGACAAAACCCTGGAGCAGCAGGAGAATTTCACTGAAGTTGCCCGCAGCCGAGATGTTGAGGTGCAGTGTGATGATGGGGAATTGATTAGAAGAGGGAAATGTGTGAGAAGGGGATCAGCTAAAAGAAAAATGAGAGGAGTAATGCTGAATTAGCCTAGAGCCACAGTGCAGAGGTATACAGAAGCATAGAAGAAGAGTTGGGAGAAAGTCTGATGCAAAGTAACATGGCCAGCCAACTGTTCCTTATTAATACAGCCCATATCTTTAAAAATCCTGACAATACTGTTTGTAAATAGACCTTAATGGTTTGTTTGAATCACGAAAAACAGCTGTCAACCCACACACAGGTGCTGGAGGGAAAACCTATATTTGCTGACTGCTTTGGAAACCTGGTGCCACTTACCAAGAGTGGACAGCACCATGTGTTCAGCTTCTTTGCCTTCAAAGAGAACAGACTGGCCCTCTTCATCAAAGTATGACTACACACAGGATAAAAATGTCTGAAAATACTACAGAATTTGTCAAAGGTTCAGAAATCCAATATATGTATTTAATGGGCTGAACTGTTGTTTTGTTTATGTACAGATTAGAGACACAGCACAGGAACCATGTGGTCGCCTGTCGTTCACAAAGGAACCACGGACATACCGCAGTCTTAACCACAATGCTATCTGCAACCTTAACATCACCCTCCCAACATACTCTAAGGTTAGTTTGACCTGAATTAAGTTTGTGCATGTATTGTAATTCAGTTTCATTTGCAGTAATTGTATTGTTTGCTTTCCCTCTATTACATTCTTTTCCTTAGGACTCAGATTCAGACCAAGATGCAGATGATGAGGTAAATAAAGTTGACCTCATGTAGTAGAACAACAAAGAAACAATAAAACCATAATTGTGTTTCAGCTAACTATACCTTTTTGATCTTCTTTCTACAGAGTGAGAAGAGTGACAAGAAATGTAAGCTGAACTCTGTTGTTTTGTATTGTTTGTTGTGTTTAACTAGTTTTATATTTCAGTTTAGATTTTCTAAACAAAGAAATAGATAAAATAATTGCCTGATGTAGGTTCATGCATTTGAGATATTTTACATTGTCAGTGGTGCAGTGTTGATACTGAGGGTACCAGTATATAATTCTGATGTAATTATACATTGTGTAGTTCTTTTCACAAGACAACATAGTCTAAATTGGACTCAAAATGTAGAACCTCTTGGTCATAAAGGTTGTAAAGTACAGAAATATGGAAAAAGATGCACTAATTGATGTATGCTATTTTCTATTTGGATTAACCCTGTGCTCTTGTTTTGCTCTACTAACACTGTGTATAGTTACATGTATGTTACTGGCAGCTATGCTATGGCTGATGTACTCTTCATTCCCCTCACTCTAAACCCCACTGACTTGTTCCCAGCCTTAACATTTTTATGTTTTGGTATTTGCCATGACTTTTTAATTTTTTAATGAATCATAAATTAAGGTCAAAATAATACTTTTTATTCAAATCCACTCAAATTTACTTTGATGTTTTTGAGTTAAAATTAAATTTTACCTTGAGAAGATTGATGTATTGTGGTAATAACATATAAGAAGTATTCATTTTGACCAATTATTACTCTCTCAAATTACATTCCAGTTTTACCAGTGGCATGCTAAAAAACTTTATTCTTTTTTAAACAGAAATAATTGACAAACTGCATCATGTTGTTTGTTCTTTTGCTTAACTGTGTAGATCTAATGCTGGTTTATTTTTATTATCATCATTCATATTGTCGTTATTTGGGCCATTGCTATCTCTTTTCAAGTATTTACTTTAAGTTCACATTTCTTCTTTATTTACCAACTTTCTTACGTTGTTTTCATTCATTCATCGATTTGCAATATTTATCCAGTTCTATTCACAATTTTACAATAGTACTTCTTTTCTGTATATGACCTAAGAGGGCTATAATGTCACAAAACAGAGTAAATGTAGTATATAATAACATTCACAAATTTTAACCTGTAAACTGCATCTAAAATTAAATGCACTAATTTCTATAAATTAAAAAGCAAGTATTTTACTATATGATGTATCATATATGATATATAATATATAATTTTTCAAAGTTAACTGAAGGAAGTAAACAATTTACAAAACTTTAAACAGATGTAAAACATGGTAACAATGATTACTCAATATAAGTACCTTACACCTCTACTTATGAAAAACCCTGTTAATTTCTGTATTCGAAGTTAATTATATTTTAATTATAATTATAGTTAATTATAATTATAGTTTGTTTTTTTAACTTTAATTTGTAGGCAGACATGACTTATGTCAGCAACAATCTTGAGAGGTTTTGTTTGTCTGTTATCTTTCTTGCCTTGTCCCTTTGTTCCATATGTAAGTTTTTTTATGTTCCCTTCTGGTTTTGTTTGTGTATTTTGTGTTAAATTTCTGAATATGTAGTCCAAAAAATCAGATTTAGCATTATTGTTGTCCATAATCTGCCAGTTTTGTTACTCCTCCTGGCTTTGCTTATGCTGTTGCTGCTCTACTCCCTTTCAAACCCCTCTGGATCACTTTGTCATCTCCTGTTTAGTCTTCTTTTCAAGACTTCGTTATCCTCTGCCCTGTCAATCTTCTCCTTTCTCTGTGAACTGAAGATGGATTTTTGATGGCATTGTCTTGATCACAGTTTTCTGATGTCTCTCTTCCCCACTTCATTTGTCCCTTATGTTCTGTACCCTTTTTGGTTATGATTTTTTTCAAATTGAAGATGATGAATCTGAATCAACTGAGACATTCTCCCTTAGAACTAACCAACCTCTTGACCCTGCAACACTTGCGAGTCCAGACCTTCTCTCAGACATGTCGGACATCAAAATGTCTGCTATTTTGACTGCAGAGCAAATAAATGAAGAAGGAGCTGAAGCCAGAGGTTTGAAGGAAAAAGAGCATTTGGCTGTAGTGGAACAGTTCAAAGACAGGCTGGAAAGGGTTGGAGAGACTCAAAGAGATGGAATAAACAACAGTAGACAGGAAGTACAATGTGATGCTAAACAAGGGAAATGGGAAACTAAGGCTGACATGAGGAATTTCCTTGTTGAAGAACCAGTCATACAGGAGATTTGCATTGAGAGGAAGACTTCAAGTAAATCTACCACAGAGGCCAGAGACATGACAGGCATAATCTCACACCTCAGTATGGACATGGAAGAATACTTTGAACAGAGACCTGTAGTGATGAGTGGTTCCCAAGAAGACCTTGTCCAAGATAGATTTGAACAGGTTGTTGTAAAGCGTGATGGCAAACGGCGTCCCCCAGATATCAAGAAACCTATTAGGAAGAAACTTAGAGAGCGTTCTGGGTGTAGCAGCTCTGAGGGAGAGCTGGAAAGGGTGAGCTCTGAGGAGTCTTTAGATGGTGATGCTATTCTTAAGGAGAGTAGCCTTGTACCCATCTCAGTTATGGATCCTCCAGCTTCTCCTCTAGTGGTTGAAACACCTATAGGATCTATAAAAGACAGAGTTAAAGCACTACAGAACAAAGTTGAAGAAGATGAGATGCAGAAAAATACTCAAGTTCTGATACATGAGGCAAAATCTTCTATCATCACAAAGAGGATGGAGGCAGACATGCCAGAACTTCCCAGAGTTCCAAAGTCCCCGAAATCCCCCAGATCTCAGACAGAAAGATTAGAGGAGACTATGTCTGTTAAGGAGCTTATGAAAGCATTCCAAACTGGGCAGGACCCTTCAAAAAGTAAATCTGGGCTTTTTGAACACAAAGCTGTGGCTTCTCCTTGTATTTCAACATTGATATCTGAATCAGCAGATTCGGAAAAGATACAGTTGACAGAAAAAAAAGAGTTGATAAATGATGGAAGAATCAGTCCTCAGAGAGAGACACCAGTCTTGCCAGGGAAAGAGGCTTCGTCTGTGAAGGAGCTGATGAAAACATTCCAGTCTGGGAAAGATCCCTCAAAAACTAAAGTGGAGCTTTTTGAACAGAAAGCGGTGACTACTTTGTGTGTTTCAACATTGATATCTGAATCAGCAAATTCTGAAGAAATACAGACACCTGAACAAAGTCCTACACAGGAGCCAAAATCACAAATCCAAACTCAGAGCCTCACAATTTGCCATCAAGAGAGTGATGTCAAGAACTTTGATAAAACAGACTTAAAGGATGAATCAGTAAGTTTAATAAGAGAAAACTCTGAGGAATCACTCTTGATTTCACATGGTGCTCCTTCTGGAAAGATGGTAAAATTTGTTAATAGAGTTCAATGTGATGATAGAATGGTTAGCCCCCAGGGAGAGATGCAAGAGTTGCAAGGGAGAGAGAGTATATCTGTGAAGGAGCTGATGAAAACATTCCAGACTGGGCAAGATCCCTCAAAAAGTAAAGCTGAGCTTTTTGAACAGAAAGCAATGGCTTCTCCTTGTATTTTGACATTGACATCTGAATCAGCAGATGCTGTAAAGATACAGATGACAGAAAAAAGAGAGTTAATAGATGATGGAAGGATCAGTCCACAGAGAGAGATACCAGTCTTGCCAGGGAAAGAGGCTTCGTCTGTGAAGGAGCTGATGAAAACATTCCAGACTGGGCAAGATCCCTCAAAAGCTAAAGTGGAGCTTTTTGAACAGAAAGCGGTGGCTTCAACATTGTTATCTGAATCAGCAGATTCTGAAGAGATACAGACACCTGAAGAATGTCCTACACAGGAGCCAAAATCGCAAATCCAAATTCAGAACCTCACAACTTGCCATCAACAGAGTGATGTCAAAAAATTTGACAAAACAAACGAAAAGAATGAACCAGTAAGTTCACTTAGAGATAACTCTGAGGAATCACTCTTGATTTCACATGGTGCTCCTTTAGGAAAGACAGTCAAATTTGCTGATACAGTTCAGTGTGATGATGGAAGGGTTATCCCACAGAGAGAGACACCAGAGATTCCAGAGAAAAATAATATGTCTGTGAAGGAGCAGATAAAAACATTCCAGTTTGGGCCAAATCCCCCCAAAAGTAAAAGTGATCTGTTTGAACACAAAACAGTGGCTTCCTCTTGTATTTCAACGCTGATATCTGAAAGGGAAGAGCCTGAAGACATACTGCAGACTGAACACAGTACTACACAAGAGCAAAAGCCGGAAACCCAAATACAGAACATCACTATTTACCGTGCAGAGAGTGACGTCAGCATGTGTGGCGCACTGGATTTAGAGACTCAAACAGTAAACCTAAAGACAGATGTCTCTGTAGAGTCAAAACTAATTTCAGATATTGCTTATTTTGGAGAGACAGCAAAAAATGCTGATACAGTTCTATTTGATGATGAAAGTGTTAGTCCTCAGAGCAAGGAGCCAGAGTTCTCAGGGAAGAGCCTAGGGAGGATGCAATTAGAAGAACCAGTCATAAGCACTGGTAGGAGTTCATTTGAAGACATGCAGATCAGCCCTGATCGCAGACCTTCTGAGGACTTCAGTGCTGACATAAAGGCTGAGCTGGAAGAAAGTCCTGAGTACCAGCTGTTCAAGCAGACATCAACAGCTGCAGATGTGACCTATCAGTTAGAGACACCTGAAGAAGAGACCCTGGGTGATGATTCTGATATAAATCCAGCATCCATCTTGAGTCCCTTTATGAAAGGTTATTTTGTGAAAGATGTTTCTCTTGTTGAAAATCAAATGAAAGATGACGATCTAAGTCCTGAGAGTCCCAGGCATGAAGGAATGGCTGAATCCTCAGACACCAATGTTGATATTAAGACCCCTCATTCAAGCTCAGGGGAGAGCGAGAATTATGAAGGGCTCACACTAACCCATCAAATGACCAATGAAATTCTTACTTACTCTGCTAGAAGAGAAGAAAATTACCTCATACCTTCACAGGAAGAAAAAATGCGTGAATCATCTGAAAATACAACAATTACCCATGAAACTGAGACTGTAAGTACCAGATGTCAAAACTGAGGAACCGCAACTTAAAGTGGTACACATTGAAAAGAAAACATCTAGCCAGGCATCCAGTGCAGTAAAAGATATGTCAGGGTTGCTGTCCTTACTAAACAGTGATTTGGATCAATATCTACAAGCTAGTCCTATGGTAAGTCAGCCACCAGAAGAGGATATTGTTCAGGAGAAATTTGAACAAATCATTGTAACAAAGGATAAAGACAGAGAAATTCTCACAGTCATCACTGGTGAAAATAAAGGAGGAAAAATTGGTGAACCAACACAAGGAACAGTGAAAGAACCTTCAATTACAGGGGGTGTTGAAGAATTGCAGAGTGAATCTGAAGAACAGAAAGAAACCAAACCAACTTTGACAGAGGAACCCCCATTGAAGGAATGTGTAGAGAACAAGATTTCATATCAAGCGTCTACCAAAGTAAAGGAGATGTCAGGAATGCTATCACTTCTGAACAGTGACTTAAATCAATACCTTGAGGACAGGCCAGTGAAAAGTAGGCCTCCAGAGGAGGATGTTATCCAGGAGAAATTTGAAGAAGTTACTCTCACAAACATCCAGAAATCATCTAGTGAGGAAATAGTAACAACTACTAATGTGGAGGGTAAGACAGGTGGGGAGACATATGAAGAGACACAGACTGATGTGTTTGAAGTCAAAGAAAAAGCACCAACTTCTGTATTGGAGACACCATTCCACGAAGTGTGCATCGAGAGAAAGCCACATCATGAACAGTCCACAACTGAGAAAAATAGGTCAGGCATGTTGTCACTTCTCAGTAGTGACTTAAATCAATATCTCAAGGAAAAGCCAGTGGCAATACAGTGCCACCCAGAAGAGGATCTAGTCCATGAGAGTTGCCAACAAGTTATACTAACGAGCAAAAACTTTGGATGACAAGACAGGTGGAGAGGCAAATGAAGACCTGCAGACTGATGTGGTTGGAGTGCAAGAAGTGACATCAGATTATGTTGTGGAGACACCATTCCAAGAAGTGTGTATCCAGAGAAAAACACACCACCAACAGTCTACAACTGAGAAGAACATATCAGGAATGTTGTCACTTCTCAGTAATAACCTAGATCAATATCTTGAGGGAAGCCAGTGGAAATAGAGTGCCACCCAGACAAGGATCTAGTCCAAGACAACTGCCAACAAATTATACTGACAAGTAATAATTTGGAGGACAAGATAGGAGGAGAGGCAAATGAAGACCTGCAGACTGATGTGGTTGAAGTCCAAGAAGTGACATCAGGTTCTGTTGTGGAGACACCATTCCAAGAAGTGTGTATCCAGAGAAAAACACACCACCAACAGTCTACAACTGAGAAGAACATATCAGGAATGTTGTCACTTCTCAGTAGTGACTTAGATCAATATCTCAAGGCAAAGCCGGTGGGAACAGCGTGCCAACCAGACAAGGATCTAGTCCACGAGAGCTGTAAACAAATTATACTGACAAGTAATAATTTGGAAGACAAGATAGGAGGAGAAGCAAATGAAGACCTGCAGACTGATGTGGTTGAAGTCCAAGAAGTGACATCAGGTTCTGTTGTGGAGACACCATTCCAAGAAGTGTGTATCCAGAGAAAAACACACCACCAACAGTCTACAACTGAGAAGAACATATCAGGAATGTTGTCACTTCTCAGTAATGACTTAGATCAATATTTTGAGGGGAAGCCAGTGGAAATAGAGTGCCACCCAGACAAGGATCTAGTCCATGAGAGCTGCCAACAAATTATACTGACAAGTAATAATTTGGAGGACAAGACAGGAGAAGAGGCAAATGAAAACCTGCAGACTGATGTGGTTGAAGTCCAAGAAGTGACATCAGGTTCTGTTGTGGAGACACCATTCCAAGAAGTGTGTATCCAGAGAAAAACACACCACCAACAGTCTACAACTGAGAAGAATATGTCAGGAATGTTGTCACTTCTCAGTAATGACTTAGATCATTATCTTGAGGGAAAGCCAGTGAAAATAGAGTGCCGCCCAGACAAGGATCTAGTCCATGAGAGCTGCCAACAAATTATACTGACAAGTAATAATTTTGAAGACAAGATAGGAGGAGAAGCAAATGAAGACCTGCAGACTGATGTGGTTGAAGGTCCAAGAAGTGACATCAGGTTCTGTTGTGGAGACACCATTCCAAGAAGTGTGTATCCAGAGTAAAACACACCACCAACGGTCTACAACTGAGGAGGACATGTCAGGAATGTTGTCACTTCTCGAGTAATGACTTGGATCAACATCTCAAGGAAAATCCAGTGGAAATAGAGCACCACCCAGAAGAGGATATAGTGCATGAGGCCTGCAAACAAATTATACTGACAAGTAATAATTTGGAGGACAAGACAGGTGGAGAGGAAAATGAAGACCTGCAGACTGATGTGATTGAAGTCCAAGAAATGACATCAGATTCTGTTGTGGAGACACCATTCCAAGAAGTGTGTATCCAGAGAAAAACACACCACCAACAGTCTGAAATCGAGAAGAACATGTCAGGAATGTTGTCACTTCTCAGTAGTGACTTAGATCAATATCTCAAGGAGAAGCCATTGGTGACAAAACACCATCTAGAAGAGCACCTAGTCCATGAGAGCTACAAACAAGTTCTACTATCAAAAGACACTAAAAGAGAAACTTCTACATTCTCTCCTGAACATGAGACTATGTCACCAGAAAATACAATTTTAGACAATGTGGACATCAGTAAAGAGGTGGTTTTGGAAAGTAGGTGGCAGACATGTTCCCATGCAGATGAAGGTCCGAAGAGTTTCTCATCTGAGGAGGTTGAGGCTAAAATCTCACCAAGTACATTGTCACATTTTAATGACTCCCCTCAACGTCCAGCTGATCTAGAGAACCTAAACACTGTGGTTTTTGATGACTGTGCTAAAGAGCTGTGTCATCAAGATTCACTAGAGGCCAGTCCTCTCATGGAAGACAGATCTTCAAAAACATCCCCTGATTCAATTGAGCCAAGTCCTACCCGAGAATCCCCTTGTCCAGACTCTCTTGAGGGAAGTCCTACTAAATCAAAGGACTCAGAATATAAGATGCCTGCCAAAACAGCTGTTTATGAGGATTATGCTTCCCAGCTCAGGGCATGTTTTGCTTATGACAAAAACATTTACAGGGATGAAAGTGAGCATGATGAACAAGAAAACAACAGTGAGAACAAACAAATGGAGAGTGGAATTGAAGAAGACAAATATTCCAACATAGCAATGAGAGTAACTGATGGCAACTTGTCCTCTGACCACCTAATGAGTGAGAATCTGCACATGCTCATAAGACAAGACTCTCTTGACACAGATGAAAGTGGGGATAATACCACTAATAAACAGTTCACCCCAGAGGAGGAGATGTTTAAAATGGCTGCAAAAATCAAAACATTTGAGGAGATGGAGCAGGAGGCTAAACTGAAGAGAGAGACAACTTTAGAGGCAGGCGATCACAAAGAAAATGAGCTACAGCTAAAATCTGGCCCAGTTATACAGTCCTCCTCACAAGATACACCGCAGAAAATTTCAGAGAAATGTGTGACAGGAGACACTCACATGCTTGACGAGATTACAGAGAAAGTTAAAATTCAGTCACAATTAAAAACCACCCAGTCAGTAGATAGTTCATTGTGTTTAGCTGAAAGTCAGAGGGAGGAACCTGATTCAGAAAGTGAAGAGTCTGCACCACTGTTAGCAGAAAGAGAAGGTCAAATACACAAAGATAAAGACACCATAGAAGGTGACCATTCCTCAGTCAGTGATAAATATTTTTTCAGCTGTGCAACAGATGAGCACCATCCAGCTGATGACGAAGCTGAGTTACCGCTGACAGATGGTTCCAATTCTAAAGAAAATGTCACTCCAGGGTGTGAGGCTGACAGCGATGTAGCCTTCAATGCACAAGTTGAGGCTGAGAAACAAATGGATCTTTCTCCTCCAAAGGACAAGACAACACCTTGTAAAACACCAGTTCAAACTCTAGGTGATGAGAGAACCCCTGATCCATTTCAGTTTCAAGAGGGGAAGCTGTTTGAAATGACTAGGGGGGGTGCTATTGATATGACAAGAAGCAGCTTTGATGAAGAAGAGGAAGGATATGCATTTTTTCATATAGGGGAACATCCAGTTGATGAAGTTGTGCCAGAGGAGACTGGGGAAGATCAGTCTTTGGAGAATAGTGATTCTATTACAGACACAATTCCTATTCTCAAACCAAGAACTCTCATCAAACCCCCAAGTGACAAGCCAGAAAGTGAAAAGCTACTTTCTATCAGCTGATTTTGGCAACTCCATAGAGGTTCAGCTTGGTTCCCCCATTGCTTTGGAAAGACTAACCAATGTTCAAAGTGAGGTTGGAATCCTTGAAAGCCTTGGTCTAAATTATCTAGACTCCACCATAGCCGACCTTCAATCAGACAAATCCACACTTGGCCTTTCAGTGTACTCAGAGCAGAGCCATGATTCCTCAGACTCTTCTCATGATGATGATTATGAGGAGGAGGAAGAAGATGAAGAAGACCAGTGCTCAGTCATAGAGATTTCCTTTTCAGCTGCACAGGCTGGCATCCCAGCATATGATCAGGATTCAACCCCACCTTTGGCAAACAAACCGGACAGTAGAATTAAAGAGACTTGTCATTTCAAATCGGAAATAAGCACGAAAGACACACAGCAAAGCAAAGCAGAAGAATGCTCAACTTCGGATCGTAGGACTAGATCTGAGGCTGATATTGACATATGTAAAGCCTTTAATAAAGACAGCAGGAGTTATTCTGACAGTAGCCAATCCACTCATAAATCCAACGTTTCCCCCTCCAAACTTCCTTTTCTGACGCAAAAGAGGCGTCTAGCTCATGGGACCTCCTCTTCCTCTCCTGAAGGGAAAGAAATCAAAGTTTCTGAGACCATAGAAACATCTGTTCGATCTTCTTTGGATACTGATGATATGAGCTCTGCTAGTCACAGGAGTCCAGATTCTGTTATCTTCACATATGATATCCCAGCCTCACAGAGTTCTGATTCCGACGGCAATCCATTGCCAGGTGTACAACCATCTTCCAGGACAGAGGATGTATTTGAATCAAGGCCCATCTGGGATGACAGGGTGGAAACTCAGATGCAGAGAATCACCGATGACCAAACTCCTGAATGTATGCCAGGTATGGCCAGACCTACATGGGCTTTTGCTTTCCTATTTCTTCTTGGCAAAGATCCTTATTCCTTTTCATAAATGTCACCGACATAGTGTGTTGTTTTCATGTGTTGTGATTTGTCTTGTTCCATCTTGCATTGCATTTTCTTGTCTGTGTTTTGTGTGTGTATTTGTGTGTGTATGTGTGTGTGTTGAGATGTTTTGTGTGTGGAGAGGTTACTTTTCCATACCTGTGTTTGTGTATATGTAATCTCAAGATTGAATGGCCATGTTAGTTAAAGAAGCAGCAGCTTCAACAATTTTGAACCAGACTTCCACAGCTGTATTGGTATTGGATATCTGTACTACTAACACTGTACTACTAACAGCATGACTAATATTAGCTTGCACATTGCTTAATTAGCATTTTAATGTTCTTGCTTACACTAATTATTTAAAAAAAACTTGATGTGCCAGTTATGGCCAAATAGTTTATAAACAAGTCAACTCCTCATCAGAGTGACAAATCCAACCTTTATTTTATCATCCATGTCAACATCACAGATCCACAACTAATTTCTGAGTATCACAGCCCATAACATAGTCCTCAGGAATGACATTTTACATATAAACTTACAGAGAATATTTTACCTGACTGGTACCTGCAATGTGAAAATTATTTTACACTGATGTATAATTTATATATTGAACTGCTAAATGTGATATTAAATTTAATGTTTGGCTTTGGCGGCATTTTAGTGGATTGGCAGGATGATGCTGACAGGAAAGAGGAGACATTGGCTATCATTGCAGATCTTCTTGGCTTCAGCTGGACTGGTAAGCTGTCAAATAATTTTGGGTTTTAAATTAAAATTTCAAAATACTGAATTCAATGCAATTTAGAGAGAAGCAATATGTAGTGATTTTAATTTGAACTGGAGTTTACATTTGTGAGCAGAATTTGGTGGACAGCTGAAAAAGTTAGAGCAGCAAAAAAAAATTTGCTTCAAGATTTTTTTTAGATTTTTATCCATTATTGTGTTACCACCATCAGAGCTGGCAAGAGAGCTGGAATTCAGTGAGGATGATATCCAACTAGTGAGAACAGAAAATCCTAATTCACTCCAAGAGCAGAGCCATGCCTTGCTGCAGCGCTGGGTTGAGCGGGAAGGCAAACATGCCACAGGTACATGCCATTTTGGTCAAACTAATTTTAATTTATATTTTACTTGTATTTGTCAATACAGCACTTCAAATCCTTTACACATTTGTTTGAACATACTGAGGGCACTATAAGCTTTTTACTTTGATGCACTCAGAGCAATTGTGTGAGCACATCCAGTTCAATCATTGTATTTTGTATTTGGTTTTGAATCTAACAGTTGATTTATGTATTTAGTAAATACGTTACTATAGTCTATTAATGACTGATAAATCCTTTCACAGAGGACTGTCTGATTAAGCGACTAACCAAGATCAACCGCATGGACATCGTCCATCTTATTGAAACCCAGATGAACAAATCTGTCCAAGAGCAAACATCTAGAACTTATGCAGAGATAGAAAAGACACTGGATCACAGTGAAGGTATTAACACCTCTAAAAAACTCAATTCAGCAACTAGTTTGAAGACTCTGTCTAACACCAGGCTCTATTTGTGTGTTTTCTTGCGTGTGCATTTTTCAGTGTCAGTAGCCCTATCTTCAGTGCAAGAAGATGCAGATAGTCCCAGAGTCGTGAGAAGGGTGGAATCAGACCGCAGACCACCCCCAGCAGTTTCTGAAGAGGACCTCTCAGTTGCTTCCTTATTGGATATTCCTTCCTGGGCAGAGCCTGTTGGACACACCCACTCAGAAAGCATGCATGGCGACCTGTTGGAGGAGCTCGAGATCCCGCAGTAAGTTGTTCATTTGAAATGATTCCTGAATCAGCAACAAACATGTACAGCGCAATGGGGTGTCACATTATTTGTCACACTTCACTTGACACCCATAGCACACACCAGACATGCTTATATAGTCATAAAGATATACAGAAGTAGTCAAAAAGACTGCCTTTCTAGAGGTCATTATTTCCCAACAAAATTGATTGTAGAAAATAGAGCGGTGCCACATCACTCTACAGTGGGTGTAGGTATTTGCCCGACAACCATTGTTTGTAAGTATTGCTCCTTTACTCTTTTTACATTAGCTTTGATGTATCACATTCATGCAAAGTCATATGTTGTGACCTAGCCTTCTTTTTGTGTTACAGTGAATTGAACCCTAACCTGTGGACTTCAGAGGATGTAATTACACCAGAACCTACATGTTATGACAACTCAGATGAGCAAGTAAGTAAGCTTCCCATTTCAACAGAAGCAGCATCTGGGAGCGAAGCAATTCAGACTTATGACCCCAAAGTGAAAGACCAGAAACGATGCAGTGTTGAAGGTCATTTCATCAGGCCTTTCCAAGGTGTTACTCAGTGCCATGTCAAAGATGACTGCAGCCAAACCTTACCATTGAAGCAGTGTGATTGTGAAGATGGGCAAGGGCAATCACCTGAAATTCTCAGGTTATCATCGTCTATATCTGTCAGAGACTTTAGTCTGAGCCTATTGGAGTCAGATCAAGCGGAGACTGACTTCAATGAGATTTATGATGAGTTTAGCTATGTAGTTCAGCTTGGTGATACAAACACAGCCAAAACCGCTGTCAAAAGAATCTCTAACCCTAGCCTGTTAGCATTTCCACAAGAGGACCATCAAGCAACTCTGGCCATGACTGAAGATGACACAGATGTACCTCAAAAAAGCAGACTCTCTCAGAAGTGTGATGAAGTCACAACCCAATTCCTCAGAGTACCATATGGTCATGACAAGATCCCACGGGTTTCATGTGTGGACATTGAGCTTCCAACCCTTCAAGTTGAGCAAGGAAGAAAAAACAAAACCCCAAGTATACAGTGATGGGTATCCAGAGAACATGCCCTTCATTGACGATAACAATGATGTCCAGTCAGTTGACCCCAATATTCCTATAGCTAAGTACAGTTTGGTGAAACCATTCAAAATGAATGTACCAAAGACCATATTCAGTCTGACAACCAGTGAACCTGCTCACATGGCTTGTGACTCAACTGATCATCATTATAGCTGTTCTATTAGTCCAGATAGTGACCATGTAATAGTTGAGGAGAAGACATCTTACATTTCTGAGTTGAAGACTGCCTCTTCCAGCCTTGTCTTGCCTATCACCAATCTCACACCACAATTACCTGACCAAGATGTGGTACTACCTTTCACTTTAACAGAGTACAGCCCTCTGACCCCTGATTCTTTGGCATCAGAGAGGCAGTGTGGTTCATTTTCACCTGTTACTGAAAGAGATCTCTTCCCAACAGAAATATGGCTATTAAATGACTCCATAAATAGATTGTCTTCCCCTGAATCTGTCATGTCAATTGATGATTATAGGGCAATGTCCCCTGACTCTCCTTGTGGTAAAAAAAGGGTCTTCCCTGCAGACTTTTTCACCATATTGGATGACATCCGGGCACTTTCTCCAAGGTCTGATGCATGTAGTTCCACCAGAAGTTACAATTGATTTTACAGAAAATGAATTACACCCCCATCAATCACACACTTTTGAACAGGAACCACTGTTTGGTCTGAAAAATTTTCCCCTTGGTTCTGAATCTTTTGAGTCTTGGAATAAATATAGCCCACTGTCTACTGACTCTCAAGTACCGACATATCGTCAAGCTGTACCTGAAGGTATACAGATAAAGGGAGAGTTAGGAGCATTCTCACCTGGGATATCTGATATTGAGTATGATGAATTGTTGCTTGACGTTTCTCCAGACAGAAGAGCATATTCACCTGACTCAGTTACATCTAATCATGGTTATAGATCCTTAGATAGGGATTGTCGTCCATCTTCACCAGAATCTCAGGCTTCTCAGTGTAGTTTTTCATTTCTTGAGCTTGTGCTCTCAGGACCCATCCGCGCTCAACTTATGAGTCAATATTGTGATTATTATTTACTATATTCAGGAGGAAATCCACCTGCACCACTTCTGACATCATCACCTCTTGATGAATGGTGGGATGAAAAAAGCACAGGTGTAACAGATGCAACAGAACTTACAACTGCTGTTTCAGATGCAACATATCTTACACATCCAGATGTCAAAAGTATCCAGGGTAAAGATTCAGGCTGGTCAAGTAAAACAGAAGAGTCATTTCAAATCAGACCACTGTCATCTAAAGTCACAAAACCAGAAAAGGAAAGAGAAGATCAATCTTTTCTTGATTACTGGTTTTCCAAATTGCAACCACAAGCTAATAAAAACATACCATCACCATGTGAGTCAAATAAAGATTTCAAGAATATTAAACACAACACCTCAGAAGAAAATAACATACAAGAGTCCATACATTTAGATTGTCTGAAAGAATCATCAGAAACAAACTCTTGCTTGTCTCACAAATACTACAAACATCCTGAGACCCACCACATGTTCAATCAACAACTATCAATCAAACCAATGGTTTTTAACTTAGTGGAAAGAACAAAGTACATTTTAGAATTTCCAAATAAAATAATTCCAATGTCAAGCACAGAAAACTCTTTTTGTAAAACTGAAAACACACAGTATATTAATCGACTATTTGAAGATGACATTACTACATTAAGTCCACAGTCCAATGTATCAAACCATGTCACAGGACTCTTAAATAAAGAGTTATTTCTTAAAAACATGTTAGATGAAACAAATCAGGATTCTCCAATGTTAAAAGACTTTGAAACATCCACCCAAGAATCTGTGACATCACCTCAGCAGAGTAATATGCATTATGAAGCTATTCACGAAAATTTTGTTTTAAATGGGTCTCGACAACTATCTGACTCAAGACCACTTTCATATGCAGATGTTGTGCGGGGCATGACACATGAAAAACAAGGACATACTTTGTTAAGTTCACACAGACAGAGCACTCAATATTCAAAAGACCAGTGGATCACTGAGTTAAGGCCACAGTCTCCTGAGTCAGCAGGATCTCAAAGTGAATTAAGGCCACTCTCTCCTGACTCACCTGTTCCTCAATTCAGATGTCTTCATATCAATAACGATGTGGAATTGCCAGTGATACAGGTCATTTACACCAGAATCAACATTGTCAGATTGGAAAGGTACTGACTTGTGTCTGGAGACCTTGTTTGACGAGACCAGACAAGAGTCCCCACATTCAGTTTTCATCAGACTTTGAACTTGATAACATTATTTAGCAGCAGGGCATTGTCTCCAGGAGTCCTTGTCTTCAGATTTTGACTTTTCACTTCTTCAAGACTGGCTGACAGACTTCAGAGCATCCTCCCCAGAATCTGTGACATCAGTTGAGCAACGTTTTGAGTCTCCTCAGACTACATTTGGCCAAATGAAGAGTCAGCGTTGTAATTATTACTTAGAGTACTCTGGAAGTCGACCAGTGTCACCCTTTTCAATACATTCAGATGTGGATTGTTCCGGATTTTGTTTTGAGAAATTGTTGGATGACAACAGACCAGATTCGCCCGACTCACTTAGTTCACGGGTTGAAGCTAACCAAATAAGTTCAACTGTAACTGCATCCCCACCGATGTCTGCTGCAAGACCTCTTACATATGCAGATGTTGTGCGGGGCATTACAAATGAAAAACAAGTAGATGCTTCTTGTATCAGTAAACCGTCTGAGACAAAGCCTTTTTGGCTTCCGCCAATGTCTTCAGACGGGGAGTACACTATCCCCTCCATGGACGATTGTGTGACAGAGTTAAGAACAGTATCTCCAGAGTCTCTGCTGTCTCAAAGTGAATTTAGGCCACTCTCTCCTGACTCACCTGTTCCTCAATTCAGATGTCTTCATATCAATAACAGTGTGGAATTGCCAGTGTACAGGTCATTTACACCAGAATCAACATTGTCAGATTGGGAAGGTACTGACTTGTGTCTGGAGACCTTGTTTGACGAGACCAGACCAGAGTCCCCGCATTCAATTTTATCAGACTTTGAGCTTGAAAAATTATTTAGCAGCAGGGCATTGTCTCCAGAGTCCTTGTCTTCAGATTTTGACTTTTCACTTGTGCAGGACTGGCTGACAGACTTTAGAGCATCCTCCCCAGAATCTGTGACGTCAGTTGAGCAACGTTTTGTGTCTCCTCAGACTACATTTGGCCAAATGAAGAGTCAACGTTGTAATTATTACTTAGCAGTACTCTGGAAGTCGACCAGTGTCACCCTTTTCAATACATTCAGATGTGGATTGTTCCGGATTATGTCTTGAGAAATTGTTGGATGACAACAGACCAGATTCGCCCGACTCACTTAGTTCACGGGTTGAAGCTAACCAAATAAGTTCAACTGTAACTGCATCCCCACCGATGTCTGCTGCAAGACCTCTTACATATGCAGATGTTGTGCGGGGCATTACAAATGAAAAACAAGTAGATGCTTCTTGTATCAGTAAACCGTCTGAGACAAAGCCTTTTTGGCTTCCGCCAATGTCTTCAGACGGGGAGTACACTATCCCCTCCATGGACGATTGTGTGACAGAGTTAAGAACAGTATCTCCAGAGTCTCTGCTGTCTCAAAGTGAATTTAGGCCACTCTCTCCTGACTCACCTGTTCCTCAATTCAGATGTCTTCATATCAATAACAGTGTGGAATTGCCAGTGTACAGGTCATTTACACCAGAATCAACATTGTCAGATTGGGAAGGTACTGACTTGTGTCTGGAGACCTTGTTTGACGAGACCAGACCAGAGTCCCCGCATTCAATTTTATCAGACTTTGAGCTTGAAAAATTATTTAGCAGCAGGGCATTGTCTCCAGAGTCCTTGTCTTCAGATTTTGACTTTTCACTTGTGCAGGACTGGCTGACAGACTTTAGAGCATCCTCCCCAGAATCTGTGACGTCAGTTGAGCAACGTTTTGTGTCTCCTCAGACTACATTTGGCCAAATGAAGAGTCAACGTTGTAATTATTACTTAGAGTACTCTGGAAGTCGACCAGTGTCACCCTTTTCAATACATTCAGATGTGGATTGTTCCGGATTATGTCTTGAGAAATTGTTGGATGACAACAGACCAGATTCGCCCGACTCACTTAGTTCACGGGTTGAAGCTAACCAAATAAGTTCAACTGTAACTGCATCCCCACCGATGTCTGCTGCAAGACCTCTTACATATGCAGATGTTGTGCGGGGCATTACAAATGAAAAACAAGTAGATGCTTCTTGTATCAGTAAACCGTCTGAGACAAAGCCTTTTTGGCTTCCGCCAATGTCTTCAGACGGGGAGTACACTATCCCCTCCATGGACGATTGTGTGACAGAGTTAAGAACAGTATCTCCAGAGTCTCTGCTGTCTCAAAGTGAATTTAGGCCACTCTCTCCTGACTCACCTGTTCCTCAATTCAGATGTCTTCATATCAATAACAGTGTGGAATTGCCAGTGTACAGGTCATTTACACCAGAATCAACATTGTCAGATTGGGAAGGTACTGACTTGTGTCTGGAGACCTTGTTTGACGAGACCAGACCAGAGTCCCCGCATTCAATTTTATCAGACTTTGAGCTTGAAAAATTATTTAGCAGCAGGGCATTGTCTCCAGAGTCCTTGTCTTCAGATTTTGACTTTTCACTTGTGCAGGACTGGCTGACAGACTTTAGAGCATCCTCCCCAGAATCTGTGACGTCAGTTGAGCAACGTTTTGTGTCTCCTCAGACTACATTTGGCCAAATGAAGAGTCAACGTTGTAATTATTACTTAGAGTACTCTGGAAGTCGACCAGTGTCACCCTTTTCAATACATTCAGATGTGGATTGTTCCGGATTTTGTCTTGAGAAATTGTTGGATGACAACAGACCAGATTCGCCCGACTCACTTAGTTCACGGGTTGAAGCTAACCAAATAAGTTCAACTGTAACTGCATCCCCACCGATGTCTGCTGCAAGACCTCTTACATATGCAGATGTTGTGCGGGGCATTACAAATGAAAAACAAGTAGATGCTTCTTGTATCAGTAAACCGTCTGAGACAAAGCCTTTTTGGCTTCCGCCAATGTCTTCAGACGGGGAGTACACTATCCCCTCCATGGACGATTGTGTGACAGAGTTAAGAACAGTATCTCCAGAGTCTCTGCTGTCTCAAAGTGAATTTAGGCCACTCTCTCCTGACTCACCTGTTCCTCAATTCAGATGTCTTCATATCAATAACAGTGTGGAATTGCCAGTGTACAGGTCATTTACACCAGAATCAACATTGTCAGATTGGGAAGGTACTGACTTGTGTCTGGAGACCTTGTTTGACGAGACCAGACCAGAGTCCCCGCATTCAATTTTATCAGACTTTGAGCTTGAAAAATTATTTAGCAGCAGGGCATTGTCTCCAGAGTCCTTGTCTTCAGATTTTGACTTTTCACTTGTGCAGGACTGGCTGACAGACTTTAGAGCATCCTCCCCAGAATCTGTGACGTCAGTTGAGCAACGTTTTGTGTCTCCTCAGACTACATTTGGCCAAATGAAGAGTCAACGTTGTAATTATTACTTAGAGTACTCTGGAAGTCGACCAGTGTCACCCTTTTCAATACATTCAGATGTGGATTGTTCCGGATTTTGTCTTGAGAAATTGTTGGATGACAACAGACCAGATTCGCCCGACTCACTTAGTTCACGGGTTGAAGCTAACCAAATAAGTTCAACTGTAACTGCATCCCCACCGATGTCTGCTGCAAGACCTCTTACATATGCAGATGTTGTGCGGGGCATTACAAATGAAAAACAAGTAGATGCTTCTTGTATCAGTAAACCGTCTGAGACAAAGCCTTTTTGGCTTCCGCCAATGTCTTCAGACGGGGAGTACACTATCCCCTCCATGGACGATTGTGTGACAGAGTTAAGAACAGTATCTCCAGAGTCTCTGCTGTCTCAAAGTGAATTTAGGCCACTCTCTCCTGACTCACCTGTTCCTCAATTCAGATGTCTTCATATCAATAACAGTGTGGAATTGCCAGTGTACAGGTCATTTACACCAGAATCAACATTGTCAGATTGGGAAGGTACTGACTTGTGTCTGGAGACCTTGTTTGACGAGACCAGACCAGAGTCCCCGCATTCAATTTTATCAGACTTTGAGCTTGAAAATTTATTTAGCAGCAGGGCATTGTCTCCAGAGTCCTTGTCTTCAGATTTTGACTTTTCACTTGTGCAGGACTGGCTGACAGACTTTAGAGCATCCTCCCCAGAATCTGTGACGTCAGTTGAGCAACGTTTTGTGTCTCCTCAGACTACATTTGGCCAAATGAAGAGTCAACGTTGTAATTATTACTTAGAGTACTCTGGAAGTCGACCAGTGTCACCCTTTTCAATACATTCAGATGTGGATTGTTCCGGATTTTGTCTTGAGAAATTGTTGGATGACAACAGACCAGATTCGCCCGACTCACTTAGTTCACGGGTTGAAGCTAACCAAATAAGTTCAACTGTAACTGCATCCCCACCGATGTCTGCTGCAAGACCTCTTACATATGCAGATGTTGTGCGGGGCATTACAAATGAAAAACAAGTAGATGCTTCTTGTATCAGTAAACCGTCTGAGACAAAGCCTTTTTGGCTTCCGCCAATGTCTTCAGACGGGGAGTACACTATCCCCTCCATGGACGATTGTGTGACAGAGTTAAGAACAGTATCTCCAGAGTCTCTGCTGTCTCAAAGTGAATTTAGGCCACTCTCTCCTGACTCACCTGTTCCTCAATTCAGATGTCTTCATATCAATAACAGTGTGGAATTGCCAGTGTACAGGTCATTTACACCAGAATCAACATTGTCAGATTGGGAAGGTACTGACTTGTGTCTGGAGACCTTGTTTGACGAGACCAGACCAGAGTCCCCGCATTCAATTTTATCAGACTTTGAGCTTGAAAAATTATTTAGCAGCAGGGCATTGTCTCCAGAGTCCTTGTCTTCAGATTTTGACTTTTCACTTGTGCAGGACTGGCTGACAGACTTTAGAGCATCCTCCCCAGAATCTGTGACGTCAGTTGAGCAACGTTTTGTGTCTCCTCAGACTACATTTGGCCAAATGAAGAGTCAACGTTGTAATTATTACTTAGAGTACTCTGGAAGTCGACCAGTGTCACCCTTTTCAATACATTCAGATGTGGATTGTTCCGGATTTATGTCTTGAGAAATTGTTGGATGACAACAGACCAGATTCGCCCGACTCACTTAGTTCACGGGTTGAAGCTAACCAAATAAGTTCAACTGTAACTGCATCCCCACCGATGTCTGCTGCAAGACCTCTTACATATGCAGATGTTGTGCGGGGCATTACAAATGAAAACAAGTAGATGCTTCTTGTATCAGTAAACCGTCTGAGACAAAGCCTTTTTGGCTTCCGCCAATGTCTTCAGACGGGGAGTACACTATCCCCTCCATGGACGATTGTGTGACAGAGTTAAGAACAGTATCTCCAGAGTCTCTGCTGTCTCAAAGTGAATTTAGGCCACTCTCTCCTGACTCACCTGTTCCTCAATTCAGATGTCTTCATATCAATAACAGTGTGGAATTGCCAGTGTACAGGTCATTTACACCAGAATCAACATTGTCAGATTGGGAAGGTACTGACTTGTGTCTGGAGACCTTGTTTGACGAGACCAGACCAGAGTCCCCGCATTCAATTTTATCAGACTTTGAGCTTGAAAAATTATTTAGCAGCAGGGCATTGTCTCCAGAGTCCTTGTCTTCAGATTTTGACTTTTCACTTGTGCAGGACTGGCTGACAGACTTTAGAGCATCCTCCCCAGAATCTGTGACGTCAGTTGAGCAACGTTTTGTGTCTCCTCAGACTACATTTGGCCAAATGAAGAGTCAACGTTGTAATTATTACTTAGAGTACTCTGGAAGTCGACCAGTGTCACCCTTTTCAATACATTCAGATGTGGATTGTTCCGGATTATGTTCTTGAGAAATTGTTGGATGACAACAGACCAGATTCGCCCGACTCACTTAGTTCACGGGTTGAAGCTAACCAAATAAGTTCAACTGTAACTGCATCCCCACCGATGTCTGCTGCAAGACCTCTTACATATGCAGATGTTGTGCGGGGCATTACAAATGAAAAACAAGTAGATGCTTCTTGTATCAGTAAACCGTCTGAGACAAAGCCTTTTTGGCTTCCGCCAATGTCTTCAGACGGGGAGTACACTATCCCCTCCATGGACGATTGTGTGACAGAGTTAAGAACAGTATCTCCAGAGTCTCTGCTGTCTCAAAGTGAATTTAGGCCACTCTCTCCTGACTCACCTGTTCCTCAATTCAGATGTCTTCATATCAATAACAGTGTGGAATTGCCAGTGTACAGGTCATTTACACCAGAATCAACATTGTCAGATTGGGAAGGTACTGACTTGTGTCTGGAGACCTTGTTTGACGAGACCAGACCAGAGTCCCGCATTCAATTTTATCAGACTTTGAGCTTGAAAAATTATTTAGCAGCAGGGCATTGTCTCCAGAGTCCTTGTCTTCAGATTTTGACTTTTCACTTGTGCAGGACTGGCTGACAGACTTTAGAGCATCCTCCCAGAATCTGTGACGTCAGTTGAGCAACGTTTTGTGTCTCCTCAGACTACATTTGGCCAAATGAAGAGTCAACGTTGTAATTATTACTTAGAGTACTCTGGAAGTCGACCAGTGTCACCCTTTTCAATACATTCAGATGTGGATTGTTCCGGATTATGTCTTGAGAAATTGTTGGATGACAACAGACCCAGATTCGCCCGACTCACTTAGTTCACGGGTTGAAGCTAACCAAATAAGTTCAACTGTAACTGCATCCCCACCGATGTCTGCTGCAAGACCTCTTACATATGCAGATGTTGTGCGGGGCATTACAAATGAAAAACAAGTAGATGCTTCTTGTATCAGTAAACCGTCTGAGACAAAGCCTTTTTGGCTTCCGCCAATGTCTTCAGACGGGGAGTACACTATCCCCTCCATGGACGATTGTGTGACAGAGTTAAGAACAGTATCTCCAGAGTCTCTGCTGTCTCAAGTGAATTTAGGCCACTCTCTCCTGACTCACCTGTTCCTCAATTCAGATGTCTTCATATCAATAACAGTGTGGAATTGCCAGTGTACAGGTCATTTACACCAGAATCAACATTGTCAGATTGGGAAGGTACTGACTTGTGTCTGGAGACCTTGTTTGACGAGACCAGACCAGAGTCCCCGCATTCAATTTTATCAGACTTTGAGCTTGAAAATTTATTTAGCAGCAGGGCATTGTCTCCAGAGTCCTTGTCTTCAGATTTTGACTTTTCACTTGTGCAGGACTGGCTGACAGACTTTAGAGCATCCTCCCCAGAATCTGTGACGTCAGTTGAGCAACGTTTTGTGTCTCCTCAGACTACATTTGGCCAAATGAAGAGTCAACGTTGTAATTATTACTTTAGAGTACTCTGGAAGTCGACCAGTGTCACCCTTTTCAATACATTCAGATGTGGATTGTTCCGGATTTTGTCTTGAGAAATTGTTGGATGACAACAGACCAGATTCGCCCGACTCACTTAGTTCACGGGTTGAAGCTAACCAAATAAGTTCAACTGTAACTGCATCCCCACCGATGTCTGCTGCAAGACCTCTTACATATGCAGATGTTGTGCGGGGCATTACAAATGAAAAACAAGTAGATGCTTCTTGTATCAGTAAACCGTCTGAGACAAAGCCTTTTTGGCTTCCGCCAATGTCTTCAGACGGGGAGTACACTATCCCCTCCATGGACGATTGTGTGACAGAGTTAAGAACAGTATCTCCAGAGTCTCTGCTGTCTCAAAGTGAATTTAGGCCACTCTCTCCTGACTCACCTGTTCCTCAATTCAGATGTCTTCATATCAATAACAGTGTGGAATTGCCAGTGTACAGGTCATTTACACCAGAATCAACATTGTCAGATTGGGAAGGTACTGACTTGTGTCTGGAGACCTTGTTTGACGAGACCAGACCAGAGTCCCCGCATTCAATTTTATCAGACTTTGAGCTTGAAAATTATTTAGCAGCAGGGCATTGTCTCCAGAGTCCTTGTCTTCAGATTTTGACTTTTCACTTGTGCAGGACTGGCTGACAGACTTTAGAGCATCCTCCCCAGAATCTGTGACGTCAGTTGAGCAACGTTTTGTGTCTCCTCAGACTACATTTGGCCAAATGAAGAGTCAACGTTGTAATTATTACTTAGAGTACTCTGGAAGTCGACCAGTGTCACCCTTTTCAATACATTCAGATGTGGATTGTTCCGGATTTTGTCTTGAGAAATTGTTGGATGACAACAGACCAGATTCGCCCGACTCACTTAGTTCACGGGTTGAAGCTAACCAAATAAGTTCAACTGTAACTGCATCCCCACCGATGTCTGCTGCAAGACCTCTTACATATGCAGATGTTGTGCGGGGCATTACAAATGAAAAACAAGTAGATGCTTCTTGTATCAGTAAACCGTCTGAGACAAAGCCTTTTTGGCTTCCGCCAATGTCTTCAGACGGGGAGTACACTATCCCCTCCATGGACGATTGTGTGACAGAGTTAAGAACAGTATCTCCAGAGTCTCTGCTGTCTCAAGTGAATTTAGGCCACTCTCTCCTGACTCACCTGTTCCTCAATTCAGATGTCTTCATATCAATAACAGTGTGGAATTGCCAGTGTACAGGTCATTTACACCAGAATCAACATTGTCAGATTGGGAAGGTACTGACTTGTGTCTGGAGACCTTGTTTGACGAGACCAGACCAGAGTCCCCGCATTCAATTTTATCAGACTTTGAGCTTGAAAAATTATTTAGCAGCAGGGCATTGTCTCCAGAGTCCTTGTCTTCAGATTTTGACTTTTCACTTGTGCAGGACTGGCTGACAGACTTTAGAGCATCCTCCCCAGATCTGTGACGTCAGTTGAGCAACGTTTTGTGTCTCCTCAGACTACATTTGGCCAAATGAAGAGTCAACGTTGTAATTATTACTTAGAGTACTCTGGAAGTCGACCAGTGTCACCCTTTTCAATACATTCAGATGTGGATTGTTCCGGATTTTGTCTTGAGAAATTGTTGGATGACAACAGACCAGATTCGCCCGACTCACTTAGTTCACGGGTTTGAAGCTAACCAAATAAGTTCAACTGTAACTGCATCCCCACCGATGTCTGCTGCAAGACCTCTTACATATGCAGATGTTGTGCGGGGCATTACAAATGAAAAACAAGTAGATGCTTCTTGTATCAGTAAACCGTCTGAGACAAAGCCTTTTTGGCTTCCGCCAATGTCTTCAGACGGGGAGTACACTATCCCCTCCATGGACGATGTGTGACAGAGTTCAAGAACAGTATCTCCAGAGTCTCTGCTGTCTCAAAGTGAATTTAGGCCCACTCTCTCCTGACTCACCTGTTCCTCAATTCAGATGTCTTCATATCAATAACAGTGTGGAATTGCCAGTGTACAGGTCATTTACACCAGAATCAACATTGTCAGATTGGGAAGGTACTGACTTGTGTCTGGAGACCTTGTTTGACGAGACCAGACCAGAGTCCCCGCATTCAATTTTATCAGACTTTGAGCTTGAAAAATTATTTAGCAGCAGGGCATTGTCTCCAGAGTCCTTGTCTTCAGATTTTGACTTTTCACTTGTGCAGGACTGGCTGACAGACTTTAGAGCATCCTCCCCAGAATCTGTGACGTCAGTTGAGCAACGTTTTGTGTCTCCTCAGACTACATTTGGCCAAATGAAGAGTCAACGTTGTAATTATTACTTAGAGTACTCTGGAAGTCGACCAGTGTCACCCTTTTCAATACATTCAGATGTGGATTGTTCCGGATTATGTCTTGAGAAATTGTTGGATGACAACAGACCAGATTCGCCCGACTCACTTAGTTCACGGGTTGAAGCTAACCAAATAAGTTCAACTGTAACTGCATCCCCACCGATGTCTGCTGCAAGACCTCTTACATATGCAGATGTTGTGCGGGGCATTACAAATGAAAAACAAGTAGATGCTTCTTGTATCAGTAAACCGTCTGAGACAAAGCCTTTTTGGCTTCCGCCAATGTCTTCAGACGGGGAGTACACTATCCCCTCCATGGACGATTGTGTGACAGAGTTAAGAACAGTATCTCCAGAGTCTCTGCTGTCTCAAAGTGAATTTAGGCCACTCTCTCCTGACTCACCTGTTCCTCAATTCAGATGTCTTCATATCAATAACAGTGTGGAATTGCCAGTGTACAGGTCATTTACACCAGAATCAACATTGTCAGATTGGGAAGGTACTGACTTGTCTGGAGACCTTGTTTGACGAGACCAGACCAGAGTCCCCGCATTCAATTTTATCAGACTTTGAGCTTGAAAAATTATTTAGCAGCAGGGCATTGTCTCCAGAGTCCTTGTCTTCAGATTTTGACTTTTCACTTGTGCAGGACTGGCTGACAGACTTTAGAGCATCCTCCCCAGAATCTGTGACGTCAGTTGAGCAACGTTTTGTGTCTCCTCAGACTACATTTGGCCAAATGAAGAGTCAACGTTGTAATTATTACTTAGAGTACTCTGGAAGTCGACCAGTGTCACCCTTTTCAATACATTCAGATGTGGATTGTTCCGGATTGTCTTGAGAAATTGTTGGATGACAACAGACCAGATTCGCCCGACTCACTTAGTTCACGGTTGAAGCTAACCAAATAAGTTCAACTGTAACTGCATCCCACCGATGTCTGCTGCAAGACCTCTTACATATGCAGATGTTGTGCGGGGCATTACAAATGAAAACAAGTAGATGCTTCTTGTATCAGTAAACCGTCTGAGACAAAGCCTTTTTGGCTTCCGCCAATGTCTTCAGACGGGGAGTACACTATCCCCTCCATGGACGATTGTGTGACAGAGTTAAGAACAGTATCTCCAGAGTCTCTGCTGTCTCAAAGTGAATTTAGGCCACTCTCTCCTGACTCACCTGTTCCTCAATCAGATGTCTTCATATCAATAACAGTGTGGAATTGCCAGTGTACAGGTCATTTACACCAGAATCAACATTGTCAGATTGGGAAGGTACTGACTTGTGTCTGGAGACCTTGTTTGACGAGACCAGACCAGAGTCCCCGCATTCAATTTTATCAGACTTTGAGCTTGAAAAATTATTTAGCAGCAGGGCATTGTCTCCAGAGTCCTTGTCTTCAGATTTTGACTTTTCACTTGTGCAGGACTGGCTGACAGACTTTAGAGCATCCTCCCAGAATCTGTGACGTCAGTTGAGCAACGTTTTGTGTCTCCTCAGACTACATTTGGCCAAATGAAGAGTCAACGTTGTAATTATTACTTAGAGTACTCTGGAAGTCGACCAGTGTCACCCTTTTCAATACATTCAGATGTGGATTGTTCCGGATTTTGTCTTGAGAAATTGTTGGATGACAACAGACCAGATTCGCCCGACTCACTTAGTTCACGGGTTGAAGCTAACCAAATAAGTTCAAACTAACTGCATCCCCACCGATGTCTGCTGCAAGACCTCTTACATATGCAGATGTTGTGCGGGGCATTACAAATGAAAAACAAGTAGATGCTTCTTGTATCAGTAAACCGTCTGAGACAAAGCCTTTTTGGCTTCCGCCAATGTCTTCAGACGGGGAGTACACTATCCCCTCCATGGACGATTGTGTGACAGAGTTAAGAACAGTATCTCCAGAGTCTCTGCTGTCTCAAAGTGAATTTAGGCCACTCTCTCCTGACTCACCTGTTCCTCAATTCAGATGTCTTCATATCAATAACAGTGTGGAATTGCCAGTGTACAGGTCATTTACACCAGAATCAACATTGTCAGATTGGGAAGGTACTGACTTGTGTCTGGAGACCTTGTTTGACGAGACCAGACCAGAGTCCCCGCATTCAATTTTATCAGACTTTGAGCTTGAAAATTATTTAGCAGCAGGGCATTGTCTCCAGAGTCCTTGTCTTCAGATTTTGACTTTTCACTTGTGCAGGACTGGCTGACAGACTTTAGAGCATCCTCCCCAGAATCTGTGACGTCAGTTGAGCAACGTTTTGTGTCTCCTCAGACTACATTTGGCCAAATGAAGAGTCAACGTTGTAATTATTACTTAGAGTACTCTGGAAGTCGACCAGTGTCACCCTTTTCAATACATTCAGATGTGGATTGTTCCGGATTTTGTCTTGAGAAATTGTTGGATGACAACAGACCAGATTCG